>NC_137289.1:117417500-117437500 GCF_054371585.1 Giraffa tippelskirchi | reverse complement strand
TGTGTGTGTGTCTGTGCGTGTGTGTCTGTGTGTGTGTGTCTGTGTGTGTGTCTGTGTGTCTCTGTGTGTGTCTGTGTGTGTGTCTGTGTGTGTCTGTGTGTGTGTCTGTGTGTGTGTCTGTGTGTGTGTGTCTCTGTGTGTGTCTGTCTGTGTGTGTATCTGTCTGTGTGTGTGTCTGTGTGTGTGTGTCTGTCTGTGTGTGTGTATCTGTGTGTGTGTCTGTCTGTGTGTGTCTGTGTGCGTGTGTGTGTGTGTGTGTGTCTGTCTGTGTGTGTGCATCTCTGTGTGTGTCTCTGTCTGGGTGTGTGTATCTGTGTCTGTGTGTGTGTCTGTGTGTGTGTCTGTGTCTGTGTGTGTGTCTGTGTGTGTCTGTCTGTGTGTGTGTCTGTGTGTGTGTGTCTGTCTGCGTGTGTGTCTGTGTGTGTGTCTGTGTGTGTCTGTGTGCGTGTGTCTGTGTGTGTGTCTGAGTGTGTGTCTGTGTGTGTGTCGGAGTGTGTGTCGGTGTGCATGTGTCTGTGTGTGTGTGTCTGTGTGTGTGTGTCTCTGTGCATGTGTCTGTGGGTGAGTGTCTGTGTGTGTCTGTCGGTGTGTGTGTGTCTGTGTTGTGTCTGTGTGTTTCTGTCTGTTTGTGTGTCTGTGTGTGTGTCTGTTTGTGTGTCTGTCTGTGTGTGTCTGTGTGTGTGTCTGTGTGTGTGTCTGTGTGTGTGTCTTTGTGCGTGTGTCTGTGTATGTGTCTGTGTGCGTGTGTCTGTGTGTGTGTGTCTGTGTGCGTGTGTCTGTGTGTGTCTGTCTGTGTGCGTGTGTCTGTGTGCGTGTGTCTGTGTGTGTGTCGAGGTGTGTGTTTCTCTCTGTGTGCGTGTGTCTGTGTGTGCGTGTCTGTGTGTGTGTGTCTGTGTGTGTGTCTGTGTGCATGTTTCTGTGTGTGTCTCTGTGTGTCTGTGTGTGTGTGTCTGTCTGTGTGTGTGTCTGTGTGTGTGTCTGTGTGTGTGTCTGCGTGTGTGTGTCTGTGTGTCTGTCTGTGTGTGTGTCTGTCTGTGTGTGTGTCTGTGTGTGTGTGTCTGTGTGTGTGTCTGTGTGTGTGTCTGTCTGTGTGTCTGTGTGTGTGTCTGTCTGTGTGTGTGTGTCTGTGTGTGTGTGTCTGTGTGTGTGTCTGTGTGCATGTGTCTGTGTGTGTGTCTGTGTGTGTGTCTGTGTGTCTGTGTGTGTGTCTGTCTGTGTGTGTGTCTGTGTGTGTGTCTGTGTGTGTGTGTCTGTCTGTGTGTGTGTCTGTGTGTGTGTCTGTGTGCCTGTGTGCCTGTGTCTGTGTGTGTGTCTGAGTGTGTGTCTGTGTGTCTGTCTGTGTGTGTGTCTGTGTGTGTGTGTCTGTGTGTGTGTCTGTGTGCGTGTGTCTGTGTGTGTGTCTGAGTGTGTGTCTGTGTGTGTGTCTGAGAGTGTGTCTGTGTGCATGTGTCTGTGTGCATGTGTCTGCGTGTGAGTGTCTGTGTGTGTGTCTGTGTCTGTGTCTGTGTGTGTCTGTCGGTGTGTGTGTGTCTGTGTGTGTCTGTGTGTGTGTCTGTGTGTGTGTCTGTCTGTGTGTATGTGTCTGTGTGTGTGTGTCTCTGTGTGTGTGTCTGTGTGTGTGTCTGTGTGTGTCTGTCGGTGTGTGTGTGTCTGTGTGTGTGTCTGTGCGTGTGTGTCTGTGTGTGTGTGTCTGTGTGTGTCTGTGTGTGTGTCTGTTTGTGTGTCTTTGTCTGTCTCTCTGTGTGTCTGTGTGTGTGTCTGTGTGTGTGTGTCTGTCTGTGTGTGTGTATCTGTGTGTGTGTCTCTGTCTGGTGTGTCTGTGTCTGTCTGTGTGTGTGTGTCTGTGTGTGTGTCTGTCTGTGTGTGTGTCTGTGTGTGTGTCTGTGTGTGTGTGTCTTTGTGTGTCTGTCTGTGTGTGTCTGTGTGTGTGTCTATGTGACTGTGTGTGTGTATCTGTCTGTGTGTGTGTATCTGTGTGTGTGTCTCTGTCTGGCTGTGTGTATCTGTGTCTGTGTGTCTGTCTGTGTGCATGTGTCTGTGTGTGTGTGTCTGTGTGTGTGTCTCTGTGTGTCTGTTGGTGTGTGTGTGTCTGTGTGTGTGTCTATCTGTGTGTGTCTGTCTGTGTGTGTGTCTGTGTGTGTGTCTGTCTGTGTGCATGTGTCTGCGTGTGTTTGTCTGTGTGTGTGTCTGTGTGTCTTTCTGTGTGTGTGTCTGTGTGTGTGTCGGTGTGTGTGTGTCTGTGTGTGTGTCTGTTTGTGTGTGTGTGTCTGTCTCTGTGTGTGTCTGTGTGTGTGTGTCTGTGTGTGTGTGTCTGTCTGTGTGTGTGTATCTGTGTGTGTGTCTCTGTCTGGGTGTGTGTATCTGTGTCTGTGTGTGTCTGTGTGTGTGTCTGTGTGTCTGTGTGTGTGTCTGTGTGTGTCTGTGTGTGTGTCTGTGTGTGTGTGTCGGTGTGTGTCTGTGTGTGTGTCTGTCTGTGTGTGTGTCTGTGTGTGTGTCTGTGTGCGTGTGTCTGTGTGTGTGTCTGAGTGTGTGTCTGTGTGTGTGTCGGAGTGTGTGTCTGTGTGCATGTGTCTGTGTGTGTGTCTGTGTGTGTCTGTGTGTGTGTCTGTGTGTGTCTGTCGGTGTGTGTGTGTCTGTGTGTGTTTCTGTGTGCATGTGTCTGTGTGTGAGTGTCTGTGTGTGTGTCTGTGTCTGTGTCTGTGTGTGTCTGTCGGTGTGTGTGTGTCTGTGTTGTGTCTGTCTGTGTGTGTCTGTCTGTGTGTCTGTCTGTGTGTGTCTGTCTGTGTGTCTGTCTGTGTGTGTCTGTCTGTTTGTGTGTGTGTGTGTGTCTGTTTGTGTGTCTGTCTGTGTGTGTCTGTCTGTGTGTGTCTGTGTGTGTGCCTGTGTGTGTTTTGTGTGTCTGTGTCTGTGTGTGTGTCTGTCTGTGTATGTGTCTGTGTGTGTGTCTGTGTGTGTGTGTCTGTGTGTGTCTGTCTGTGTGGCTGTGTCTGTGTGTGTGTCTGTGTGTGTGTCTTTGTGCATGTGTCTGTGTATGTGTCTGTGTGCGTGTGTCTGTGTGTGTGTCTGTGTGTGTCTGTGTGTGTTTCTGTGTGTCTGTCTGTGTGTCTGTGTGTGTGTCTGTCTGTGTGTGTCTGTCTCTGTGTTTGTGTCTGCGTGTGTGTGTTTGTGTGTGTGTGTCTGTATGTGTGTGTCTGTGTGTGTGTGTCTGTGTGCGTCTCTGTGTTTGTGTCTGTGTGTGTCTGTCGGTGTGTGTGTGTGTCTGTGTGTGTGTCTGTGTGTGTGTCTGTGTGTGTGTCTGTGTGTGTCTGTCTGTGTGTGTGTCTGTGTGTGTGTGTCTGTCTGTGTGTGTGTCTGTGTGTGTGTCTGTGTGCGTGTGTCTGTGTGTGTGTCTGAGTGTGTGTCTGTGTGTGTGTCGGAGTGTGTGTCTGTGTGCATGTGTCTGTGTGTGTGTGTCTGTGTGTGTGTCTCTGTGCATGTGTCTGTGGGTGAGTGTCTGTGTGTGTCTGTCGGTGTGTGTGTGTCTGTGTTGTGTCTGTCTGTGTGTGTCTGTCTGTTTGTGTGTCTGTGTGTGTGTCTGTTTGTGTGTCTGTCTGTGTGTGTCTGTCTGTGTGTGTCTGTGTGTGTGTCTGTGTGTGTGTCTGTGTGTGTGTCTGTGTGTGTGTCTGTGTGTGTGTCTTTGTGCGTGTGTCTGTGTATGTGTCTGTGTGCGTGTGTCTGTGTGTGTGTGTCTGTGTGCGTGTGTCTGTGTGTGTCTGTCTGTGTGCGTGTGTCTGTGTGTATCGAGGTGTGTGTTTCTCTCTGTGTGCGTGTGTCTGTGTGTGCGTGTCTGTGTGTGTGTGTCTGTGTGTGTGTCTGTGTGCATGTTTCTGTGTGTGTCTCTGTGTGTCTGTGTGTGTGTGTCTGTCTGTGTGTGTGTCTGTGTGTGTGTCTGTGTGTGTGTCTGCGTGTGTGTGTCTGTGTGTCTGTCTGTGTGTGTGTGTCTGTCTGTGTGTGTGTCTGTGTGTGTGTGTCTGTGTGTGTGTCTGTGTGTGTGTCTGTGTGTCTGTGTCTGTGTGTGTGTCTGTCTGTGTGTGTGTCTGTGTGTGTGTGTCTGTGTGTGTGTCTGTGTGCATGTGTCTGTGTGTGTGTCTGTGTGTGTGTCTGTGTGTCTGTGTGTGTGTCTGTCTGTGTGTGTGTCTGTGTGTGTGTCTGTGTGTGTGTGTCTTTGTGTGTTTCTGTGTGTGTGTGTCTGTCTGTGTGTGTGTGTCTGTGTGTGTCTTGGTGTGTGTCTGTGTGCATGTGTCTGTGTGTGTGTCTGTGTTTGTGTCTGCGTGTGTGTGTCTGTGTGTCTGTCTGTTGGTGTGTGTCTGTATGTGCGCGTGTGTCTGTGTGTGTGTCTGTGTGTGTGTCTGTGTGTGTGTCTGTGTGTCTGTGTCTGTGTGTGTGTCTGTCTGTGTGTGTGTGTCTGTGTGTGTGTCTGTGTGTCTGTGTCTGTGTGTGTGTCTGTCTGTGTATGTGTCTGTGTGTGTGTCTGTGTGTGTCTGTCAGTGTGTGTGTGTCTGTGTGTGTGTCTGTGTGCATGTGTCTGTGTGTGTGTCTGTGTGCATGTGTCTGTGTGTGTGTCTGTATGTGTGTGTCTGTGTGTGTCTGTGTGCGTGTGTCTGTGTGTGTGTCTGTGTGTGTCTGTCTGTCTGTGTGTGTGTATCTCTCTGGGAGTGTGTATCTGTGTCAGTGTGTGTGTCTGTGTGCATGTGTCTCTGTGTGTGTCTGTGTGTGTGTCTGTGTGTGTGTCTGTGTGTGTGTGTCTGTGTGTGTGTCTGTGTGCATGTGTCTGTGTGTGTGTCTTTGTGCGTGTGTCTGTGTGTGTGTCTGTGTTCGTGTGTCTGTGTGTGTGTGTCTGTGTGTGTCTGTCTGTGTGTGTGTGTCTGTGTGTGTGTCTCTGTGTTTGTGTCTGTGTGTTTCTGTCGGTGTGTGTGTGTGTCTGTGTGTGTGTCTGTCTGTGTAGGTATGTCTGTGTGTGTGTCTGTGTGTGTCTGTCGGTCTGTGTGTGTGTATCTGTATGTGTGTGTGTCTGTGTGTGTGTCTGTTTGTGTGCATGTGTCTGTGTCTGTGTATGTGTGTGCGTGTGTGTGTCTGCGTGTGTGTGTCTGTCTGTGTGTGTGTGTCTGTGTCTGTGAGTGTGTCTGTTTGTGTGTGTCTCTCTGTGTGTCTTTGTGCGTGTGTCTGTGTATGTGTCTGTGTGTGTGTGTCTGTCTGTGTGTGTGTATCAGTCTGTGTGTGTGTCTGTGTGTGTGTGTCTGTCTGTGTGTGTGTATCTGTGTGTGTGTCTGTCTGTGTGTGTGTATCTGTGTGTGTGTCTGTCTGTGTGTGTCTGTGTGCGTGTGTGTGTGTGTGTGTGTGTCTGCGTGTGTGTGTCTGTGTGTCTGTCTGTGTGTGTGTGTCTGTGTGTATGTGTCTCTGTGTGTGTCTGTGTGTGTGTGTCTGTGGGTGTGTCTGTCTGTGTGCGTGTGTCTGTGTGCGTGTGTCTGTGTGTGTGTCTGTGTGTGTGTGTCTGTGTGTGTATCTGTCTGTGTGCGCGTCTGTGTGTGTGTCTGTGTGTGTGTGTCTGTGTGTCTGTCTGTCTGTGTGTGTGTCTGTGTGTGTGTGTCTGTGTGTGTGTCTGTGTGCATGTGTCTGTGTGTGTGTCTGTGTGTTTGTCTGTGTGTCTGTGTGTGTGTCTGTGTGTGTGTCTGTGTGTGTGTCTTTGTGTGTGTCTGTGTGTGTGTGTCTGTCTGTGTGTGTGTGTCTGTGTGTGTGTCTTGGTGTGTGTCTGTGTGCATGTGTCTGTGTGTGTGTCTGTGTGTGTGTCTCTGTGCATGTGTCTGTGGGTGAGTGTCTGTGTGTGTCTGTCGGTGTGTGTGTGTCTGTGTTGTGTCTGTCTGTGTGTGTCTGTCTGTTTGTGTGTCTGTGTGTGTGTCTGTTTGTGTGTCTGTCTGTGTGTGTCTGTCTGTGTGTGTCTGTGTGTGTGTCTGTGTGTGTGTCTGTGTGTGTGTCTGTGTGTGTGTCTGTGTGTGTGTCTTTGTGCGTGTGTCTGTGTATGTGTCTGTGTGCGTGTGTCTGTGTGTGTGTGTCTGTGTGCGTGTGTCTGTGTGTGTCTGTCTGTGTGCGTGTGTCTGTGTGTATCGAGGTGTGTGTTTCTCTCTGTGTGCGTGTGTCTGTGTGTGCGTGTCTGTGTGTGTGTGTCTGTGTGTGTGTCTGTGTGCATGTTTCTGTGTGTGTCTCTGTGTGTCTGTGTGTGTGTGTCTGTCTGTGTGTGTGTCTGTGTGTGTGTCTGTGTGTGTGTCTGCGTGTGTGTGTCTGTGTGTCTGTCTGTGTGTGTGTGTCTGTCTGTGTGTGTGTCTGTGTGTGTGTGTCTTTGTGTGTGTCTGTGTGTGTGTCTGTGTGTCTGTGTCTGTGTGTGTGTCTGTCTGTGTGTGTGTCTCTGTGTTTGTGTCTGTGTGTTTCTGTCGGTGTGTGTGTGTGTCTGTGTGTGTGTCTGTCTGTGTAGGTCTGTCTGTGTGTGTGTCTGTGTGTGTCTGTCGGTCTGTGTGTGTGTATCTGTATGTGTGTGTGTCTGTGTGTGTGTCTGTTTGTGTGCATGTGTCTGTGTCTGTGTATGTGTGTGCGTGTGTGTGTCTGCGTGTGTGTGTCTGTCTGTGTGTGTGTGTCTGTTTGTGTCTGTGAGTGTGTCTGTTTGTGTGTGTCTCTCTGTGTGTCTTTGTGCGTGTGTCTGTGTATGTGTCTGTGTGTGTGTGTCTGTCTGTGTGTGTGTATCAGTCTGTGTGTGTGTCTCTGTGTGTGTGTCTGTCTGTGTGTGTATCTGTGTGTGTGTCTGTCTGTGTGTGTCTGTGTGCGTGTGTCTGTGTGTGTGTGTCTGTCTGTGTGTGTGTATCTCTGTGTGTGTCTCTGTCTGGGTGTGTGTATCTGTGTCTGTGTGTGTGTCTGTGTGTGTGTCTGTGTCTGTGTGTGTGTCTGTGTGTGTCTGTCTGTGTGTGTGTCTGTGTGTGTGTGTCTGTCTGTGTGTGTGTCGGTGTGTGTGTCTGTGTGTGTGTCTGTGTGCGTGTGTCTGTGTGTGTGTCTGAGTGTGTGTCTGTGTGTGTGTCGGAGTGTGTGTCTGTCTGCATGTGTCTGTGTGTGTGTGTCTGTGTGTGTGTGTCTCTGTGCATATGTCTGTGGGTGAGTGTCTGTGTGTGTCTGTCGGTGTGTGTGTGTCTGTGTTGTGTCTGTCTGTGTGTGTCTGTTTGTGTGTCTGTGTGTGTGTCTGTTTGTTTGTCTGTCTGTGTGTGTCTGTCTGTGTGTGTCTGTGTGTGTGTCTGTGTGTGTGTCTGTGTGTGTGTCTTTGTGCGTGTGTCTGTGTATGTGTCTGTGTGCGTGTGTCTGTGTGTGTGTGTCTGTGTGCGTGTGTCTGTGTGTGTCTGTCTGTGTGCGTGTGTCTGTGTGCGTGTGTCTGTGTGCGTGTGTCTGTGTGTGTGTCGAGGTGTGTGTTTCTCTCTGTGTGCGTGTGTCTGTGTGTGCGTGTCTGTGTGTGTGTGTCTGTGTGTGTGTCTGTGTGCATGTTTCTGTGTGTGTCTCTGTGTGTCTGTGTGTGTGTGTCTGTCTGTGTGTGTGTCTGTGTGTGTGTCTGTGTGTGTGTCTGTGTGTGTGTGTCTGTGTGTCTGTCTGTGTGTGTGTGTCTGTCTGTGTGTGTGTCTGTGTGTGTGTGTCTGTGTGTGTGTCTGTGTGTGTGTCTGTGTGTGTGTGTCTGTGTGTGTGTCTGTCTGTGTGTGTGTCTGTGTGTGTGTGTCTGTGTGTGTGTCTGTGTGCATGTGTCTGTGTGTGTGTCTGTGTGTGTGTCTGTGTGTCTGTGTGTGTGTGTCTGTCTGTGTGTGTGTCTGTGTGTGTGTCTGTGTGTGTGTGTCTTTGTGTGTGTCTGTGTGTGTGTGTCTGTCTGTGTGTGTGTGTCTGTGTTGTGTCTTGGTGTGTGTCTGTGTGCATGTGTCTGTGTGTGTGTCTGTGTTTGTGTCTGCGTGTGTGTGTCTGTGTGTCTGTCTGTTGGTGTGTGTCTGTATGTGCGCGTGTGTCTGTGTGTGTGTCTGTGTGTGTGTCTGTGTGTCTGTGTCTGTGTGTGTGTCTGTCTGTGTGTGTGTGTTTGTGTGTGTGTCTGTGTGTCTGTGTCTGTGTGTGTGTCTGTCTGTGTATGTGTCTGTGTGCGTGTGTCTGTGTGTGTGTGTCTGTGTGCGTGTGTCTGTGTGTGTCTGTCTGTGTGCGTGTGTCTGTGTGTGTCGAGGTGTGTGTTTCTCTCTGTGTGCGTGTGTCTGTGTGTGCGTGTCTGAGTGTGTGTGTCTCTGTATGTGTCTGTGTGCATGTTTCTGTGTGTGTCTCTGTGTGTCTGTGTGTGTGTGTCTGTCTGTGTGTGTGTCTGTGTGTGTGTCTGTGTGTGTGTCTGTGTGTGTGTCTGCGTGTGTGTGTCTGTGTGTCTGTCTGTGTGTGTGTGTCTGTCTGTGTGTGTGTCTGTGTGTGTGTGTCTGTGTGTGTGTCTGTGTGTGTGTCTGTGTGTGTGTGTCTGTGTGTCTGTCTGTCTGTGTGTGTGTCTGTGTGTGTGTGTCTGTGTGTGTGTCTGTGTGCATGTGTCTGTGTGTGTGTCTGTGTGTTTGTCTGTGTGTCTGTGTGTGTGTCTGTGTGTGTGTCTGTGTGTGTGTCTTTGTGTGTGTCTGTGTGTGTGTGTCTGTCTGTGTGTGTGTGTCTGTGTGTGTGTCTTGGTGTGTGTCTGTGTGCATGTGTCTGTGTGTGTGTCTGTGTTTGTGTCTGCGTGTGTGTGTCTGTGTGTCTGTCTGTTGGTGTGTGTCTGTATGTGCGCGTGTGTGTGTGTGTGTGTCTGTGTGTGTGTCTGTGTCTGTGTGTGTGTCTGTCTGTGTGTGTGTGTCTGTGTGTGTGTCTGTGTGTGTGTCTGTGTGTGTGTCTTTGTGCGTGTGTCTGTGTATGTGTCTGTGTGCGTGTGTCTGTGTGTGTGTGTCTGTGTGCGTGTGTCTGTGTGTGTCTGTCTGTGTGCGTGTGTCTGTGTGTGTCGAGGTGTGTGTTTCTCTCTGTGTGCGTGTGTCTGTGTGTGCGTGTCTGAGTGTGTGTGTCTGTGTGTGTGTCTGTGTGCATGTTTCTGTGTGTGTCTCTGTGTGTCTGTGTGTGTGTGTCTGTCTGTGTGTGTGTCTGTGTGTCTGTGTCTGTGTGTGTGTCTGTGTGTGTCTGTCAGTGTGTGTGTGTCTGTGTGTGTGTCTGTCTGTGTGTGTCTCTGTGTGTGTGTCTGTTTGTGTGTCTGTCTGTGTGTGTCTCTGTGTGTGTGTGTCTGTCTGTGTGTGTGTCTGTGTGTGTGTCTCTGTGTGTGTCTGTGTGTGTGTCTGTGTGTGTGTCTTTGTGCGTGTGTCTGTGTGTGTGTCTGTGTGCGTGTGTCTGTGTGTGTGTCTGTATGTGTGTGTCTGTGTGTGTCTGTGTGAGTGTCTGTGTGCGTGTGTCTGTGTGTGTCTCTGTGTGTGTCTGTCTGTCTGTGTGTGTGAATCTCTCTGGGAGTGTGTATCTGTGTCAGTGTGTGTGTCTGTGTGCATGTGTCTGTGTGTGTGTCTGTGTGTGTGTGTCTGTGTGTGTCTGTGTGCATGTGTCTGTGTGTGTGTCTTTGTGCGTGTGTCTGTGTGTGTGTCTGTGTGCGTGTGTCTGTGTGTGTGTTTCTGTGTGTGTCTGTCTGTGTGTGTGTGTCTGTGTGTGTGTCTCTGTGTTTGTGTCTGTGTGTTTCTGTCGGTGTGTGTGTGTGTCTGTGTGTGTGTCTGTCTGTGTAGGTCTGTCTGTGTGTGTGTCTGTGTGTGTCTGTCGGTCTGTGTGTGTGTATCTGTATGTGTATGTGTCTGTGTGTGTGTCTGTCTGTGTGCATGTGTGTGTGTCTGTGTATGTGTGTGCGTGTGTGTGTCTGCGTGTGTGTGTCTGTCTGTGTGTGTGTGTCTGTTTGTGTCTGTGAGTGTGTCTGTTTGTGTGTGTCTCTCTGTGTGTCTGTGTGCATGTGTCTGTGTGTGTGTGTCTGTCTGTGTGTGTAACTGTGTGTGTGTCTGTCTGTGTGTGTCTGTGTGCGTGTGTCTGTGTGTGTGTGTCTGTCTGTGTGTGTGTATCTCTGTGTGTGTCTCTGTCTGGGTGTGTGTATCTGTGTCTGTGTGTGTGTCTGTGTGTGTGTCTGTGTCTGTGTGTGTGTCTGTGTGTGTCTGTCTGTGTGTGTGTCTGTGTGTGTGTGTCTGTCTGTGTGTGTGTCTGTGTGTGTGTCTGTGTGTGTGTCTGTGTGCGTGTGTCTGTGTGTGTGTCTGAGTGTGTGTCTGTGTGTGTGTCGGAGTGTGTGTCTGTGTGCATGTGTCTGTGTGTGTGTGTCTGTGTGTGTGTGTCTCTGTGCCTGTGTCTGTGGGTGAGTGTCTGTGTGTGTCTGTCGGTGTGTGTGTGTCTGTGTTGTGTCTGTCTGTGTGTGTCTGTGTGTGTGTCTGTGTTGTGTCTGTCTGTGTGTGTCTGTCTGTTTGTGTGTCTGTGTGTGTCTGTCTGTGTGTCTGTCTGTGTGTCTGTCTGTGTGTGTCTGTCTGTTTGTGTGTGTGTGTGTCTGTTTGTGTGTCTGTCTGTGTGTGTCTGTCTGTGTGTGTCTGTGTGTGTGTCTGTGTGTGTGTCTGTCTGTGTGTATGTGTCTGTGTGTGTGTGTCTCTGTGTGTGTGTCTGTGTGTGTGTCTGTGTGTGTCTCTCGGTGTGTGTGTGTCTGTGTGTGTGTCTGTGCGTGTGTGTCTGTGTGTGTGTGTCTGTGTGTGTGTCTGTGTGTGTGTCTGTTTGTGTGTCTTTGTCTGTCTCTCTGTGTGTCTGTGTGTGTGTGTCTGTGTGTGTGTGTCTGTCTGTGTGTGTGTATCTGTGTGTGTGTCTCTGTCTGGTTGTGTGTATCTGTGTCTGTGTGTGTGTCTGTGTGTGTGTCTGTGTTTGTGTCTGTGTGTGTGTCTGTGTGTGTGCGTCTGTGTGTTTGTGTCTCTGTGTGTGTCTGTGTGTGTGTCTGTGTGTGTGTGTGTGTGTGTCTGTGTGTGTGTGTCTTTGTGTCTATCTGTGTGCGTTTGTCTGTGTGTTTGTCTGTGTGTGTGTGTCTGTGTGTCTGTGTGCGTGTGTCTGTGTTCGTGTGTCTGTGTGTGTGTCTGTGTGTGTTTTGTGTGTCTGTGTCTGTGTGTGTGTCTGTCTGTGTATGTGTCTGTGTGTGTATCTGTGTGTGTGTGTCTGTGTGTGTCTGTCTGTGTGTCTGTGTCTGTGTGTGTGTCTGTCTGTGTGTGTGTCTGTGTGTGTGTCTTTGTGCGTGTGTCTGTGTATGTGTCTGTGTGCGTGTGTCTGTGTGTGTGTCTGTGTGTGTGTCTGTGTGTGTTTCTGTGTGTCTGTCTGTGTGTCTGTGTGTGTGTCTCTCTGTGTGTGTGTGTCTGTCTCTGTGTTTGTGTCTTCGTGTGTGTGTCTGTGTGTGTGTGTCTGTGTGTGTGTCTGTGTGTGTGTGTCTGTGTGTTTGTCTGTGTGTGTGTCTGTGTGTGTCTGTGTGTGTGTCTGTGTGTGTGTCTGTGTGTGTGTGTCTATCTGTGTGTCTGTGTCTGTGTGTGTGTCTGTCTGTGTATGTCTCTGTGTGTGTGTCTGTGTGTGTGTGTCTGTGTGTCTGTGTCTGTGTGTGTGTCTGTCTCTGTGTGTGTCTCTGTGTGTGTCTTTGTGCGTGTGTCTGTGTATGTGTCTCTTTGCGTGTGTCTGTGTGTGTGTCTGTGTGTGTCTCTGTGTGTGTCTGTCTGTGTGTCTGTGTCTGTGTGCGTGTCTGTCTGTGTGTGTGTCTGTGTGTGTGTCTTTGTGCGTGTGTCTGTGTGTGTGTCTGTTTGTGTGTCTCTGTGTTTGTGTCTGTGTGTGTCTGTCAGTGTGTGTGTGTGTCTGTGTGTGTGTGTGTCTGTGTGTGTCTGTCTGTGTGTGTGTCTGTGTGTGTGTCTGTCTGTGTGTGTGTCTGTGTGTGTGTCTGTGTGCGTGTGTCTGTGTGTGTCTGTGTGTGTGTCTGTGAGCGTGTGTCTGTGTGTGTGTCTGTGTGTGTCTGTCTGTGTGTGTGTCTGTGTGTGTGTCTGTGTGTGTGTCTGTCTGTTTGTGTGTGTCTGTGTGTTTGTCTGTGTGTGTCTGTCTGTGTGTCTGTGTCTGTGTGTCTGTCTGTCTGTGTCTGTGTCTGTGTGTGTGTCTGTGTGTGTGTCTGTGTGTGTGTCTGTCTGTGTGCATGTGTCTGTGTGTGTGTGTCTGTGTGTGTGTCTCTGTGTTTGTCTCTGTGTGTGTCTGTCGGTGTGTGTGTGTCTGTGTGTGTGTCTGTCTGTGTATGTCTGTCTGTGTGTGTGTCTGTGTGTGTCTGTCGGTGAGTCCGTGTCTGTGTGCGTGTCTGTGAGTGTGTCTGTCTCTGTGTGTGTATCTGTCTGTGTGTGTGACTGTCTGTGTGTGTCTGTGTGTGTGTCTGTCTGTGTGTGTCTGTCTGTGTGCGTGTCTGTGTGTGTGTCTGTCTGTGTGTGTGTATCTGTGTGTGTGTCTCTGTGTGTGTCTGTCAGTGTGGGTGTGTCTGTCTGTGTGTGTGTCTGTGTGTGTGTCTGTGTGTGTGTCTGTGTGTGTGTATCTGTCTGTGTGTGTGTCTGTGTGTGTCTGTCTGTGTGCATGTGTCTGTATGTGTGTCTGTCTGTCTGTGTGTCTGTGTGTGTGTGTCTGTGTGTGTATCTGTGTGTGTGTTTGTGTGTCTGTGTGTGTGTCTGTCTGTGTGTGTCTGTGTGTGTCTGTCTGTGTGCATGTGTTTGTGTGTGTGTCTGTCTGTGTGTGTGTGTCTGTTTGTGTCTGTGAGTGTGTCTGTGTGTGTGTTTGTGTGTCTGTGTGTGTGTCTGTCTGTGTGTCTGTGTCTGTGTGTGTGTCTGTGTGTGTGTCTGTGTCTGTGCATGTGTCTGTGTGTGTGTTTGTGTGTCTCTGTGTGCGTTTGTCTGTGTGTCTGTGTCTGTGTGCGTGTCTGTGTGTGTGTCTGTCTGTGTGTGTGTATCTGTCTGTGTGTGTGACTGTCTGTGTGTGTCTGAGTGTGTGTCTGTGTGTGTGTCTGCGTGTGTCTCTGTGTGTGTGTCTTTGTGTGTGTCTGTGTGTGTGTGTCTGTCTGTGTGTGTGTCTGTGTGTGTGTGTGTCTGTCTGTGTGTGTGTCTGTGTGTGTGTCTCTGTGTGTGTCTGTGTGTGTGTGTCTGTGTGTGTGTCTTTGTGCGTGTGTCTGTGTGTGTGTCTGTGTGCGTGTGTCTGTGTGTGTGTCTGTATGTGTGTGTCTGTGTGTGTCTGTGTGAGTGTCTGTGTGCGTGTGTCTGTGTGTGTGTCTGTGTGTATCTGTCTGTGTGTGTGTCTGTTTGTTTGTCTGTCTGTGTGTGTGTCTGTGTGTGTCTGTCGGTGTGTGTGTGTCTGTGTGTGTGTCTGTTGTCTGTGTGTGTCTGTGTGTGTGTGTCTGTGTGTCTGTGTCTGTGTGTGTGTCTGTCTGTGTGTGGGTCTGTGTGTGTGTCTGTGTGCGTGTGTCTGTGTGTGTCTGTGTGTGTGTCTGTGTGTGTGTCTGTCTGTGTGTGTCTGTGTGTGTGTCTGTGTGTGTGTCTTTGTTTGTCTGTCTGTGTGTGTCTGTGTGTGTGTCTATGTGTCTGTGTGTGTGTATCTGTCTGTGTGTGTGTATCTGTGTGTGTGTCTCTGTCTGGCTGTGTGTATCTGTGTCTGTGTGTCTGTCTGTGTGCATGTTTCTGTGTGTGTGTGTCTGTGTGTGTGTCTCTGTGTGTCTGTTGGTGTGTGTGTGTCTGTGTGTGTGTCTATCTGTGTGTGTCTGTCTGTGTGTGTGTCTGTGTGTGTGTCTGTCTGTGTGCATGTGTCTGTGTGTGTGTGTCTGTGTGTGTGTCAGTGTGTCTTTCTGTGTGTGTGTCTGTGTGTGTGTCTGTGTGTGTGTCTGTGTGTGTGTGTTTGTGTGTGTGTCTGTTTGTGTGTGTGTGTCTGTCTCTGTGTGTGTCTGTGTGTGTGTGTCTGTGTGTGTGTGTCTGTCTGGGTGTGTGTATCTGTGTGTGTGTCTCTGTCTGGGTGTGTGTATCTGTGTCTGTGTGTGTGTCTGTGTGTGTGTCTGTGTGTGTGTCTGTGTGTCTGTGTGTGTGTCTGTGTGTGTCTGTGTGTGTGTCTTTGCGCGTGTGTCTGTGTATGTGTCTGTGTGCGTGTGTCTGTGTGTGTGTCTGTGTGTGTGTCTGTGTGTGTTTCTGTGTGTCTGTCTGTGTGTCTGTGTGTGTGTCTGTCTGTGTGTGTGTCTGTCTCTGTGTTTGTGTCTGCGTGTGTGTGTCTGTGTGTGTGTGTCTGTCTGTGTGTGTGTATCTGTCTGTGTGTGCATCTGTGTGTGTGTGTCTCTGTGTGCGTGTGTCTGTGTGTGTGTCTGTGTGTGTGTCTGTGTGTGTTTCTGTGTGTCTGTCTGTGTGTCTGTGTGTGTGTCTGTCTGTGTGTGTGTCTGTCTCTGTGTTTGTGTCTGCGTGTGTGTGTCTGTGTGTGTGTGTCTGTGTGTGTCTGTGTGTGTGTGTGTGTCTGTGTGTGTGTCTCTGTGTTTGTGTCTGTGTGTGTCTGTCGGTGTGTGTGTGTCTGTGTGTGTGTCTGTGTGTGTGTCTGTGTGCGTGTGTCTGTGTGTGTGTCTGTGTTTGTGTCTGCGTGTGTGTGTCTGTGTGTCTGTCTGTTGGTGTGTGTCTGTATGTGCGCGTGTGTCTGTCTCTGTGTCTGTGTTCGTGTGTCTGTGTGTGTGTCTGTGTGTGTTTTGTGTGTCTGTGTCTGTGTGTGTGTCTGTCTGTGTATGTGTCTGTGTGTGTGTCTGTGTGTGTGTGTCTGTGTGTGTCTGTCTGTGTGTCTGTGTCTGTGTGTGTGTCTGTCTGTGTGTGTGTCTCTGTGTGTGTCTTTGTGCGTGTGTCTGTGTATGTGTCTGTGTGCGTGTGTCTGTGTGTGTGTCTGTGTGTGTGTCTGTGTGTGTCTGTGTGTGCGTCTGTCTGTGTGCATGTGTCTGTCTGTGTGTGTGTGTCTGTGTGTGTGTCTGTGTGTGTGTGTCTGTCTGTGTGTGTGTATCTGTCTGTGTGTGCATCTGTGTGTGTGTGTCTCTGTGTGTGTGTGTCTGTGTGTGTGTCTGTGTGTGTGTCTGTGTGTGTCTGTCTGTCTGTGTGTATCTGTGTGTGTGAGTCTGTCTGTGTGTGTGTATCTGTGTGTGTGTGTGTCTGTCTGTGTGTGTGTATCTGAGTGTGTGAGTCTGTCTGTGTGTGTGTATCTGTGTGTGTGTGTCTGTCTGTGTGTGTGTGTCTGTGTGTGTGTCTCTGTGTGTGTCTGTGTGTGTGTCTGTGTGTGTCGGTGTGTTTGTGTCTGTCTGTGTGTGTGTGTCTGTATGTGTGTCTGTCTGTGTGCATGTGTCTGTGTGTGTGTCTGTCTGTGTGTGTGTGTCTGTGTGTGTGTCTGTGTGTGTGTGTCTGTCTGTGTGTGTATCTGTCTGTGTGTGCATCTGTGTGTGTGTGTCTCTGTGTGTGTGTGTCTGTGTGTGTGTCTGTGTGTGTGTCTGTGTGTGTCTGTCTGTCTGTGTGTATCTGTGTGTGTGAGTCTGTCTGTGTGTGTGTATCTGTGTGTGTGTGTGTCTGTCTGTGTGTGTGTATCTGAGTGTGTGAGTCTGTCTGTGTGTGTGTCTGTGTGTGTCTGTCGGTGTGTGTGCGTCTGTGTGTGTGTCTGTCTGTGTGTGTGTCTGTGTGTGTGTGTGTCTGTCTGTGTGTGTGTCTGTGTGTGTGTCTCTGTGTGTGTCTGTGTGTGTGTGTCTGTGTGTGTGTCTTTGTGCGTGTGTCTGTGTGTGTGTCTGTGTGCGTGTGTCTGTGTGTGTGTCTGTATGTGTGTGTCTGTGTGTGTCTGTGTGAGTGTCTGTGTGCGTGTGTCTGTGTGTGTGTCTGTGTGTATCTGTCTGTGTGTGTGTCTGTTTGTTTGTCTGTCTGTGTGTGTGTCTGTGTGTGTCTGTCGGTGTGTGTGTGTCTGTGTGTGTGTCTGTTGTCTGTGTGTGTCTGTGTGTGTGTGTCTGTGTGTCTGTGTCTGTGTGTGTGTCTGTCTGTGTGTGGGTCTGTGTGTGTGTCTGTGTGCGTGTGTCTGTGTGTGTCTGTGTGTGTGTCTGTGTGTGTGTCTGTCTGTGTGTGTCTGTGTGTGTGTCTGTGTGTGTGTCTTTGTTTGTCTGTCTGTGTGTGTCTGTGTGTGTGTCTATGTGTCTGTGTGTGTGTATCTGTCTGTGTGTGTGTATCTGTGTGTGTGTCTCTGTCTGGCTGTGTGTATCTGTGTCTGTGTGTCTGTCTGTGTGCATGTTTCTGTGTGTGTGTGTCTGTGTGTGTGTCTCTGTGTGTCTGTTGGTGTGTGTGTGTCTGTGTGTGTGTCTATCTGTGTGTGTCTGTCTGTGTGTGTGTCTGTGTGTGTGTCTGTCTGTGTGCATGTGTCTGTGTGTGTGTGTCTGTGTGTGTGTCAGTGTGTCTTTCTGTGTGTGTGTCTGTGTGTGTGTCTGTGTGTGTGTCTGTGTGTGTGTGTTTGTGTGTGTGTCTGTTTGTGTGTGTGTGTCTGTCTCTGTGTGTGTCTGTGTGTGTGTGTCTGTGTGTGTGTGTCTGTCTGGGTGTGTGTATCTGTGTGTGTGTCTCTGTCTGGGTGTGTGTATCTGTGTCTGTGTGTGTGTCTGTGTGTGTGTCTGTGTGTGTGTCTGTGTGTCTGTGTGTGTGTCTGTGTGTGTCTGTGTGTGTGTCTTTGCGCGTGTGTCTGTGTATGTGTCTGTGTGCGTGTGTCTGTGTGTGTGTCTGTGTGTGTGTCTGTGTGTGTTTCTGTGTGTCTGTCTGTGTGTCTGTGTGTGTGTCTGTCTGTGTGTGTGTCTGTCTCTGTGTTTGTGTCTGCGTGTGTGTGTCTGTGTGTGTGTGTCTGTCTGTGTGTGTGTATCTGTCTGTGTGTGCATCTGTGTGTGTGTGTCTCTGTGTGCGTGTGTCTGTGTGTGTGTCTGTGTGTGTGTCTGTGTGTGTTTCTGTGTGTCTGTCTGTGTGTCTGTGTGTGTGTCTGTCTGTGTGTGTGTCTGTCTCTGTGTTTGTGTCTGCGTGTGTGTGTCTGTGTGTGTGTGTCTGTGTGTGTCTGTGTGTGTGTGTGTGTCTGTGTGTGTGTCTCTGTGTTTGTGTCTGTGTGTGTCTGTCGGTGTGTGTGTGTCTGTGTGTGTGTCTGTGTGTGTGTCTGTGTGCGTGTGTCTGTGTGTGTGTCTGTGTTTGTGTCTGCGTGTGTGTGTCTGTGTGTCTGTCTGTTGGTGTGTGTCTGTATGTGCGCGTGTGTCTGTCTCTGTGTCTGTGTTCGTGTGTCTGTGTGTGTGTCTGTGTGTGTTTTGTGTGTCTGTGTCTGTGTGTGTGTCTGTCTGTGTATGTGTCTGTGTGTGTGTCTGTGTGTGTGTGTCTGTGTGTGTCTGTCTGTGTGTCTGTGTCTGTGTGTGTGTCTGTCTGTGTGTGTGTCTCTGTGTGTGTCTTTGTGCGTGTGTCTGTGTATGTGTCTGTGTGCGTGTGTCTGTGTGTGTGTCTGTGTGTGTGTCTGTGTGTGTCTGTGTGTGCGTCTGTCTGTGTGCATGTGTCTGTCTGTGTGTGTGTGTCTGTGTGTGTGTCTGTGTGTGTGTGTCTGTCTGTGTGTGTGTATCTGTCTGTGTGTGCATCTGTGTGTGTGTGTCTCTGTGTGTGTGTGTCTGTGTGTGTGTCTGTGTGTGTGTCTGTGTGTGTCTGTCTGTCTGTGTGTATCTGTGTGTGTGAGTCTGTCTGTGTGTGTGTATCTGTGTGTGTGTGTGTCTGTCTGTGTGTGTGTATCTGAGTGTGTGAGTCTGTCTGTGTGTGTGTATCTGTGTGTGTGTGTCTGTCTGTGTGTGTGTGTCTGTGTGTGTGTCTCTGTGTGTGTCTGTGTGTGTGTCTGTGTGTGTCGGTGTGTTTGTGTCTGTCTGTGTGTGTGTGTCTGTATGTGTGTCTGTCTGTGTGCATGTGTCTGTGTGTGTGTCTGTCTGTGTGTGTGTGTCTGTGTGTGTGTCTGTGTGTGTGTGTCTGTCTGTGTGTGTATCTGTCTGTGTGTGCATCTGTGTGTGTGTGTCTCTGTGTGTGTGTGTCTGTGTGTGTGTCTGTGTGTGTGTCTGTGTGTGTCTGTCTGTCTGTGTGTATCTGTGTGTGTGAGTCTGTCTGTGTGTGTGTATCTGTGTGTGTGTGTGTCTGTCTGTGTGTGTGTATCTGAGTGTGTGAGTCTGTCTGTGTGTGTGTCTGTGTGTGTCTGTCGGTGTGTGTGCGTCTGTGTGTGTGTCTGTCTGTGTGTGTGTGTCTGTGTGTGTGTGTCTGTGTGTCTGTGTCTGTGTGTGTGTCTGTCTGTGTGTGTGTCTGTGTGTGTGTCTGTGTGCGTGTTTCTGTGTGTGTCTGTGTGTGTGTCTGTGTGTGTGTCTGTCTGTGTGTGTCTGTCTGTGTGTCTGTGTCTGTGTGTGTGTCTGTCTGTGTGTGTGTCTGTGTGTGTGTCTTTGTGCGTGTGTCTGTGTATGTGTCTGTGTGCGTGTGTCTGTGTGTGTGTTTCTGTGTGCGTGTGTCTGTGTGTGTCTGTCTGTGTGTGTGTGTCTGTGTGCGTGTGTCTGTGTGTGTCGAGGTATGTGTTTCTCTCTGTATGCGTGTGTCTGTGTGTGTGTGTCTGTGTGCATGTGTCTGTGTGTGTCTGTCTGTGTGCGTGTGTCTGTGTGCGTGTGTCTGTGTGTGTCTCGAGGTGTGTGTTTCTCACTGTGTGCGTGTGTCTGTGTGTGTCTGTCTGTGTGTCTCTGTCTGTGTGTGTGTCTGTCTGTGTGTGTGTCTGTGTGTGTGTCTTTGTGCGTGTGTCTGTGTATGTGTCTGTTTGCGTGTGTCTGTGTGTGTATGTGTGTGTGTCTGTGTGTGTTTCTGTGTGTCTGTCTGTGTGTCTGTGTCTGTGTGCGTGTCTGTGTGCGTGTCTGTCTGTGTGTGTGTCTGTGTGTGTGTCTTTGTGCGTGTGTCTGTGTGTGTGTCTGTGTGCGTGTGTCTGTGTGTGTGTCTCTCTGTGTGTGTGTGTCTCTTTGTGTCTGTGTGCGTGTCTGTCTGTCTGTGTGTCTGTGTGTGTGTGTCTGTGTGTGTGTCTGTGTGTGTGTTTGTGTGTCTGTGTGTGTGTCTGTCTGTGTGTGTCTGTGTGTGTCTGTCTGTGTGCATGTGTTTGTGTGTGTGTCTGTCTGTGTGTGTGTCTGTTTGTGTCTGTCAGTGTGTCTGTGTGTGTGTTTGTGTGTCTGTGTGTGTGTCTGTCTGTGTGTCTGTGTCTGTGTGTGTGTCTGTGTGTGTGTCTGTGTCTGTGCATGTGTCTGTGTGTGTGTTTGTGTGTCTCTGTGTGCGTATGTCTGTGTGTCTGTGTCTGTGTGCGTGTCTGTGTGTGTGTCTGTCTGTGTGTGTGTATCTGTCTGTGTGTGTGACTGTCTGTGTGTGTCTGTGTGTGTGTCTGTGTGTGTGTCTGTGTGTGTGTCTTTGTGTGTGTCTGTGTGTGTGTCTGTCTGTGTGTGTGTCTGTGTGTGTGTCTGTGTGCGTGTGTCTGTGAGTGTTTCTGAGTGTGTGTCTGTGTGTGTGTCTGTGTGTGTGTCTGTGTGTGTGTCTGTGTGTGTCTGTCTGTGTGTCTGTGTCTGTGTGTGTCTGTCTGTGTGTGTCTGTCTGTGTGTGTCTGTGTGTGTGTCTGTTTGTGTGTCTGTCTCTGTGTGTCTGTCTGTGTTTGTCTGTGTGTGTGTCTTTGTGTGTGCCTGTGTGTGTGTCTGTGTGTGTCTGTCTGTGTGTCTGTGTCTGTGTGTGTGTCTGTCTGTGTGTGTGTCTGTGTGTGTGTCTTTGTGCGTGTGTCTGTGTATGTGTCTGTGTGCGTGTGTCTGTGTGTGTGTTTCTGTGTGCGTGTGTCTGTGTCTGTCTGTCTGTGTGCGTGTGTCTGTGTGCGTGTGTCTGTGT
>NC_137289.1:117407500-117410000 GCF_054371585.1 Giraffa tippelskirchi | reverse complement strand
GTGTCTGTGTGTGTGTCTGTCTGTGTGTGTCTGGGTGTGTGTCTGTGTGTGTCTGTCTGTGTGCATGTGTCTGTGTGTGTTTGTCTGTGTGTGTGTCTGTGTGTCTTTCTGTGTGTGTGTCTGTGTGTGTGTCTGTGTGTGTGTCTGTGTGTGTGTGTCTGTGTGTGTGTCTGTGTGTGTGTCTGTCTGTGTGTCTGTGTCTGTGTGCGTGTCTGTCTGTGTGTGTGTCTGTGTGTGTGTCTCTGTGTGTGTGTCTGTGTGTGTGTCTGTTTGTGTGTGTGTGTCTGTCTCTGTGTGTGTCTGTGTGTGTGTGTCTGTGTGTGTGTCTGTCTGTGTGTGTGTATCTGTGTGTGTGTCTCTGTCTGGGTGTGTGTATCTGTGTCTGTTTGTGTGTCTGTGTGTGTGTCTGTGTGTGTGTCTGTGTGTCTGTGTGTGTGTCTGTGTGTGTCTGTGTGCGTGTCTGTGTGTGTGTCTGTCTGTGTGTGTCTGTGTGTGTGTCTGTGTGTGTCTGTCTGTGTGCATGTGTCTGTGTGTGTTTGTCTGTGTGTGTGTCTGTGTGTCTTACTGTGTGTGTGTCTGTGTGTGTGTCTGTGTGTGTGTCTGTGTGTGTGTGTCTGTGTGTGTGTCTGTGTGTGTGTCTGTCTGTGTGTCTGTGTCTGTGTGCGTGTCTGTCTGTGTGTGTGTCTGTGTGTGTGTCTCTGTGCGTGTGTCTGTGTGTGTGTCTCTGTGTTTTTGTCTGTGTGTGTCTGTCGGTGTGTGTGTGTGTCTGTGTGTGTGTCTGTCTGTGTATGTCTGTCTGTGTGTGTGTCTGTGTTTGTGTATCTGTCTGTGTGTGTGTCTGTGTGTGTGTCTGTCTGTGTGCATGTGTCTGTATGTGTGTCTGTCTGTCTGTGTGTCTGTGTGTGTGTGTCTGTGTGTGTGTCTGTGTGTGTGTTTGTGTGTCTGTGTGTGTGTCTGTCTGTGTGTGTCTGTGTGTGTCTGTCTGTGTGCATGTGTTTGTGTGTGTGTCTGTCTGTGTGTGTGTGTCTGTTTGTGTCTGTCAGTGTGTCTGTGTGTGTGTTTGTGTGTCTGTGTGTGTGTCTGTCAGTGTGTCTGTGTCTGTGTGTGTGTCTGTGTGTGTGTCTGTGTCTGTGCATGTGTCTGTGTGTGTGTTTGTGTGTCTCTGTGTGCGTATGTCTGTGTGTCTGTGTCTGTGTGCGTGTCTGTGTGTGTGTCTGTCTGTGTGTGTGTATCTGTCTGTGTGTGTGACTGTCTGTGTGTGTCTGTGTGTGTGTCTGTGTGTGTGTCTGTGTGTGTCTCTGTGTGTGTGTCTTTGTGTGTGTCTGTGTGTGTGTCTGTCTGTGTGTGTGTCTGTGTGTGTGTCTGTGTGCGTGTGTCTGTGTGTGTGTCTGTTTGTGTGTCTGTCTCTGTGTGTCTGTCTGTGTGTGTGTCTGTGTGTGTGTCTTTGTGTGTGCCTGTGTGTGTGTCTGTGTGTGTCTGTCTGTGTGTCTGTGTCTGTGTGTGTGTCTGTCTGTGTGTGTGTCTGTGTGTGTGTCTTTGTGCGTGTGTCTGTGTATGTGTCTGTGTGCGTGTGTCTGTGTGTGTGTTTCTGTGTGCGTGTGTCTGTGTGTGTCTGTCTGTGTGCGTGTGTCTGTGTGCGTGTGTCTGTGTGTGTCGAGGTATGTGTTTCTCTCTGTATGCGTGTGTCTGTGTGTGTGTGTCTGTGTGCGTGTGTCTGTGTGTGTCTGTCTGTGTGCGTGTGTCTGTGTGCGTGTGTCTGTGTGTGTCTCGAGGTGTGTGTTTCTCACTGTGTGCGTGTGTCTGTGTGTGTCTGTCTGTGTGTCTGTGTGTGTGTCTGTGTCCGTGTGTCTGTGTGCGTGTGTCTGTGTGCGTGTGTCTGTGTGTGTGTCGAGGTGTGTGTTTCTCTCTGTGTGCGTGTGTCTGTGTGTGCGTGTCTGTGTGTGTGTGTCTGTGTGTGTGTCTGTGTCCGTGTGTCTGTGTGCGTGTGTCTGTGTGTGTGTCTGTGTCCGTGTGTCTGTGTGCGTGTGTCTGTGTGCGTGTGTCTGTGTGTGTGTCTGTGTCCGTGTGTCTGTGTGCGTGTGTCTGTGTGCGTGTGTCTGTGTGTGTGTCGAGGTGTGTGTTTCTCTCTGTGTGCGTGTGTCTGTGTGTGCGTGTCTGTGTGTGTGTGTCTGTGTGTGTGTCTGTGTGCATGTGTCTGTGTGTGTGTCTGTGTGTGTGTGTCTGTGTGTGTGTCTGTGTGTGTCTGTCTGTCTGTATGTGTGTATCTCTCTGGGTGTGTGTATCTGTGTCAGTGTGTGTGTCTGTGTGCATGTGTCTGTGTGTGTGTCTGTGTGTGTGTCTGTGTTTGTGTCTGTGTGTGTGTCTGTGTGTGTGTCTGTGTGTGTGCGTCTGTGTGTTTGAGTCTCTGTGTGTGTCTGTGTGTGTGTGTCTGTGTGCGTGTCTGCGTGTGTGTGTCTGTGTGTCTGTCTGTGTGTGTGTGTGTGTGTCTGTGTGTGTGTGT
>NC_137289.1:117385000-117405000 GCF_054371585.1 Giraffa tippelskirchi | reverse complement strand
GTCTCTGTATGTGTGTTTCTGTCTGTGTGCGTGTCTGTGTGTGTCTGTCTGTGTGTGTGTCTCTGTGTGTGTCTTTGTGCGTGTGTCTGTGTATGTGTCTGTGTGCGTGTGTCTGTGTGTGTGTCTGTGTCCGTGTGTCTGTGTGTGTCTGTCTGTGTGCGTGTGTCTGTGTGTGTGTCGAGGTGTGTTTTTCTCTCTGTGTGCGTGTGTCTGTGTGTGCGTGTCTGTGTGTGTGTGTCTGTGTGTGTGTCTGTGTGCATGTGTCTGTGTGTGTGTCTGTGTGTGTGTGTCTGTGTGTGTGTCTGTGTGTGTCTGTCTGTCTGTATGTGTGTATCTCTCTGGGTGTGTGTATCTGTGTCAGTGTGTGTGTCTGTGTGCATGTGTCTGTGTGTGTGTCTGTGTGTGTGTCTGTGTTTGTGTCTGTGTGTGTGTCTGTGTGTGTGTCTGTGTGTGTGCGTCTGTGTGTTTGAGTCTCTGTGTGTGTCTGTGTGTGTGTGTCTGTGTGCGTGTCTGCGTGTGTGTGTCTGTGTGTCTGTCTGTGTGTGTGTGTGTGTGTCTGTGTGTGTGTGTCTTTGTGTCTATCTGTGTGCGTTTGTCTGTGTGTTTGTCTGTGTGTGTGTGTCTGTGTGTCTGTGTGCGTGTGTCTGTGTTCGTGTGTCTGTGTGTGTGTCTGTGTCTGTGTGCGTGTCTGTCTGTGTGTGTGTCTGTGTGTGTGTCTCTGTGTGTGTGTCTGTGTGTGTGTCTGTGTGTGTCTGTCTGTGTGCATGTGTCTGTGTGTGTTTGTCTGTGTGTGTGTCTGTGTGTCTTTCTGTGTGTGTGTCTGTGTGTGTGTCTGTGTGTGTGTCTGTGTGTGTGTGTCTGTGTGTGTGTCTGTGTGTGTGTCTGTCTGTGTGTCTGTGTCTGTGTGCGTGTCTGTCTGTGTGTGTGTCTGTGTGTGTGTCTCTGTGTGTGTGTCTGTGTGTGTGTCTGTTTGTGTGTGTGTGTCTGTCTCTGTGTGTGTCTGTGTGTGTGTGTCTGTGTGTGTCTCTGTCTGTGTGTGTGTATCTGTGTGTGTGTCTCTGTCTGGGTGTGTGTATCTGTGTCTGTTTGTGTGTCTGTGTGTGTGTCTGTGTGTGTGTCTGTGTGTCTGTGTGTGTGTCTGTGTGTGTCTGTGTGCGTGTCTGTGTGTGTGTCTGTCTGTGTCTGTCTGTGTGTGTGTCTGTGTGTGTCTGTCTGTGTGCATGTGTCTGTGTGTGTTTGTCTGTGTGTGTGTCTGTGTGTCTTTCTGTGTGTGTGTCTGTGTGTGTGTCTGTGTGTGTTTCTGAGTGTGTGTCTGTGTGTGTGTCTGTGTGTGTGTCTGTGTGTGTGTCTGTGTGTGTCTGTCTGTGTGTCTGTGTCTGTGTGTGTGTCTGTCTGTGTGTGTCTGTCTGTGTGTGTCTGTGTGTGTGTCTGTTTGTGTGTCTGTCTCTGTGTGTCTGTCTGTGTGTGTGTCTTTGTGTGTGTCTTTGTGTGTGCCTGTGTGTGTGTCTGTGTGTGTCTGTCTGTGTGTCTGTGTCTGTGTGTGTGTCTGTCTGTGTGTGTGTCTGTGTGTGTGTCTTTGTGCGTGTGTCTGTGTATGTGTCTGTGTGCGTGTGTCTGTGTGTGTGTTTCTGTGTGCGTGTGTCTGTGTGTGTCTGTCTGTGTGCGTGTGTCTGTGTGCGTGTGTCTGTGTGTGTCGAGGTATGTGTTTCTCTCTGTATGCGTGTGTCTGTGTGTGTGTGTCTGTGTGCATGTGTCTGTGTGTGTCTGTCTGTGTGCGTGTGTCTGTGTGCGTGTGTCTGTGTGTGTCTCGAGGTGTGTGTTTCTCACTGTGTGCGTGTGTCTGTGTGTGTCTGTCTGTGTGTCTGTGTCTGTGTGTGTGTCTGTCTGTGTGTGTGTCTGTGTGTGTGTCTTTGTGCGTGTGTCTGTGTATGTGTCTGTTTGCGTGTGTCTGTGTGTGTGTCTGTGTGTGTGTCTGTGTGTGTTTCTGTGTGTGTCTGTCTGTGTGTCTGTGTCTGTGTGCGTGTCTGTGTGCGTGTCTGTCTGTGTGTGTGTCTGTGTGTGTGTCTTTGTGCGTGTGTCTGTGTGTGTGTCTGTGTGCGTGTGTCTGTGTGTGTGTGTCTGTGTGTGTGTGTCTGTGTGTGTGTGTCTGTGTGTGTGTCTCTGTGTTTGTGTCTGTGTGTTTCTGTCGGTGTGTGTGTGTGTCTGTGTGTGTGTCTGTCTGTGTAGGTCTGTCTGTGTGTGTGTCTGTGTGTGTGTCTGTGTGTGTGCGTCTGTGTGTTTGAGTCTCTGTGTGTGTCTGTGTGTGTGTGTCTGTGTGCGTGTCTGTGTGCATGTGTCTGTGTGTGTGTCTGTGTGTGTGTCTGTGTGTGTGTCTGCATGTGTGTGTCTGTGTGTGTCTGTCTGTGTGTGTGTGTCTGTGTGTGTTTCTCTGTGTTTGTGTCTGTGTGTGTCTGTCAGTGTGTGTGTGTGTCTCTGTGTGTGTCTGTCTGTGTATGTCTGTCTGTGTGTGTGTCTGTGTGTGTCTGTCTGTCTGTGTGTGTGTATCTGTCTGTGTGTGTGTGTCTGTCTGTGTGTCTGTGTCTGTGTGTGTGTCTGTCTGTGTGTGTATGTCTGTCTGCGTGTGTGTGTCTGTGTGTCTGTCTGTGTGTGTGTGTCTGTGTGTATGTGTCTGTGTGTGTGTCTGTGTGTGTGTGTCTGTGTGTGTGTCTGTGTGTGTCTGTTGGTGTGTGTGTGTCTGTGTGTGTGTCTGTGCGTGTCTGTCGGTGTGTGTGTGTCTGTGTGTGTGTCTGTGTGTGTGTCTGTGTGTGTGTGTCTGTGTGTGTGTCTCTGTATGTGTGTTTCTGTCTGTGTGCGTGTCTGTGTGTGTCTGTCTGTGTGTGTGTCTCTGTGTGTGTCTTTGTGCGTGTGTCTGTGTATGTGTCTGTGTGCGTGTGTCTGTGTGTGTGTCTGTGTCCGTGTGTCTGTGTGTGTCTGTCTGTGTGCGTGTGTCTGTGTGTGTGTCGAGGTGTGTTTTTCTCTCTGTGTGCGTGTGTCTGTGTGTGCGTGTCTGTGTGTGTGTGTCTGTGTGTGTGTCTGTGTGCATGTGTCTGTGTGTGTGTCTGTGTGTGTGTGTCTGTGTGTGTGTCTGTGTGTGTCTGTCTGTCTGTATGTGTGTATCTCTCTGGGTGTGTGTATCTGTGTCAGTGTGTGTGTCTGTGTGCATGTGTCTGTGTGTGTGTCTGTGTGTGTGTCTGTGTTTGTGTCTGTGTGTGTGTCTGTGTGTGTGTCTGTGTGTGTGCGTCTGTGTGTTTGAGTCTCTGTGTGTGTCTGTGTGTGTGTGTCTGTGTGCGTGTCTGCGTGTGTGTGTCTGTGTGTCTGTCTGTGTGTGTGTGTGTGTGTCTGTGTGTGTGTGTCTTTGTGTCTATCTGTGTGCGTTTGTCTGTGTGTGTGTGTCTGTGTGTCTGTGTGCGTGTGTCTGTGTTCGTGTGTCTGTGTGTGTGTCTGTGTCTGTGTGCGTGTCTGTCTGTGTGTGTGTCTGTGTGTGTGTCTCTGTGTGTGTGTCTGTGTGTGTGTCTGTGTGTGTCTGTCTGTGTGCATGTGTCTGTGTGTGTTTGTCTGTGTGTGTGTCTGTGTGTCTTTCTGTGTGTGTGTCTGTGTGTGTGTCTGTGTGTGTGTCTGTGTGTGTGTGTCTGTGTGTGTGTCTGTGTGTGTGTCTGTCTGTGTGTCTGTGTCTGTGTGCGTGTCTGTCTGTGTGTGTGTCTGTGTGTGTGTCTCTGTGTGTGTGTCTGTGTGTGTGTCTGTTTGTGTGTGTGTGTCTGTCTCTGTGTGTGTCTGTGTGTGTGTGTCTGTGTGTGTCTCTGTCTGTGTGTGTGTATCTGTGTGTGTGTCTCTGTCTGGGTGTGTGTATCTGTGTCTGTTTGTGTGTCTGTGTGTGTGTCTGTGTGTGTGTCTGTGTGTCTGTGTGTGTGTCTGTGTGTGTCTGTGTGCGTGTCTGTGTGTGTGTCTGTCTGTGTCTGTCTGTGTGTGTGTCTGTGTGTTTCTGTCTGTGTGCATGTGTCTGTGTGTGTTTGTCTGTGTGTGTGTCTGTGTGTCTTTCTGTGTGTGTGTCTGTGTGTGTGTCTGTGTGTGTTTCTGAGTGTGTGTCTGTGTGTGTGTCTGTGTGTGTGTCTGTGTGTGTGTCTGTGTGTGTCTGTCTGTGTGTCTGTGTCTGTGTGTGTGTCTGTCTGTGTGTGTCTGTCTGTGTGTGTCTGTGTGTGTGTCTGTTTGTGTGTCTGTCTCTGTGTGTCTGTCTGTGTGTGTGTCTGTGTGTGTGTCTTTGTGTGTGCCTGTGTGTGTGTCTGTGTGTGTCTGTCTGTGTGTCTGTGTCTGTGTGTGTGTCTGTCTGTGTGTGTGTCTGTGTGTGTGTCTTTGTGCGTGTGTCTGTGTATGTGTCTGTGTGCGTGTGTCTGTGTGTGTGTTTCTGTGTGCGTGTGTCTGTGTGTGTCTGTCTGTGTGCGTGTGTCTGTGTGCGTGTGTCTGTGTGTGTGTCGAGGTGTGTGTTTCTCTCTGTGTGCGTGTGTCTGTGTGTGCGTGTCTGTGTGTGTGTGTCTGTGTGTGTGTCTGTGTGCATGTTTCTGTGTGTGTCTCTGTGTGTCTGTGTGTGTGTGTCTGTCTGTGTGTGTGTCTGTGTGTGTGTCTGTGTGTGTGTCTGCGTGTGTGTGTCTGTGTGTCTGTCTGTGTGTGTGTCTGTCTGTGTGTGTGTCTGTGTGTGTGTGTCTGTGTGTGTGTCTGTGTGTGTGTCTGTCTGTGTGTCTGTGTGTGTGTCTGTCTGTGTGTGTGTGTCTGTGTGTGTGTGTCTGTGTGTGTGTCTGTGTGCATGTGTCTGTGTGTGTGTCTGTGTGTGTGTCTGTGTGTCTGTGTGTGTGTCTGTCTGTGTGTGTGTCTGTGTGTGTGTCTGTGTGTGTGTGTCTGTCTGTGTGTGTGTCTGTGTGTGTGTCTGTGTGCCTGTGTGCCTGTGTCTGTGTGTGTGTCTGAGTGTGTGTCTGTGTGTCTGTCTGTGTGTGTGTCTGTGTGTGTGTGTCTGTGTGTGTGTCTGTGTGCGTGTGTCTGTGTGTGTGTCTGAGTGTGTGTCTGTGTGTGTGTCTGAGAGTGTGTCTGTGTGCATGTGTCTGTGTGCATGTGTCTGCGTGTGAGTGTCTGTGTGTGTGTCTGTGTCTGTGTCTGTGTGTGTCTGTCGGTGTGTGTGTGTCTGTGTGTGTCTGTGTGTGTGTCTGTGTGTGTGTCTGTCTGTGTGTATGTGTCTGTGTGTGTGTGTCTCTGTGTGTGTGTCTGTGTGTGTGTCTGTGTGTGTCTGTCGGTGTGTGTGTGTCTGTGTGTGTGTCTGTGCGTGTGTGTCTGTGTGTGTGTGTCTGTGTGTGTCTGTGTGTGTGTCTGTTTGTGTGTCTTTGTCTGTCTCTCTGTGTGTCTGTGTGTGTGTCTGTGTGTGTGTGTCTGTCTGTGTGTGTGTATCTGTGTGTGTGTCTCTGTCTGGTGTGTCTGTGTCTGTCTGTGTGTGTGTGTCTGTGTGTGTGTCTGTCTGTGTGTGTGTCTGTGTGTGTGTCTGTGTGTGTGTGTCTTTGTGTGTCTGTCTGTGTGTGTCTGTGTGTGTGTCTATGTGACTGTGTGTGTGTATCTGTCTGTGTGTGTGTATCTGTGTGTGTGTCTCTGTCTGGCTGTGTGTATCTGTGTCTGTGTGTCTGTCTGTGTGCATGTGTCTGTGTGTGTGTGTCTGTGTGTGTGTCTCTGTGTGTCTGTTGGTGTGTGTGTGTCTGTGTGTGTGTCTATCTGTGTGTGTCTGTCTGTGTGTGTGTCTGTGTGTGTGTCTGTCTGTGTGCATGTGTCTGCGTGTGTTTGTCTGTGTGTGTGTCTGTGTGTCTTTCTGTGTGTGTGTCTGTGTGTGTGTCGGTGTGTGTGTGTCTGTGTGTGTGTCTGTTTGTGTGTGTGTGTCTGTCTCTGTGTGTGTCTGTGTGTGTGTGTCTGTGTGTGTGTGTCTGTCTGTGTGTGTGTATCTGTGTGTGTGTCTCTGTCTGGGTGTGTGTATCTGTGTCTGTGTGTGTCTGTGTGTGTGTCTGTGTGTCTGTGTGTGTGTCTGTGTGTGTCTGTGTGTGTGTCTGTGTGTGTGTGTCGGTGTGTGTCTGTGTGTGTGTCTGTCTGTGTGTGTGTCTGTGTGTGTGTCTGTGTGCGTGTGTCTGTGTGTGTGTCTGAGTGTGTGTCTGTGTGTGTGTCGGAGTGTGTGTCTGTGTGCATGTGTCTGTGTGTGTGTCTGTGTGTGTCTGTGTGTGTGTCTGTGTGTGTCTGTCGGTGTGTGTGTGTCTGTGTGTGTTTCTGTGTGCATGTGTCTGTGTGTGAGTGTCTGTGTGTGTGTCTGTGTCTGTGTCTGTGTGTGTCTGTCGGTGTGTGTGTGTCTGTGTTGTGTCTGTCTGTGTGTGTCTGTCTGTGTGTCTGTCTGTGTGTGTCTGTCTGTGTGTCTGTCTGTGTGTGTCTGTCTGTTTGTGTGTGTGTGTGTGTCTGTTTGTGTGTCTGTCTGTGTGTGTCTGTCTGTGTGTGTCTGTGTGTGTGCCTGTGTGTGTTTTGTGTGTCTGTGTCTGTGTGTGTGTCTGTCTGTGTATGTGTCTGTGTGTGTGTCTGTGTGTGTGTGTCTGTGTGTGTCTGTCTGTGTGGCTGTGTCTGTGTGTGTGTCTGTGTGTGTGTCTTTGTGCATGTGTCTGTGTATGTGTCTGTGTGCGTGTGTCTGTGTGTGTGTCTGTGTGTGTCTGTGTGTGTTTCTGTGTGTCTGTCTGTGTGTCTGTGTGTGTGTCTGTCTGTGTGTGTCTGTCTCTGTGTTTGTGTCTGCGTGTGTGTGTTTGTGTGTGTGTGTCTGTATGTGTGTGTCTGTGTGTGTGTGTCTGTGTGCGTCTCTGTGTTTGTGTCTGTGTGTGTCTGTCGGTGTGTGTGTGTGTCTGTGTGTGTGTCTGTGTGTGTGTCTGTGTGTGTGTCTGTGTGTGTCTGTCTGTGTGTGTGTCTGTGTGTGTGTGTCTGTCTGTGTGTGTGTCTGTGTGTGTGTCTGTGTGCGTGTGTCTGTGTGTGTGTCTGAGTGTGTGTCTGTGTGTGTGTCGGAGTGTGTGTCTGTGTGCATGTGTCTGTGTGTGTGTGTCTGTGTGTGTGTCTCTGTGCATGTGTCTGTGGGTGAGTGTCTGTGTGTGTCTGTCGGTGTGTGTGTGTCTGTGTTGTGTCTGTCTGTGTGTGTCTGTCTGTTTGTGTGTCTGTGTGTGTGTCTGTTTGTGTGTCTGTCTGTGTGTGTCTGTCTGTGTGTGTCTGTGTGTGTGTCTGTGTGTGTGTCTGTGTGTGTGTCTGTGTGTGTGTCTGTGTGTGTGTCTTTGTGCGTGTGTCTGTGTATGTGTCTGTGTGCGTGTGTCTGTGTGTGTGTGTCTGTGTGCGTGTGTCTGTGTGTGTCTGTCTGTGTGCGTGTGTCTGTGTGTATCGAGGTGTGTGTTTCTCTCTGTGTGCGTGTGTCTGTGTGTGCGTGTCTGTGTGTGTGTGTCTGTGTGTGTGTCTGTGTGCATGTTTCTGTGTGTGTCTCTGTGTGTCTGTGTGTGTGTGTCTGTCTGTGTGTGTGTCTGTGTGTGTGTCTGTGTGTGTGTCTGCGTGTGTGTGTCTGTGTGTCTGTCTGTGTGTGTGTGTCTGTCTGTGTGTGTGTCTGTGTGTGTGTGTCTGTGTGTGTGTCTGTGTGTGTGTCTGTGTGTCTGTGTCTGTGTGTGTGTCTGTCTGTGTGTGTGTCTGTGTGTGTGTGTCTGTGTGTGTGTCTGTGTGCATGTGTCTGTGTGTGTGTCTGTGTGTGTGTCTGTGTGTCTGTGTGTGTGTCTGTCTGTGTGTGTGTCTGTGTGTGTGTCTGTGTGTGTGTGTCTTTGTGTGTTTCTGTGTGTGTGTGTCTGTCTGTGTGTGTGTGTCTGTGTGTGTCTTGGTGTGTGTCTGTGTGCATGTGTCTGTGTGTGTGTCTGTGTTTGTGTCTGCGTGTGTGTGTCTGTGTGTCTGTCTGTTGGTGTGTGTCTGTATGTGCGCGTGTGTCTGTGTGTGTGTCTGTGTGTGTGTCTGTGTGTGTGTCTGTGTGTCTGTGTCTGTGTGTGTGTCTGTCTGTGTGTGTGTGTCTGTGTGTGTGTCTGTGTGTCTGTGTCTGTGTGTGTGTCTGTCTGTGTATGTGTCTGTGTGTGTGTCTGTGTGTGTCTGTCAGTGTGTGTGTGTCTGTGTGTGTGTCTGTGTGCATGTGTCTGTGTGTGTGTCTGTGTGCATGTGTCTGTGTGTGTGTCTGTATGTGTGTGTCTGTGTGTGTCTGTGTGCGTGTGTCTGTGTGTGTGTCTGTGTGTGTCTGTCTGTCTGTGTGTGTGTATCTCTCTGGGAGTGTGTATCTGTGTCAGTGTGTGTGTCTGTGTGCATGTGTCTCTGTGTGTGTCTGTGTGTGTGTCTGTGTGTGTGTCTGTGTGTGTGTGTCTGTGTGTGTGTCTGTGTGCATGTGTCTGTGTGTGTGTCTTTGTGCGTGTGTCTGTGTGTGTGTCTGTGTTCGTGTGTCTGTGTGTGTGTGTCTGTGTGTGTCTGTCTGTGTGTGTGTGTCTGTGTGTGTGTCTCTGTGTTTGTGTCTGTGTGTTTCTGTCGGTGTGTGTGTGTGTCTGTGTGTGTGTCTGTCTGTGTAGGTCTGTCTGTGTGTGTGTCTGTGTGTGTCTGTCGGTCTGTGTGTGTGTATCTGTATGTGTGTGTGTCTGTGTGTGTGTCTGTTTGTGTGCATGTGTCTGTGTCTGTGTATGTGTGTGCGTGTGTGTGTCTGCGTGTGTGTGTCTGTCTGTGTGTGTGTGTCTGTGTCTGTGAGTGTGTCTGTTTGTGTGTGTCTCTCTGTGTGTCTTTGTGCGTGTGTCTGTGTATGTGTCTGTGTGTGTGTGTCTGTCTGTGTGTGTGTATCAGTCTGTGTGTGTGTCTGTGTGTGTGTGTCTGTCTGTGTGTGTGTATCTGTGTGTGTGTCTGTCTGTGTGTGTGTATCTGTGTGTGTGTCTGTCTGTGTGTGTCTGTGTGCGTGTGTGTGTGTGTGTGTGTGTCTGCGTGTGTGTGTCTGTGTGTCTGTCTGTGTGTGTGTGTCTGTGTGTATGTGTCTCTGTGTGTGTCTGTGTGTGTGTGTCTGTGGGTGTGTCTGTCTGTGTGCGTGTGTCTGTGTGCGTGTGTCTGTGTGTGTGTCTGTGTGTGTGTGTCTGTGTGTGTATCTGTCTGTGTGCGCGTCTGTGTGTGTGTCTGTGTGTGTGTGTCTGTGTGTCTGTCTGTCTGTGTGTGTGTCTGTGTGTGTGTGTCTGTGTGTGTGTCTGTGTGCATGTGTCTGTGTGTGTGTCTGTGTGTTTGTCTGTGTGTCTGTGTGTGTGTCTGTGTGTGTGTCTGTGTGTGTGTCTTTGTGTGTGTCTGTGTGTGTGTGTCTGTCTGTGTGTGTGTGTCTGTGTGTGTGTCTTGGTGTGTGTCTGTGTGCATGTGTCTGTGTGTGTGTCTGTGTGTGTGTCTCTGTGCATGTGTCTGTGGGTGAGTGTCTGTGTGTGTCTGTCGGTGTGTGTGTGTCTGTGTTGTGTCTGTCTGTGTGTGTCTGTCTGTTTGTGTGTCTGTGTGTGTGTCTGTTTGTGTGTCTGTCTGTGTGTGTCTGTCTGTGTGTGTCTGTGTGTGTGTCTGTGTGTGTGTCTGTGTGTGTGTCTGTGTGTGTGTCTGTGTGTGTGTCTTTGTGCGTGTGTCTGTGTATGTGTCTGTGTGCGTGTGTCTGTGTGTGTGTGTCTGTGTGCGTGTGTCTGTGTGTGTCTGTCTGTGTGCGTGTGTCTGTGTGTATCGAGGTGTGTGTTTCTCTCTGTGTGCGTGTGTCTGTGTGTGCGTGTCTGTGTGTGTGTGTCTGTGTGTGTGTCTGTGTGCATGTTTCTGTGTGTGTCTCTGTGTGTCTGTGTGTGTGTGTCTGTCTGTGTGTGTGTCTGTGTGTGTGTCTGTGTGTGTGTCTGCGTGTGTGTGTCTGTGTGTCTGTCTGTGTGTGTGTGTCTGTCTGTGTGTGTGTCTGTGTGTGTGTGTCTTTGTGTGTGTCTGTGTGTGTGTCTGTGTGTCTGTGTCTGTGTGTGTGTCTGTCTGTGTGTGTGTCTCTGTGTTTGTGTCTGTGTGTTTCTGTCGGTGTGTGTGTGTGTCTGTGTGTGTGTCTGTCTGTGTAGGTCTGTCTGTGTGTGTGTCTGTGTGTGTCTGTCGGTCTGTGTGTGTGTATCTGTATGTGTGTGTGTCTGTGTGTGTGTCTGTTTGTGTGCATGTGTCTGTGTCTGTGTATGTGTGTGCGTGTGTGTGTCTGCGTGTGTGTGTCTGTCTGTGTGTGTGTGTCTGTTTGTGTCTGTGAGTGTGTCTGTTTGTGTGTGTCTCTCTGTGTGTCTTTGTGCGTGTGTCTGTGTATGTGTCTGTGTGTGTGTGTCTGTCTGTGTGTGTGTATCAGTCTGTGTGTGTGTCTCTGTGTGTGTGTCTGTCTGTGTGTGTGTATCTGTGTGTGTGTCTGTCTGTGTGTGTCTGTGTGCGTGTGTCTGTGTGTGTGTGTCTGTCTGTGTGTGTGTATCTCTGTGTGTGTCTCTGTCTGGGTGTGTGTATCTGTGTCTGTGTGTGTGTCTGTGTGTGTGTCTGTGTCTGTGTGTGTGTCTGTGTGTGTCTGTCTGTGTGTGTGTCTGTGTGTGTGTGTCTGTCTGTGTGTGTGTCGGTGTGTGTGTCTGTGTGTGTGTCTGTGTGCGTGTGTCTGTGTGTGTGTCTGAGTGTGTGTCTGTGTGTGTGTCGGAGTGTGTGTCTGTCTGCATGTGTCTGTGTGTGTGTGTCTGTGTGTGTGTGTCTCTGTGCATATGTCTGTGGGTGAGTGTCTGTGTGTGTCTGTCGGTGTGTGTGTGTCTGTGTTGTGTCTGTCTGTGTGTGTCTGTTTGTGTGTCTGTGTGTGTGTCTGTTTGTTTGTCTGTCTGTGTGTGTCTGTCTGTGTGTGTCTGTGTGTGTGTCTGTGTGTGTGTCTGTGTGTGTGTCTTTGTGCGTGTGTCTGTGTATGTGTCTGTGTGCGTGTGTCTGTGTGTGTGTGTCTGTGTGCGTGTGTCTGTGTGTGTCTGTCTGTGTGCGTGTGTCTGTGTGCGTGTGTCTGTGTGCGTGTGTCTGTGTGTGTGTCGAGGTGTGTGTTTCTCTCTGTGTGCGTGTGTCTGTGTGTGCGTGTCTGTGTGTGTGTGTCTGTGTGTGTGTCTGTGTGCATGTTTCTGTGTGTGTCTCTGTGTGTCTGTGTGTGTGTGTCTGTCTGTGTGTGTGTCTGTGTGTGTGTCTGTGTGTGTGTCTGTGTGTGTGTGTCTGTGTGTCTGTCTGTGTGTGTGTGTCTGTCTGTGTGTGTGTCTGTGTGTGTGTGTCTGTGTGTGTGTCTGTGTGTGTGTCTGTGTGTGTGTGTCTGTGTGTGTGTCTGTCTGTGTGTGTGTCTGTGTGTGTGTGTCTGTGTGTGTGTCTGTGTGCATGTGTCTGTGTGTGTGTCTGTGTGTGTGTCTGTGTGTCTGTGTGTGTGTGTCTGTCTGTGTGTGTGTCTGTGTGTGTGTCTGTGTGTGTGTGTCTTTGTGTGTGTCTGTGTGTGTGTGTCTGTCTGTGTGTGTGTGTCTGTGTTGTGTCTTGGTGTGTGTCTGTGTGCATGTGTCTGTGTGTGTGTCTGTGTTTGTGTCTGCGTGTGTGTGTCTGTGTGTCTGTCTGTTGGTGTGTGTCTGTATGTGCGCGTGTGTCTGTGTGTGTGTCTGTGTGTGTGTCTGTGTGTCTGTGTCTGTGTGTGTGTCTGTCTGTGTGTGTGTGTTTGTGTGTGTGTCTGTGTGTCTGTGTCTGTGTGTGTGTCTGTCTGTGTATGTGTCTGTGTGCGTGTGTCTGTGTGTGTGTGTCTGTGTGCGTGTGTCTGTGTGTGTCTGTCTGTGTGCGTGTGTCTGTGTGTGTCGAGGTGTGTGTTTCTCTCTGTGTGCGTGTGTCTGTGTGTGCGTGTCTGAGTGTGTGTGTCTCTGTATGTGTCTGTGTGCATGTTTCTGTGTGTGTCTCTGTGTGTCTGTGTGTGTGTGTCTGTCTGTGTGTGTGTCTGTGTGTGTGTCTGTGTGTGTGTCTGTGTGTGTGTCTGCGTGTGTGTGTCTGTGTGTCTGTCTGTGTGTGTGTGTCTGTCTGTGTGTGTGTCTGTGTGTGTGTGTCTGTGTGTGTGTCTGTGTGTGTGTCTGTGTGTGTGTGTCTGTGTGTCTGTCTGTCTGTGTGTGTGTCTGTGTGTGTGTGTCTGTGTGTGTGTCTGTGTGCATGTGTCTGTGTGTGTGTCTGTGTGTTTGTCTGTGTGTCTGTGTGTGTGTCTGTGTGTGTGTCTGTGTGTGTGTCTTTGTGTGTGTCTGTGTGTGTGTGTCTGTCTGTGTGTGTGTGTCTGTGTGTGTGTCTTGGTGTGTGTCTGTGTGCATGTGTCTGTGTGTGTGTCTGTGTTTGTGTCTGCGTGTGTGTGTCTGTGTGTCTGTCTGTTGGTGTGTGTCTGTATGTGCGCGTGTGTGTGTGTGTGTGTCTGTGTGTGTGTCTGTGTCTGTGTGTGTGTCTGTCTGTGTGTGTGTGTCTGTGTGTGTGTCTGTGTGTGTGTCTGTGTGTGTGTCTTTGTGCGTGTGTCTGTGTATGTGTCTGTGTGCGTGTGTCTGTGTGTGTGTGTCTGTGTGCGTGTGTCTGTGTGTGTCTGTCTGTGTGCGTGTGTCTGTGTGTGTCGAGGTGTGTGTTTCTCTCTGTGTGCGTGTGTCTGTGTGTGCGTGTCTGAGTGTGTGTGTCTGTGTGTGTGTCTGTGTGCATGTTTCTGTGTGTGTCTCTGTGTGTCTGTGTGTGTGTGTCTGTCTGTGTGTGTGTCTGTGTGTCTGTGTCTGTGTGTGTGTCTGTGTGTGTCTGTCAGTGTGTGTGTGTCTGTGTGTGTGTCTGTCTGTGTGTGTCTCTGTGTGTGTGTCTGTTTGTGTGTCTGTCTGTGTGTGTCTCTGTGTGTGTGTGTCTGTCTGTGTGTGTGTCTGTGTGTGTGTCTCTGTGTGTGTCTGTGTGTGTGTCTGTGTGTGTGTCTTTGTGCGTGTGTCTGTGTGTGTGTCTGTGTGCGTGTGTCTGTGTGTGTGTCTGTATGTGTGTGTCTGTGTGTGTCTGTGTGAGTGTCTGTGTGCGTGTGTCTGTGTGTGTCTCTGTGTGTGTCTGTCTGTCTGTGTGTGTGAATCTCTCTGGGAGTGTGTATCTGTGTCAGTGTGTGTGTCTGTGTGCATGTGTCTGTGTGTGTGTCTGTGTGTGTGTGTCTGTGTGTGTCTGTGTGCATGTGTCTGTGTGTGTGTCTTTGTGCGTGTGTCTGTGTGTGTGTCTGTGTGCGTGTGTCTGTGTGTGTGTTTCTGTGTGTGTCTGTCTGTGTGTGTGTGTCTGTGTGTGTGTCTCTGTGTTTGTGTCTGTGTGTTTCTGTCGGTGTGTGTGTGTGTCTGTGTGTGTGTCTGTCTGTGTAGGTCTGTCTGTGTGTGTGTCTGTGTGTGTCTGTCGGTCTGTGTGTGTGTATCTGTATGTGTATGTGTCTGTGTGTGTGTCTGTCTGTGTGCATGTGTGTGTGTCTGTGTATGTGTGTGCGTGTGTGTGTCTGCGTGTGTGTGTCTGTCTGTGTGTGTGTGTCTGTTTGTGTCTGTGAGTGTGTCTGTTTGTGTGTGTCTCTCTGTGTGTCTGTGTGCATGTGTCTGTGTGTGTGTGTCTGTCTGTGTGTGTAACTGTGTGTGTGTCTGTCTGTGTGTGTCTGTGTGCGTGTGTCTGTGTGTGTGTGTCTGTCTGTGTGTGTGTATCTCTGTGTGTGTCTCTGTCTGGGTGTGTGTATCTGTGTCTGTGTGTGTGTCTGTGTGTGTGTCTGTGTCTGTGTGTGTGTCTGTGTGTGTCTGTCTGTGTGTGTGTCTGTGTGTGTGTGTCTGTCTGTGTGTGTGTCTGTGTGTGTGTCTGTGTGTGTGTCTGTGTGCGTGTGTCTGTGTGTGTGTCTGAGTGTGTGTCTGTGTGTGTGTCGGAGTGTGTGTCTGTGTGCATGTGTCTGTGTGTGTGTGTCTGTGTGTGTGTGTCTCTGTGCCTGTGTCTGTGGGTGAGTGTCTGTGTGTGTCTGTCGGTGTGTGTGTGTCTGTGTTGTGTCTGTCTGTGTGTGTCTGTGTGTGTGTCTGTGTTGTGTCTGTCTGTGTGTGTCTGTCTGTTTGTGTGTCTGTGTGTGTCTGTCTGTGTGTCTGTCTGTGTGTCTGTCTGTGTGTGTCTGTCTGTTTGTGTGTGTGTGTGTCTGTTTGTGTGTCTGTCTGTGTGTGTCTGTCTGTGTGTGTCTGTGTGTGTGTCTGTGTGTGTGTCTGTCTGTGTGTATGTGTCTGTGTGTGTGTGTCTCTGTGTGTGTGTCTGTGTGTGTGTCTGTGTGTGTCTCTCGGTGTGTGTGTGTCTGTGTGTGTGTCTGTGCGTGTGTGTCTGTGTGTGTGTGTCTGTGTGTGTGTCTGTGTGTGTGTCTGTTTGTGTGTCTTTGTCTGTCTCTCTGTGTGTCTGTGTGTGTGTGTCTGTGTGTGTGTGTCTGTCTGTGTGTGTGTATCTGTGTGTGTGTCTCTGTCTGGTTGTGTGTATCTGTGTCTGTGTGTGTGTCTGTGTGTGTGTCTGTGTTTGTGTCTGTGTGTGTGTCTGTGTGTGTGCGTCTGTGTGTTTGTGTCTCTGTGTGTGTCTGTGTGTGTGTCTGTGTGTGTGTGTGTGTGTGTCTGTGTGTGTGTGTCTTTGTGTCTATCTGTGTGCGTTTGTCTGTGTGTTTGTCTGTGTGTGTGTGTCTGTGTGTCTGTGTGCGTGTGTCTGTGTTCGTGTGTCTGTGTGTGTGTCTGTGTGTGTTTTGTGTGTCTGTGTCTGTGTGTGTGTCTGTCTGTGTATGTGTCTGTGTGTGTATCTGTGTGTGTGTGTCTGTGTGTGTCTGTCTGTGTGTCTGTGTCTGTGTGTGTGTCTGTCTGTGTGTGTGTCTGTGTGTGTGTCTTTGTGCGTGTGTCTGTGTATGTGTCTGTGTGCGTGTGTCTGTGTGTGTGTCTGTGTGTGTGTCTGTGTGTGTTTCTGTGTGTCTGTCTGTGTGTCTGTGTGTGTGTCTCTCTGTGTGTGTGTGTCTGTCTCTGTGTTTGTGTCTTCGTGTGTGTGTCTGTGTGTGTGTGTCTGTGTGTGTGTCTGTGTGTGTGTGTCTGTGTGTTTGTCTGTGTGTGTGTCTGTGTGTGTCTGTGTGTGTGTCTGTGTGTGTGTCTGTGTGTGTGTGTCTATCTGTGTGTCTGTGTCTGTGTGTGTGTCTGTCTGTGTATGTCTCTGTGTGTGTGTCTGTGTGTGTGTGTCTGTGTGTCTGTGTCTGTGTGTGTGTCTGTCTCTGTGTGTGTCTCTGTGTGTGTCTTTGTGCGTGTGTCTGTGTATGTGTCTCTTTGCGTGTGTCTGTGTGTGTGTCTGTGTGTGTCTCTGTGTGTGTCTGTCTGTGTGTCTGTGTCTGTGTGCGTGTCTGTCTGTGTGTGTGTCTGTGTGTGTGTCTTTGTGCGTGTGTCTGTGTGTGTGTCTGTTTGTGTGTCTCTGTGTTTGTGTCTGTGTGTGTCTGTCAGTGTGTGTGTGTGTCTGTGTGTGTGTGTGTCTGTGTGTGTCTGTCTGTGTGTGTGTCTGTGTGTGTGTCTGTCTGTGTGTGTGTCTGTGTGTGTGTCTGTGTGCGTGTGTCTGTGTGTGTCTGTGTGTGTGTCTGTGAGCGTGTGTCTGTGTGTGTGTCTGTGTGTGTCTGTCTGTGTGTGTGTCTGTGTGTGTGTCTGTGTGTGTGTCTGTCTGTTTGTGTGTGTCTGTGTGTTTGTCTGTGTGTGTCTGTCTGTGTGTCTGTGTCTGTGTGTCTGTCTGTCTGTGTCTGTGTCTGTGTGTGTGTCTGTGTGTGTGTCTGTGTGTGTGTCTGTCTGTGTGCATGTGTCTGTGTGTGTGTGTCTGTGTGTGTGTCTCTGTGTTTGTCTCTGTGTGTGTCTGTCGGTGTGTGTGTGTCTGTGTGTGTGTCTGTCTGTGTATGTCTGTCTGTGTGTGTGTCTGTGTGTGTCTGTCGGTGAGTCCGTGTCTGTGTGCGTGTCTGTGAGTGTGTCTGTCTCTGTGTGTGTATCTGTCTGTGTGTGTGACTGTCTGTGTGTGTCTGTGTGTGTGTCTGTCTGTGTGTGTCTGTCTGTGTGCGTGTCTGTGTGTGTGTCTGTCTGTGTGTGTGTATCTGTGTGTGTGTCTCTGTGTGTGTCTGTCAGTGTGGGTGTGTCTGTCTGTGTGTGTGTCTGTGTGTGTGTCTGTGTGTGTGTCTGTGTGTGTGTATCTGTCTGTGTGTGTGTCTGTGTGTGTCTGTCTGTGTGCATGTGTCTGTATGTGTGTCTGTCTGTCTGTGTGTCTGTGTGTGTGTGTCTGTGTGTGTATCTGTGTGTGTGTTTGTGTGTCTGTGTGTGTGTCTGTCTGTGTGTGTCTGTGTGTGTCTGTCTGTGTGCATGTGTTTGTGTGTGTGTCTGTCTGTGTGTGTGTGTCTGTTTGTGTCTGTGAGTGTGTCTGTGTGTGTGTTTGTGTGTCTGTGTGTGTGTCTGTCTGTGTGTCTGTGTCTGTGTGTGTGTCTGTGTGTGTGTCTGTGTCTGTGCATGTGTCTGTGTGTGTGTTTGTGTGTCTCTGTGTGCGTTTGTCTGTGTGTCTGTGTCTGTGTGCGTGTCTGTGTGTGTGTCTGTCTGTGTGTGTGTATCTGTCTGTGTGTGTGACTGTCTGTGTGTGTCTGAGTGTGTGTCTGTGTGTGTGTCTGCGTGTGTCTCTGTGTGTGTGTCTTTGTGTGTGTCTGTGTGTGTGTGTCTGTCTGTGTGTGTGTCTGTGTGTGTGTGTGTCTGTCTGTGTGTGTGTCTGTGTGTGTGTCTCTGTGTGTGTCTGTGTGTGTGTGTCTGTGTGTGTGTCTTTGTGCGTGTGTCTGTGTGTGTGTCTGTGTGCGTGTGTCTGTGTGTGTGTCTGTATGTGTGTGTCTGTGTGTGTCTGTGTGAGTGTCTGTGTGCGTGTGTCTGTGTGTGTGTCTGTGTGTATCTGTCTGTGTGTGTGTCTGTTTGTTTGTCTGTCTGTGTGTGTGTCTGTGTGTGTCTGTCGGTGTGTGTGTGTCTGTGTGTGTGTCTGTTGTCTGTGTGTGTCTGTGTGTGTGTGTCTGTGTGTCTGTGTCTGTGTGTGTGTCTGTCTGTGTGTGGGTCTGTGTGTGTGTCTGTGTGCGTGTGTCTGTGTGTGTCTGTGTGTGTGTCTGTGTGTGTGTCTGTCTGTGTGTGTCTGTGTGTGTGTCTGTGTGTGTGTCTTTGTTTGTCTGTCTGTGTGTGTCTGTGTGTGTGTCTATGTGTCTGTGTGTGTGTATCTGTCTGTGTGTGTGTATCTGTGTGTGTGTCTCTGTCTGGCTGTGTGTATCTGTGTCTGTGTGTCTGTCTGTGTGCATGTTTCTGTGTGTGTGTGTCTGTGTGTGTGTCTCTGTGTGTCTGTTGGTGTGTGTGTGTCTGTGTGTGTGTCTATCTGTGTGTGTCTGTCTGTGTGTGTGTCTGTGTGTGTGTCTGTCTGTGTGCATGTGTCTGTGTGTGTGTGTCTGTGTGTGTGTCAGTGTGTCTTTCTGTGTGTGTGTCTGTGTGTGTGTCTGTGTGTGTGTCTGTGTGTGTGTGTTTGTGTGTGTGTCTGTTTGTGTGTGTGTGTCTGTCTCTGTGTGTGTCTGTGTGTGTGTGTCTGTGTGTGTGTGTCTGTCTGGGTGTGTGTATCTGTGTGTGTGTCTCTGTCTGGGTGTGTGTATCTGTGTCTGTGTGTGTGTCTGTGTGTGTGTCTGTGTGTGTGTCTGTGTGTCTGTGTGTGTGTCTGTGTGTGTCTGTGTGTGTGTCTTTGCGCGTGTGTCTGTGTATGTGTCTGTGTGCGTGTGTCTGTGTGTGTGTCTGTGTGTGTGTCTGTGTGTGTTTCTGTGTGTCTGTCTGTGTGTCTGTGTGTGTGTCTGTCTGTGTGTGTGTCTGTCTCTGTGTTTGTGTCTGCGTGTGTGTGTCTGTGTGTGTGTGTCTGTCTGTGTGTGTGTATCTGTCTGTGTGTGCATCTGTGTGTGTGTGTCTCTGTGTGCGTGTGTCTGTGTGTGTGTCTGTGTGTGTGTCTGTGTGTGTTTCTGTGTGTCTGTCTGTGTGTCTGTGTGTGTGTCTGTCTGTGTGTGTGTCTGTCTCTGTGTTTGTGTCTGCGTGTGTGTGTCTGTGTGTGTGTGTCTGTGTGTGTCTGTGTGTGTGTGTGTGTCTGTGTGTGTGTCTCTGTGTTTGTGTCTGTGTGTGTCTGTCGGTGTGTGTGTGTCTGTGTGTGTGTCTGTGTGTGTGTCTGTGTGCGTGTGTCTGTGTGTGTGTCTGTGTTTGTGTCTGCGTGTGTGTGTCTGTGTGTCTGTCTGTTGGTGTGTGTCTGTATGTGCGCGTGTGTCTGTCTCTGTGTCTGTGTTCGTGTGTCTGTGTGTGTGTCTGTGTGTGTTTTGTGTGTCTGTGTCTGTGTGTGTGTCTGTCTGTGTATGTGTCTGTGTGTGTGTCTGTGTGTGTGTGTCTGTGTGTGTCTGTCTGTGTGTCTGTGTCTGTGTGTGTGTCTGTCTGTGTGTGTGTCTCTGTGTGTGTCTTTGTGCGTGTGTCTGTGTATGTGTCTGTGTGCGTGTGTCTGTGTGTGTGTCTGTGTGTGTGTCTGTGTGTGTCTGTGTGTGCGTCTGTCTGTGTGCATGTGTCTGTCTGTGTGTGTGTGTCTGTGTGTGTGTCTGTGTGTGTGTGTCTGTCTGTGTGTGTGTATCTGTCTGTGTGTGCATCTGTGTGTGTGTGTCTCTGTGTGTGTGTGTCTGTGTGTGTGTCTGTGTGTGTGTCTGTGTGTGTCTGTCTGTCTGTGTGTATCTGTGTGTGTGAGTCTGTCTGTGTGTGTGTATCTGTGTGTGTGTGTGTCTGTCTGTGTGTGTGTATCTGAGTGTGTGAGTCTGTCTGTGTGTGTGTATCTGTGTGTGTGTGTCTGTCTGTGTGTGTGTGTCTGTGTGTGTGTCTCTGTGTGTGTCTGTGTGTGTGTCTGTGTGTGTCGGTGTGTTTGTGTCTGTCTGTGTGTGTGTGTCTGTATGTGTGTCTGTCTGTGTGCATGTGTCTGTGTGTGTGTCTGTCTGTGTGTGTGTGTCTGTGTGTGTGTCTGTGTGTGTGTGTCTGTCTGTGTGTGTATCTGTCTGTGTGTGCATCTGTGTGTGTGTGTCTCTGTGTGTGTGTGTCTGTGTGTGTGTCTGTGTGTGTGTCTGTGTGTGTCTGTCTGTCTGTGTGTATCTGTGTGTGTGAGTCTGTCTGTGTGTGTGTATCTGTGTGTGTGTGTGTCTGTCTGTGTGTGTGTATCTGAGTGTGTGAGTCTGTCTGTGTGTGTGTCTGTGTGTGTCTGTCGGTGTGTGTGCGTCTGTGTGTGTGTCTGTCTGTGTGTGTGTCTGTGTGTGTGTGTGTCTGTCTGTGTGTGTGTCTGTGTGTGTGTCTCTGTGTGTGTCTGTGTGTGTGTGTCTGTGTGTGTGTCTTTGTGCGTGTGTCTGTGTGTGTGTCTGTGTGCGTGTGTCTGTGTGTGTGTCTGTATGTGTGTGTCTGTGTGTGTCTGTGTGAGTGTCTGTGTGCGTGTGTCTGTGTGTGTGTCTGTGTGTATCTGTCTGTGTGTGTGTCTGTTTGTTTGTCTGTCTGTGTGTGTGTCTGTGTGTGTCTGTCGGTGTGTGTGTGTCTGTGTGTGTGTCTGTTGTCTGTGTGTGTCTGTGTGTGTGTGTCTGTGTGTCTGTGTCTGTGTGTGTGTCTGTCTGTGTGTGGGTCTGTGTGTGTGTCTGTGTGCGTGTGTCTGTGTGTGTCTGTGTGTGTGTCTGTGTGTGTGTCTGTCTGTGTGTGTCTGTGTGTGTGTCTGTGTGTGTGTCTTTGTTTGTCTGTCTGTGTGTGTCTGTGTGTGTGTCTATGTGTCTGTGTGTGTGTATCTGTCTGTGTGTGTGTATCTGTGTGTGTGTCTCTGTCTGGCTGTGTGTA
>NC_137289.1:117362500-117375000 GCF_054371585.1 Giraffa tippelskirchi | reverse complement strand
TTTGTCTGTCTCTCTGTGTGTCTGTGTGTGTGTGTCTGTGTGTGTGTGTCTGTCTGTGTGTGTGTATCTGTGTGTGTGTCTCTGTCTGGTTGTGTGTATCTGTGTCTGTGTGTGTGTCTGTGTGTGTGTCTGTGTTTGTGTCTGTGTGTGTGTCTGTGTGTGTGCGTCTGTGTGTTTGTGTCTCTGTGTGTGTCTGTGTGTGTGTCTGTGTGTGTGTGTGTGTGTCTGTGTGTGTGTGTCTTTGTGTCTATCTGTGTGCGTTTGTCTGTGTGTTTGTCTGTGTGTGTGTGTCTGTGTGTCTGTGTGCGTGTGTCTGTGTTCGTGTGTCTGTGTGTGTGTCTGTGTGTGTTTTGTGTGTCTGTGTCTGTGTGTCTGTCTGTGTGCATGTGTCTGTGTGTGTGTGTCTGTGTGTGTGTCTCTGTGTGTCTGTTGGTGTGTGTGTGTCTGTGTGTGTGTCTATCTGTGTGTGTCTGTCTGTGTGTGTGTCTGTGTGTGTGTCTGTCTGTGTGCATGTGTCTGTGTGTGTTTGTCTGTGTGTGTGTCTTTGTGTCTTTCTGTGTGTGTGTCTGTGTGTGTGTCTGTGTGTGTGTGTCTGTGTGTGTGTCTGTGTGTGTGTCTGTTTGTGTGTGTGTGTCTGTCTCTGTGTGTGTCTGTGTGTGTGTGTCTGTGTGTGTGTCTGTCTGTGTGTGTGTATCTGTGTGTGTGTCTCTGTCTGGGTGTGTGTATCTGTGTCTGTTTGTGTGTCTGCGTGTGTGTCTGTGTGTGTGTCTGTGTGTCTGTGTGTGTGTTTGTGTGTGTCTGTGTGTGTGTCTGTGTGTGTGTGTCGGTGTGTGTCTGTGTGTGTGTCTGTCTGTGTGTGTGTCTGTGTGTGTGTCTGTGTGCGTGTGTCTGTGTGTGTTTGTCTGTGTGTGTGTCTTTGTGTCTTTCTGTGTGTGTGTCTGTGTGTGTGTCTGTGTGTGTGTGTCTGTGTGTGTGTCTGTGTGTGTGTCTGTTTGTGTGTGTGTGTCTGTCTCTGTGTGTGTCTGTGTGTGTGTGTCTGTGTGTGTGTCTGTCTGTCTGTGTGTATCTGTGTGTGTGTCTCTGTCTGGGTGTGTGTATCTGTGTCTGTTTGTGTGTCTGTGTGTGTGTCTGTGTGTGTGTCTGTGTGTCTGTGTGTGTGTCTGTGTGTGTCTGTGTGCGTGTCTGTGTGTGTGTCTGTCTGTGTGTGTCTGGGTGTGTGTCTGTGTGTGTCTGTCTGTGTGCATGTGTCTGTGTGTGTTTGTCTGTGTGTGTGTCTGTGTGTCTTTCTGTGTGTGTGTCTGTGTGTGTGTCTGTGTGTGTGTCTGTGTGTGTGTGTCTGTGTGTGTGTCTGTGTGTGTGTCTGTCTGTGTGTCTGTGTCTGTGTGCGTGTCTGTCTGTGTGTGTGTCTGTGTGTGTGTCTCTGTGTGTGTGTCTGTGTGTGTGTCTGTTTGTGTGTGTGTGTCTGTCTCTGTGTGTGTCTGTGTGTGTGTGTCTGTGTGTGTGTCTGTCTGTGTGTGTGTATCTGTGTGTGTGTCTCTGTCTGGGTGTGTGTATCTGTGTCTGTTTGTGTGTCTGTGTGTGTGTCTGTGTGTGTGTCTGTGTGTCTGTGTGTGTGTCTGTGTGTGTCTGTGTGCGTGTCTGTGTGTGTGTCTGTCTGTGTGTGTCTGTGTGTGTGTCTGTGTGTGTCTGTCTGTGTGCATGTGTCTGTGTGTGTTTGTCTGTGTGTGTGTCTGTGTGTCTTACTGTGTGTGTGTCTGTGTGTGTGTCTGTGTGTGTGTCTGTGTGTGTGTGTCTGTGTGTGTGTCTGTGTGTGTGTCTGTCTGTGTGTCTGTGTCTGTGTGCGTGTCTGTCTGTGTGTGTGTCTGTGTGTGTGTCTCTGTGCGTGTGTCTGTGTGTGTGTCTCTGTGTTTTTGTCTGTGTGTGTCTGTCGGTGTGTGTGTGTGTCTGTGTGTGTGTCTGTCTGTGTATGTCTGTCTGTGTGTGTGTCTGTGTTTGTGTATCTGTCTGTGTGTGTGTCTGTGTGTGTGTCTGTCTGTGTGCATGTGTCTGTATGTGTGTCTGTCTGTCTGTGTGTCTGTGTGTGTGTGTCTGTGTGTGTGTCTGTGTGTGTGTTTGTGTGTCTGTGTGTGTGTCTGTCTGTGTGTGTCTGTGTGTGTCTGTCTGTGTGCATGTGTTTGTGTGTGTGTCTGTCTGTGTGTGTGTGTCTGTTTGTGTCTGTCAGTGTGTCTGTGTGTGTGTTTGTGTGTCTGTGTGTGTGTCTGTCAGTGTGTCTGTGTCTGTGTGTGTGTCTGTGTGTGTGTCTGTGTCTGTGCATGTGTCTGTGTGTGTGTTTGTGTGTCTCTGTGTGCGTATGTCTGTGTGTCTGTGTCTGTGTGCGTGTCTGTGTGTGTGTCTGTCTGTGTGTGTGTATCTGTCTGTGTGTGTGACTGTCTGTGTGTGTCTGTGTGTGTGTCTGTGTGTGTGTCTGTGTGTGTCTCTGTGTGTGTGTCTTTGTGTGTGTCTGTGTGTGTGTCTGTCTGTGTGTGTGTCTGTGTGTGTGTCTGTGTGCGTGTGTCTGTGTGTGTGTCTGTTTGTGTGTCTGTCTCTGTGTGTCTGTCTGTGTGTGTGTCTGTGTGTGTGTCTTTGTGTGTGCCTGTGTGTGTGTCTGTGTGTGTCTGTCTGTGTGTCTGTGTCTGTGTGTGTGTCTGTCTGTGTGTGTGTCTGTGTGTGTGTCTTTGTGCGTGTGTCTGTGTATGTGTCTGTGTGCGTGTGTCTGTGTGTGTGTTTCTGTGTGCGTGTGTCTGTGTGTGTCTGTCTGTGTGCGTGTGTCTGTGTGCGTGTGTCTGTGTGTGTCGAGGTATGTGTTTCTCTCTGTATGCGTGTGTCTGTGTGTGTGTGTCTGTGTGCGTGTGTCTGTGTGTGTCTGTCTGTGTGCGTGTGTCTGTGTGCGTGTGTCTGTGTGTGTCTCGAGGTGTGTGTTTCTCACTGTGTGCGTGTGTCTGTGTGTGTCTGTCTGTGTGTCTGTGTGTGTGTCTGTGTCCGTGTGTCTGTGTGCGTGTGTCTGTGTGCGTGTGTCTGTGTGTGTGTCGAGGTGTGTGTTTCTCTCTGTGTGCGTGTGTCTGTGTGTGCGTGTCTGTGTGTGTGTGTCTGTGTGTGTGTCTGTGTCCGTGTGTCTGTGTGCGTGTGTCTGTGTGTGTGTCTGTGTCCGTGTGTCTGTGTGCGTGTGTCTGTGTGCGTGTGTCTGTGTGTGTGTCTGTGTCCGTGTGTCTGTGTGCGTGTGTCTGTGTGCGTGTGTCTGTGTGTGTGTCGAGGTGTGTGTTTCTCTCTGTGTGCGTGTGTCTGTGTGTGCGTGTCTGTGTGTGTGTGTCTGTGTGTGTGTCTGTGTGCATGTGTCTGTGTGTGTGTCTGTGTGTGTGTGTCTGTGTGTGTGTCTGTGTGTGTCTGTCTGTCTGTATGTGTGTATCTCTCTGGGTGTGTGTATCTGTGTCAGTGTGTGTGTCTGTGTGCATGTGTCTGTGTGTGTGTCTGTGTGTGTGTCTGTGTTTGTGTCTGTGTGTGTGTCTGTGTGTGTGTCTGTGTGTGTGCGTCTGTGTGTTTGAGTCTCTGTGTGTGTCTGTGTGTGTGTGTCTGTGTGCGTGTCTGCGTGTGTGTGTCTGTGTGTCTGTCTGTGTGTGTGTGTGTGTGTCTGTGTGTGTGTGTCTTTGTGTCTATCTGTGTGCGTTTGTCTGTGTGTTTGTCTGTGTGTGTGTGTCTGTGTGTCTGTGTGCGTGTGTCTGTGTTCGTGTGTCTGTGTGTGTGTCTGTGTCTGTGTGCGTGTCTGTCTGTGTGTGTGTCTGTGTGTGTGTCTCTGTGTGTGTGTCTGTGTGTGTGTCTGTGTGTGTCTGTCTGTGTGCATGTGTCTGTGTGTGTCTGTCTGTGTGTGTGTCTGTGTGTCTTTCTGTGTGTGTGTCTGTGTGTGTGTCTGTGTGTGTGTCTGTGTGTGTGTGTCTGTGTGTGTGTCTGTGTGTGTGTCTGTCTGTGTGTCTGTGTCTGTGTGCGTGTCTGTCTGTGTGTGTGTCTGTGTGTGTGTCTCTGTGTGTGTGTCTGTGTGTGTGTCTGTTTGTGTGTGTGTGTCTGTCTCTGTGTGTGTCTGTGTGTGTGTGTCTGTGTGTGTGTCTGTCTGTGTGTGTGTATCTGTGTGTGTGTCTCTGTCTGGGTGTGTGTATCTGTGTCAGTGTGTGTGTCTGTGTGCATGTGTCTGTGTGTGTGTCTGTGTTTGTGTCTGTGTGTGTGTGTCTGTGTGTGTGTCTGTGTGTGTGTGTCTGTGTGTGTGTCTGTGTGTGTGTGTCTGTGTGTGTGTCTGCGTGTGTGTGTCTCTGTGTGTGTCTGCGTGTGTGTGTCTGTGTGTCTGTCTGTGTGTGTGTGTGTGTCTGTGTGTGTGTGTGTCTGTGTGTGTGTGTCTGTGTGTGTGTCTGTGTGTGTCTGTCTGTCTGTGTGTGTGTATCTCTCTGGGTGTGTGTATCTGTGTCAGTGTGTGTGTCTGTGTGCATGTGTCTGTGTGTGTGTCTGTGTTTGTGTCTGTGTGTGTGTGTCTGTGTGTGTGTCTGTGTGTGTGTGTCTGTGTGTGTGTCTGTGTGTGTGTGTCTGTGTGTGTGTCTGCGTGTGTGTGTCTCTGTGTGTGTCTGCGTGTGTGTGTCTGTGTGTCTGTCTGTGTGTGTGTGTGTGTCTGTGTGTGTGTGTGTCTGTGTGTGTGTTTGTCTGTGTGCATGTGTCTGTGTGTGTGTCTGTGTTTGTGTCTGTGTGTGTGTGTCTGTGTGTGTGTCTGTGTGTGTGTGTCTGTGTGTGTGTCTGTGTGTGTGTGTCTGTGTGTGTGTCTGCGTGTGTGTGTCTCTGTGTGTGTCTGCGTGTGTGTGTCTGTGTGTCTGTCTGTGTGTGTGTGTGTGTCTGTGTGTGTGTGTGTCTGTGTGTGTGTTTGTCTGTGTGCATGTGTCTGTGTGTGTGTCTGTGTTTGTGTCTGTGTGTGTGTGTCTGTGTGTGTGTCTGTGTGTGTGTGTCTGTGTGTGTGTCTGTTTGTGTGTGTGTGTCTGTCTCTGTGTGTGTCTGTGTGTGTGTGTCTGTGTGTGTGTCTGTCTGTGTGTGTGTATCTGTGTGTGTGTCTCTGTCTGGGTGTGTGTATCTGTGTCTGTTTGTGTGTCTGTGTGTGTGTCTGTGTCTGTGTCTGTGTGTGTGTCTGTTTGTGTGTCTGTTTGTGTGTCTGTCTCTGTGTGTCTGTCTGTGTGTGTGTCTGTGTGTGTGTCTTTGTGTGTGCCTGTGTGTGTGTCTGTGTGTGTCTGTCTGTGTGTCTGTGTCTGTGTGTGTGTCTGTCTGTGTGTGTGTCTGTGTGTGTGTGTCTGTGTGTGTGTCTGTGTGTGTCTGTCTGTCTGTGTGTGTGTATCTGTCTGTGTGTGTGTCTGTGTGTGTGTCTGTCTGTGTGCATGTGTCTGTGTCTGTGTATGTGTGTGTGCCTGTGTGTGTGTGTCTGTCTGTGTGTGTGTGTCTGCTTGTGTCTGTGAGTTTGTCTGTTTGTGTCTGTCTGTCTGTGTGTCTGTGTGCATGTGTCTGTGTTTGTGTCTGTGTGTGTGTCTGTGTGTGTGTCTGCGTGTGTGTCTGTGTGTGTTTCTGTCTGTGTGTGTTTGTCTGTCACTGTGTGTGTGTCTGTGTGTGTGTGTCTGTGTGTGTGTCTGTGTGCATGTGTCTGTGTGTGTGTCTGTGTGTGTGTCTGTGTGTGTGTCTGCATGTGTGTGTCTGTGTGTGTCTGTCTGTGTGTGTGTGTCTGTGTGTGTTTCTCTGTGTTTGTGTCTGTGTGTGTCTGTCAGTGTGTGTGTGTGTCTGTGTGTGTGTCTGTCTGTGTATGTCTGTCTGTGTGTGTGTCTGTGTGTGTCTGTCTGTCTGTGTGTGTGTATCTGTCTGTGTGTGTGTGTCTGTCTGTGTGTCTGTGTCTGTGTGTGTGTCTGTCTGTGTGTGTATGTCTGTCTGCGTGTGTGTGTCTGTGTGTCTGTCTGTGTGTGTGTGTCTGTGTGTATGTGTCTGTGTGTGTGTCTGTGTGTGTGTGTCTGTGTGTGTGTCTGTGTGTGTCTGTTGGTGTGTGTGTGTCTGTGTGTGTGTCTGTGCGTGTCTGTCGGTGTGTGTGTGTCTGTGTGTGTGTCTGTGTGTGTGTCTGTGTGTGTGTGTCTGTGTGTGTGTCTCTGTATGTGTGTTTCTGTCTGTGTGCGTGTCTGTGTGTGTCTGTCTGTGTGTGTGTCTCTGTGTGTGTCTTTGTGCGTGTGTCTGTGTATGTGTCTGTGTGCGTGTGTCTGTGTGTGTGTCTGTGTCCGTGTGTCTGTGTGTGTCTGTCTGTGTGCGTGTGTCTGTGTGTGTGTCGAGGTGTGTTTTTCTCTCTGTGTGCGTGTGTCTGTGTGTGCGTGTCTGTGTGTGTGTGTCTGTGTGTGTGTCTGTGTGCATGTGTCTGTGTGTGTGTCTGTGTGTGTGTGTCTGTGTGTGTGTCTGTGTGTGTCTGTCTGTCTGTATGTGTGTATCTCTCTGGGTGTGTGTATCTGTGTCAGTGTGTGTGTCTGTGTGCATGTGTCTGTGTGTGTGTCTGTGTGTGTGTCTGTGTTTGTGTCTGTGTGTGTGTCTGTGTGTGTGTCTGTGTGTGTGCGTCTGTGTGTTTGAGTCTCTGTGTGTGTCTGTGTGTGTGTGTCTGTGTGCGTGTCTGCGTGTGTGTGTCTGTGTGTCTGTCTGTGTGTGTGTGTGTGTGTCTGTGTGTGTGTGTCTTTGTGTCTATCTGTGTGCGTTTGTCTGTGTGTTTGTCTGTGTGTGTGTGTCTGTGTGTCTGTGTGCGTGTGTCTGTGTTCGTGTGTCTGTGTGTGTGTCTGTGTCTGTGTGCGTGTCTGTCTGTGTGTGTGTCTGTGTGTGTGTCTCTGTGTGTGTGTCTGTGTGTGTGTCTGTGTGTGTCTGTCTGTGTGCATGTGTCTGTGTGTGTTTGTCTGTGTGTGTGTCTGTGTGTCTTTCTGTGTGTGTGTCTGTGTGTGTGTCTGTGTGTGTGTCTGTGTGTGTGTGTCTGTGTGTGTGTCTGTGTGTGTGTCTGTCTGTGTGTCTGTGTCTGTGTGCGTGTCTGTCTGTGTGTGTGTCTGTGTGTGTGTCTCTGTGTGTGTGTCTGTGTGTGTGTCTGTTTGTGTGTGTGTGTCTGTCTCTGTGTGTGTCTGTGTGTGTGTGTCTGTGTGTGTCTCTGTCTGTGTGTGTGTATCTGTGTGTGTGTCTCTGTCTGGGTGTGTGTATCTGTGTCTGTTTGTGTGTCTGTGTGTGTGTCTGTGTGTGTGTCTGTGTGTCTGTGTGTGTGTCTGTGTGTGTCTGTGTGCGTGTCTGTGTGTGTGTCTGTCTGTGTCTGTCTGTGTGTGTGTCTGTGTGTGTCTGTCTGTGTGCATGTGTCTGTGTGTGTTTGTCTGTGTGTGTGTCTGTGTGTCTTTCTGTGTGTGTGTCTGTGTGTGTGTCTGTGTGTGTTTCTGAGTGTGTGTCTGTGTGTGTGTCTGTGTGTGTGTCTGTGTGTGTGTCTGTGTGTGTCTGTCTGTGTGTCTGTGTCTGTGTGTGTGTCTGTCTGTGTGTGTCTGTCTGTGTGTGTCTGTGTGTGTGTCTGTTTGTGTGTCTGTCTCTGTGTGTCTGTCTGTGTGTGTGTCTTTGTGTGTGTCTTTGTGTGTGCCTGTGTGTGTGTCTGTGTGTGTCTGTCTGTGTGTCTGTGTCTGTGTGTGTGTCTGTCTGTGTGTGTGTCTGTGTGTGTGTCTTTGTGCGTGTGTCTGTGTATGTGTCTGTGTGCGTGTGTCTGTGTGTGTGTTTCTGTGTGCGTGTGTCTGTGTGTGTCTGTCTGTGTGCGTGTGTCTGTGTGCGTGTGTCTGTGTGTGTCGAGGTATGTGTTTCTCTCTGTATGCGTGTGTCTGTGTGTGTGTGTCTGTGTGCATGTGTCTGTGTGTGTCTGTCTGTGTGCGTGTGTCTGTGTGCGTGTGTCTGTGTGTGTCTCGAGGTGTGTGTTTCTCACTGTGTGCGTGTGTCTGTGTGTGTCTGTCTGTGTGTCTGTGTCTGTGTGTGTGTCTGTCTGTGTGTTTGTCTGTGTGTGTGTCTTTGTGCGTGTGTCTGTGTATGTGTCTGTTTGCGTGTGTCTGTGTGTGTGTCTGTGTGTGTGTCTGTGTGTGTTTCTGTGTGTGTCTGTCTGTGTGTCTGTGTCTGTGTGCGTGTCTGTGTGCGTGTCTGTCTGTGTGTGTGTCTGTGTGTGTGTCTTTGTGCGTGTGTCTGTGTGTGTGTCTGTGTGCGTGTGTCTGTGTGTGTGTGTCTGTGTGTGTGTGTCTGTGTGTGTGTGTCTGTGTGTGTGTCTCTGTGTTTGTGTCTGTGTGTTTCTGTCGGTGTGTGTGTGTGTCTGTGTGTGTGTCTGTCTGTGTAGGTCTGTCTGTGTGTGTGTCTGTGTGTGTGTCTGTGTGTGTGCGTCTGTGTGTTTGAGTCTCTGTGTGTGTCTGTGTGTGTGTGTCTGTGTGCGTGTCTGTGTGCATGTGTCTGTGTGTGTGTCTGTGTGTGTGTCTGTGTGTGTGTCTGCATGTGTGTGTCTGTGTGTGTCTGTCTGTGTGTGTGTGTCTGTGTGTGTTTCTCTGTGTTTGTGTCTGTGTGTGTCTGTCAGTGTGTGTGTGTGTCTCTGTGTGTGTCTGTCTGTGTATGTCTGTCTGTGTGTGTGTCTGTGTGTGTCTGTCTGTCTGTGTGTGTGTATCTGTCTGTGTGTGTGTGTCTGTCTGTGTGTCTGTGTCTGTGTGTGTGTCTGTCTGTGTGTGTATGTCTGTCTGCGTGTGTGTGTCTGTGTGTCTGTCTGTGTGTGTGTGTCTGTGTGTATGTGTCTGTGTGTGTGTCTGTGTGTGTGTGTCTGTGTGTGTGTCTGTGTGTGTCTGTTGGTGTGTGTGTGTCTGTGTGTGTGTCTGTGCGTGTCTGTCGGTGTGTGTGTGTCTGTGTGTGTGTCTGTGTGTGTGTCTGTGTGTGTGTGTCTGTGTGTGTGTCTCTGTATGTGTGTTTCTGTCTGTGTGCGTGTCTGTGTGTGTCTGTCTGTGTGTGTGTCTCTGTGTGTGTCTTTGTGCGTGTGTCTGTGTATGTGTCTGTGTGCGTGTGTCTGTGTGTGTGTCTGTGTCCGTGTGTCTGTGTGTGTCTGTCTGTGTGCGTGTGTCTGTGTGTGTGTCGAGGTGTGTTTTTCTCTCTGTGTGCGTGTGTCTGTGTGTGCGTGTCTGTGTGTGTGTGTCTGTGTGTGTGTCTGTGTGCATGTGTCTGTGTGTGTGTCTGTGTGTGTGTGTCTGTGTGTGTGTCTGTGTGTGTCTGTCTGTCTGTATGTGTGTATCTCTCTGGGTGTGTGTATCTGTGTCAGTGTGTGTGTCTGTGTGCATGTGTCTGTGTGTGTGTCTGTGTGTGTGTCTGTGTTTGTGTCTGTGTGTGTGTCTGTGTGTGTGTCTGTGTGTGTGCGTCTGTGTGTTTGAGTCTCTGTGTGTGTCTGTGTGTGTGTGTCTGTGTGCGTGTCTGCGTGTGTGTCTGTGTGTCTGTCTGTGTGTGTGTGTGTGTGTCTGTGTGTGTGTCTTTGTGTCTATCTGTGTGCGTTTGTCTGTGTGTGTGTGTCTGTGTGTCTGTGTGCGTGTGTCTGTGTTCGTGTGTCTGTGTGTGTGTCTGTGTCTGTGTGCGTGTCTGTCTGTGTGTGTGTCTGTGTGTGTGTCTCTGTGTGTGTGTCTGTGTGTGTGTCTGTGTGTGTCTGTCTGTGTGCATGTGTCTGTGTGTGTTTGTCTGTGTGTGTGTCTGTGTGTCTTTCTGTGTGTGTGTCTGTGTGTGTGTCTGTGTGTGTGTCTGTGTGTGTGTGTCTGTGTGTGTGTCTGTGTGTGTGTCTGTCTGTGTGTCTGTGTCTGTGTGCGTGTCTGTCTGTGTGTGTGTCTGTGTGTGTGTCTCTGTGTGTGTGTCTGTGTGTGTGTCTGTTTGTGTGTGTGTGTCTGTCTCTGTGTGTGTCTGTGTGTGTGTGTCTGTGTGTGTCTCTGTCTGTGTGTGTGTATCTGTGTGTGTGTCTCTGTCTGGGTGTGTGTATCTGTGTCTGTTTGTGTGTCTGTGTGTGTGTCTGTGTGTGTGTCTGTGTGTCTGTGTGTGTGTCTGTGTGTGTCTGTGTGCGTGTCTGTGTGTGTGTCTGTCTGTGTCTGTCTGTGTGTGTGTCTGTGTGTTTCTGTCTGTGTGCATGTGTCTGTGTGTGTTTGTCTGTGTGTGTGTCTGTGTGTCTTTCTGTGTGTGTGTCTGTGTGTGTGTCTGTGTGTGTTTCTGAGTGTGTGTCTGTGTGTGTGTCTGTGTGTGTGTCTGTGTGTGTGTCTGTGTGTGTCTGTCTGTGTGTCTGTGTCTGTGTGTGTGTCTGTCTGTGTGTGTCTGTCTGTGTGTGTCTGTGTGTGTGTCTGTTTGTGTGTCTGTCTCTGTGTGTCTGTCTGTGTGTGTGTCTGTGTGTGTGTCTTTGTGTGTGCCTGTGTGTGTGTCTGTGTGTGTCTGTCTGTGTGTCTGTGTCTGTGTGTGTGTCTGTCTGTGTGTGTGTCTGTGTGTGTGTCTTTGTGCGTGTGTCTGTGTATGTGTCTGTGTGCGTGTGTCTGTGTGTGTGTTTCTGTGTGCGTGTGTCTGTGTGTGTCTGTCTGTGTGCGTGTGTCTGTGTGCGTGTGTCTGTGTGTGTCGAGGTATGTGTTTCTCTCTGTATGCGTGTGTCTGTGTGTGTGTGTCTGTGTGCATGTGTCTGTGTGTGTCTGTCTGTGTGCGTGTGTCTGTGTGCGTGTGTCTGTGTGTGTCTCGAGGTGTGTGTTTCTCACTGTGTGCGTGTGTCTGTGTGTGTCTGTCTGTGTGTCTGTGTCTGTGTGTGTGTCTGTCTGTGTGTGTGTCTGTGTGTGTGTCTTTGTGCGTGTGTCTGTGTATGTGTCTGTTTGCGTGTGTCTGTGTGTGTGTCTGTGTGTGTGTCTGTGTGTGTTTCTGTGTGTGTCTGTCTGTGTGTCTGTGTCTGTGTGCGTGTCTGTGTGCGTGTCTGTCTGTGTGTGTGTCTGTGTGTGTGTCTTTGTGCGTGTGTCTGTGTGTGTGTCTGTGTGCGTGTGTCTGTGTGTGTGTGTCTGTGTGTGTGTGTCTGTGTGTGTGTGTCTGTGTGTGTGTCTCTGTGTTTGTGTCTGTGTGTTTCTGTCGGTGTGTGTGTGTGTCTGTGTGTGTGTCTGTCTGTGTAGGTCTGTCTGTGTGTGTGTCTGTGTGTGTGTCTGTGTGTGTGCGTCTGTGTGTTTGAGTCTCTGTGTGTGTCTGTGTGTGTGTGTCTGTGTGCGTGTCTGTGTGCATGTGTCTGTGTGTGTGTCTGTGTGTGTGTCTGTGTGTGTGTCTGCATGTGTGTGTCTGTGTGTGTCTGTCTGTGTGTGTGTGTCTGTGTGTGTTTCTCTGTGTTTGTGTCTGTGTGTGTCTGTCAGTGTGTGTGTGTGTCTGTGTGTGTGTCTGTCTGTGTATGTCTGTCTGTGTGTGTGTCTGTGTGTGTCTGTCTGTCTGTGTGTGTGTATCTGTCTGTGTGTGTGTGTCTGTCTGTGTGTCTGTGTCTGTGTGTGTGTCTGTCTGTGTGTGTATGTCTGTCTGCGTGTGTGTGTCTGTGTGTCTGTCTGTGTGTGTGTGTCTGTGTGTATGTGTCTGTGTGTGTGTCTGTGTGTGTGTGTCTGTGTGTGTGTCTGTGTGTGTCTGTTGGTGTGTGTGTGTCTGTGTGTGTGTCTGTGCGTGTCTGTCGGTGTGTGTGTGTCTGTGTGTGTGTCTGTGTGTGTGTCTGTGTGTGTGTGTCTGTGTGTGTGTCTCTGTATGTGTGTTTCTGTCTGTGTGCGTGTCTGTGTGTGTCTGTCTGTGTGTGTGTCTCTGTGTGTGTCTTTGTGCGTGTGTCTGTGTATGTGTCTGTGTGCGTGTGTCTGTGTGTGTGTCTGTGTCCGTGTGTCTGTGTGTGTCTGTCTGTGTGCGTGTGTCTGTGTGTGTGTCGAGGTGTGTTTTTCTCTCTGTGTGCGTGTGTCTGTGTGTGCGTGTCTGTGTGTGTGTCTGTCTGTGTCTGTCTGTGTGTGTGTCTGTGTGTGTCTGTCTGTGTGCATGTGTCTGTGTGTGTTTGTCTGTGTGTGTGTCTGTGTGTCTTTCTGTGTGTGTGTCTGTGTGTGTGTCTGTGTGTGTTTCTGAGTGTGTGTCTGTGTGTGTGTCTGTGTGTGTGTCTGTGTGTGTGTCTGTGTGTGTCTGTCTGTGTGTCTGTGTCTGTGTGTGTGTCTGTCTGTGTGTGTCTGTCTGTGTGTGTCTGTCTGTGTGTGTCTGTGTGTGTGTCTGTTTGTGTGTCTGTCTCTGTGTGTCTGTCTGTGTGTGTGTCTGTGTGTGTGTCTTTGTGTGTGCCTGTGTGTGTGTCTGTGTGTGTCTGTCTGTGTGTCTGTGTCTGTGTGTGTGTCTGTCTGTGTGTGTGTCTGTGTGTGTGTCTTTGTGCGTGTGTCTGTGTATGTGTCTGTGTGCGTGTGTCT
>NC_137289.1:117330000-117332500 GCF_054371585.1 Giraffa tippelskirchi | reverse complement strand
TGTGTGTGTCTGTGTGTCTGTCTGTGTGTGTGTGTCTGTCTGTGTGTGTGTCTGTGTGTGTGTGTCTGTGTGTGTGTCTGTGTGTGTGTCTGTGTGTGTGTGTCTGTGTGTGTGTCTGTCTGTGTGTGTGTCTGTGTGTGTGTGTCTGTGTGTGTGTCTGTGTGCATGTGTCTGTGTGTGTGTCTGTGTGTGTGTCTGTGTGTCTGTGTGTGTGTGTCTGTCTGTGTGTGTGTCTGTGTGTGTGTCTGTGTGTGTGTGTCTTTGTGTGTGTCTGTGTGTGTGTGTCTGTCTGTGTGTGTGTGTCTGTGTTGTGTCTTGGTGTGTGTCTGTGTGCATGTGTCTGTGTGTGTGTCTGTGTTTGTGTCTGCGTGTGTGTGTCTGTGTGTCTGTCTGTTGGTGTGTGTCTGTATGTGCGCGTGTGTCTGTGTGTGTGTCTGTGTGTGTGTCTGTGTGTCTGTGTCTGTGTGTGTGTCTGTCTGTGTGTGTGTGTTTGTGTGTGTGTCTGTGTGTCTGTGTCTGTGTGTGTGTCTGTCTGTGTATGTGTCTGTGTGCGTGTGTCTGTGTGTGTGTGTCTGTGTGCGTGTGTCTGTGTGTGTCTGTCTGTGTGCGTGTGTCTGTGTGTGTCGAGGTGTGTGTTTCTCTCTGTGTGCGTGTGTCTGTGTGTGCGTGTCTGAGTGTGTGTGTCTGTGTGTGTGTCTGTGTGCATGTTTCTGTGTGTGTCTCTGTGTGTCTGTGTGTGTGTGTCTGTCTGTGTGTGTGTCTGTGTGTGTGTCTGTGTGTGTGTCTGTGTGTGTGTCTGCGTGTGTGTGTCTGTGTGTCTGTCTGTGTGTGTGTGTCTGTCTGTGTGTGTGTCTGTGTGTGTGTGTCTGTGTGTGTGTCTGTGTGTGTGTCTGTGTGTGTGTGTCTGTGTGTCTGTCTGTCTGTGTGTGTGTCTGTGTGTGTGTGTCTGTGTGTGTGTCTGTGTGCATGTGTCTGTGTGTGTGTCTGTGTGTTTGTCTGTGTGTCTGTGTGTGTGTCTGTGTGTGTGTCTGTGTGTGTGTCTTTGTGTGTGTCTGTGTGTGTGTGTCTGTCTGTGTGTGTGTGTCTGTGTGTGTGTCTTGGTGTGTGTCTGTGTGCATGTGTCTGTGTGTGTGTCTGTGTTTGTGTCTGCGTGTGTGTGTCTGTGTGTCTGTCTGTTGGTGTGTGTCTGTATGTGCGCGTGTGTGTGTGTGTGTGTCTGTGTGTGTGTCTGTGTGTCTGTGTCTGTGTGTGTGTCTGTCTGTGTGTGTGTGTCTGTGTGTGTGTCTGTGTGTGTGTCTGTGTGTGTGTCTTTGTGCGTGTGTCTGTGTATGTGTCTGTGTGCGTGTGTCTGTGTGTGTGTGTCTGTGTGCGTGTGTCTGTGTGTGTCTGTCTGTGTGCGTGTGTCTGTGTGTGTCGAGGTGTGTGTTTCTCTCTGTGTGCGTGTGTCTGTGTGTGTGTGTCTGAGTGTGTGTGTCTGTGTGTGTGTCTGTGTGCATGTTTCTGCGTGTGTCTCTGTGTGTCTGTGTGTGTGTGTCTGTCTGTGTGTGTGTCTGTGTGTCTGTGTCTGTGTGTGTGTCTGTGTGTGTCTGTCAGTGTGTGTGTGTCTGTGTGTGTGTCTGTCTGTGTGTGTCTCTGTGTGTGTGTCTGTTTGTGTGTCTGTCTGTGTGTGTCTCTGTGTGTGTGTGTCTGTCTGTGTGTGTGTCTGTGTGTGTGTCTCTGTGTGTGTCTGTGTGTGTGTCTGTGTGTGTGTCTGTGTGTGTGTCTGTGTCTGTGCATGTGTCTGTGTGTGTGTTTGTGTGTCTCTGTGTGCGTATGTCTGTGTGTCTGTGTCTGTGTGCGTGTCTGTGTGTGTGTCTGTCTGTGTGTGTGTATCTGTCTGTGTGTGTGACTGTCTGTGTGTGTCTGTGTGTGTGTCTGTGTGTGTGTCTGTGTGTGTCTCTGTGTGTGTGTCTTTGTGTGTGTCTGTGTGTGTGTCTGTCTGTGTGTGTGTCTGTGTGTGTGTCTGTGTGCGTGTGTCTGTGTGTGTGTCTGTTTGTGTGTCTGTCTCTGTGTGTCTGTCTGTGTGTGTGTCTGTGTGTGTGTCTTTGTGTGTGCCTGTGTGTGTGTCTGTGTGTGTCTGTCTGTGTGTCTGTGTCTGTGTGTGTGTCTGTCTGTGTGTGTGTCTGTGTGTGTGTCTGTGTGTGTGTCTTTGTGCGTGTGTCTGTGTATGTGTCTGTGTGCGTGTGTCTGTGTGTGTGTTTCTGTGTGCGTGTGTCTGTGTGTGTCTGTCTGTGTGCGTGTGTCTGTGTGCGTGTGTCTGTGTGTGTCGAGGTATGTGTTTCTCTCTGTATGCGTGTGTCTGTGTGTGTGTGTCTGTGTGCGTGTGTCTGTGTGTGTCTGTCTGTGTGCGTGTGTCTGTGTGCGTGTGTCTGTGTGTGTCTCGAGGTGTGTGTTTCTCACTGTGTGCGTGTGTCTGTGTGTGTCTGTCTGTGTGTCTGTGTCTGTGTGTGTGTCTGTCTGT
>NC_137289.1:117285000-117287500 GCF_054371585.1 Giraffa tippelskirchi | reverse complement strand
TGTGTGTTTGTCTGTGTGTGTGTCTTTGTGTCTTTCTGTGTGTGTGTCTGTGTGTGTGTCTGTGTGTGTGTGTCTGTGTGTGTGTCTGTTTGTGTGTGTGTGTCTGTCTCTGTGTGTGTCTGTGTGTGTGTGTCTGTGTGTGTGTCTGTCTGTGTGTGTGTATCTGTGTGTGTGTCTCTGTCTGGGTGTGTGTATCTGTGTCTGTTTGTGTGTCTGTGTGTGTGTCTGTGTCTGTGTCTGTGTGTGTGTCTGTTTGTGTGTCTGTTTGTGTGTCTGTCTCTGTGTGTCTGTCTGTGTGTGTGTCTGTGTGTGTGTCTTTGTGTGTGCCTGTGTGTGTGTCTGTGTGTGTCTGTCTGTGTGTCTGTGTCTGTGTGTGTGTCTGTCTGTGTGTGTGTCTGTGTGTGTGTGTCTGTGTGTGTGTCTGTGTGTGTCTGTCTGTCTGTGTGTGTGTATCTGTCTGTGTGTGTGTCTGTGTGTGTGTCTGTCTGTGTGCATGTGTCTGTGTCTGTGTATGTGTGTGTGCCTGTGTGTGTGTGTCTGTCTGTGTGTGTGTGTCTGCTTGTGTCTGTGAGTTTGTCTGTTTGTGTCTGTCTGTCTGTGTGTCTGTGTGCATGTGTCTGTGTTTGTGTCTGTGTGTGTGTCTGTGTGTGTGTCTGCGTGTGTGTCTGTGTGTGTTTCTGTCTGTGTGTGTCTGTCTGTCACTGTGTGTGTGTCTGTGTGTGTGTGTCTGTGTGTGTGTCTGTGTGCATGTGTCTGTGTGTGTGTCTGTGTGTGTGTCTGTGTGTGTGTCTGCATGTGTGTGTCTGTGTGTGTCTGTCTGTGTGTGTGTGTCTGTGTGTGTTTCTCTGTGTTTGTGTCTGTGTGTGTCTGTCAGTGTGTGTGTGTGTCTGTGTGTGTGTCTGTCTGTGTATGTCTGTCTGTGTGTGTGTCTGTGTGTGTCTGTCTGTCTGTGTGTGTGTATCTGTCTGTGTGTGTGTGTCTGTCTGTGTGTCTGTGTCTGTGTGTGTGTCTGTCTGTGTGTGTATGTCTGTCTGCGTGTGTGTGTCTGTGTGTCTGTCTGTGTGTGTGTGTCTGTGTGTATGTGTCTGTGTGTGTGTCTGTGTGTGTGTGTCTGTGTGTGTGTCTGTGTGTGTCTGTTGGTGTGTGTGTGTCTGTGTGTGTGTCTGTGCGTGTCTGTCGGTGTGTGTGTGTCTGTGTGTGTGTCTGTGTGTGTGTCTGTGTGTGTGTGTCTGTGTGTGTGTCTCTGTATGTGTGTTTCTGTCTGTGTGCGTGTCTGTGTGTGTCTGTCTGTGTGTGTGTCTCTGTGTGTGTCTTTGTGCGTGTGTCTGTGTATGTGTCTGTGTGCGTGTGTCTGTGTGTGTGTCTGTGTCCGTGTGTCTGTGTGTGTCTGTCTGTGTGCGTGTGTCTGTGTGTGTGTCGAGGTGTGTTTTTCTCTCTGTGTGCGTGTGTCTGTGTGTGCGTGTCTGTGTGTGTGTGTCTGTGTGTGTGTCTGTGTGCATGTGTCTGTGTGTGTGTCTGTGTGTGTGTGTCTGTGTGTGTGTCTGTGTGTGTCTGTCTGTCTGTATGTGTGTATCTCTCTGGGTGTGTGTATCTGTGTCAGTGTGTGTGTCTGTGTGCATGTGTCTGTGTGTGTGTCTGTGTGTGTGTCTGTGTTTGTGTCTGTGTGTGTGTCTGTGTGTGTGTCTGTGTGTGTGCGTCTGTGTGTTTGAGTCTCTGTGTGTGTCTGTGTGTGTGTGTCTGTGTGCATGTCTGCGTGTGTGTGTCTGTGTGTCTGTCTGTGTGTGTGTGTGTGTGTCTTTGTGTGTGTGTCTTTGTGTCTATCTGTGTGCGTTTGTCTGTGTGTTTGTCTGTGTGTGTGTGTCTGTGTGTCTGTGTGCGTGTGTCTGTGTTCGTGTGTCTGTGTGTGTGTCTGTGTCTGTGTGCGTGTCTGTCTGTGTGTGTGTCTGTGTGTGTGTCTCTGTGTGTGTGTCTGTGTGTGTGTCTGTGTGTGTCTGTCTGTGTGCATGTGTCTGTGTGTGTTTGTCTGTGTGTGTGTCTGTGTGTCTTTCTGTGTGTGTGTCTGTGTGTGTGTCTGTGTGTGTGTCTGTGTGTGTGTGTCTGTGTGTGTGTCTGTCTGTGTGTCTGTGTCTGTGTGCGTGTCTGTCTGTGTGTGTGTCTGTGTGTGTGTCTCTGTGTGTGTGTCTGTGTGTGTGTCTGTTTGTGTGTGTGTGTCTGTCTCTGTGTGTGTCTGTGTGTGTGTGTCTGTGTGTGTCTCTGTCTGTGTGTGTGTATCTGTGTGTGTGTCTCTGTCTGGGTGTGTGTATCTGTGTCTGTTTGTGTGTCTGTGTGTGTGTCTGTGTGTGTGTCTGTGTGTCTGTGTGTGTGTCTGTGTGTGTCTGTGTGCGTGTCTGTGTGTGTGTCTGTCTGTGTCTGTCTGTGTGTGTGTCTGTGTGTGTCTGTCTGTGTGCATGTGTCTGTGTGTGTTTGTCTGTGTGTGTGTCTGTGTGTCTTTCTGTGTGTG
>NC_137289.1:117257500-117260000 GCF_054371585.1 Giraffa tippelskirchi | reverse complement strand
TGTGTGTCTGTGTGTGTCTGTCTGTGTGCATGTGTCTGTGTGTGTTTGTCTGTGTGTGTGTCTGTGTGTCTTTCTGTGTGTGTGTCTGTGTGTGTGTCTGTGTGTGTGTCTGTGTGTGTGTGTCTGTGTGTGTGTCTGTGTGTGTGTCTGTCTGTGTGTCTGTGTCTGTGTGCGTGTCTGTCTGTGTGTGTGTCTGTGTGTGTGTCTCTGTGCGTGTGTCTGTGTGTGTGTCTGTTTGTGTGTCTGTTTGTGTGTCTGTCTCTGTGTGTCTGTCTGTGTGTGTGTCTGTGTGTGTGTCTTTGTGTGTGCCTGTGTGTGTGTCTGTGTGTGTCTGTCTGTGTGTCTGTGTCTGTGTGTGTGTCTGTCTGTGTGTGTGTCTGTGTGTGTGTGTCTGTGTGTGTGTCTGTGTGTGTGTCTGTCTGTGTGCATGTGTCTGTGTCTGTGTATGTGTGTGTGCCTGTGTGTGTGTGTCTGTCTGTGTGTGTGTGTCTGCTTGTGTCTGTGAGTTTGTCTGTTTGTGTCTGTCTGTCTGTGTGTCTGTGTGCATGTGTCTGTGTTTGTGTCTGTGTGTGTGTCTGTGTGTGTGTCTGCGTGTGTGTCTGTGTGTGTTTCTGTCTGTGTGTGTCTGTCTGTCACTGTGTGTGTGTCTGTGTGTGTGTGTCTGTGTGTGTGTCTGTGTGCATGTGTCTGTGTGTGTGTCTGTGTGTGTGTCTGCATGTGTGTGTCTGTGTGTGTCTGTCTGTGTGTGTGTGTCTGTGTGTGTTTCTCTGTGTTTGTGTCTGTGTGTGTCTGTCAGTGTGTGTGTGTGTCTGTGTGTGTGTCTGTCTGTGTATGTCTGTCTGTGTGTGTGTCTGTGTGTGTCTGTCTGTCTGTGTGTGTGTATCTGTCTGTGTGTGTGTGTCTGTCTGTGTGTCTGTGTCTGTGTGTGTGTCTGTCTGTGTGTGTATGTCTGTCTGCGTGTGTGTGTCTGTGTGTCTGTCTGTGTGTGTGTGTCTGTGTGTATGTGTCTGTGTGTGTGTCTGTGTGTGTGTGTCTGTGTGTGTGTCTGTGTGTGTGTGTCTGTCTGTGTGTGTGTATCTGTGTGTGTGTCTCTGTCTGGGTGTGTGTATCTGTGTCTGTTTGTGTGTCTGCGTGTGTGTCTGTGTGTGTGTCTGTGTGTCTGTGTGTGTGTTTGTGTGTGTCTGTGTGTGTGTCTGTGTGTGTGTGTCGGTGTGTGTCTGTGTGTGTGTCTGTCTGTGTGTGTGTCTGTGTGTGTGTCTGTGTGCGTGTGTCTGTGTGTGTTTGTCTGTGTGTGTGTCTTTGTGTCTTTCTGTGTGTGTGTCTGTGTGTGTGTCTGTGTGTGTGTGTCTGTGTGTGTGTCTGTGTGTGTGTCTGTTTGTGTGTGTGTGTCTGTCTCTGTGTGTGTCTGTGTGTGTGTGTCTGTGTGTGTGTCTGTCTGTCTGTGTGTATCTGTGTGTGTGTCTCTGTCTGGGTGTGTGTATCTGTGTCTGTTTGTGTGTCTGAGTGTGTGTCTGTGTGTGTGTCTGTGTGTCTGTGTGTGTGTCTGTGTGTGTCTGTGTGCGTGTCTGTGTGTGTGTCTGTCTGTGTGTGTCTGTGTGTGTGTCTGTGTGTGTCTGTCTGTGTGCATGTGTCTGTGTGTGTTTGTCTGTGTGTGTGTCTGTGTGTCTTTCTGTGTGTGTGTCTGTGTGTGTGTCTGTGTGTGTGTCTGTGTGTGTGTGTCTGTGTGTGTGTCTGTGTGTGTGTATCTGTCTGTGTGTGTGACTGTCTGTGTGTGTCTGTGTGGGTGTCTGTGTGTGTGTCTGTGTGTGTCTCTGTGTGTGTGTCTTTGTGTGTGTCTGTGTGTGTGTCTGTCTGTGTGTGTGTCTGTGTGTGTGTCTGTGTGCGTGTGTCTGTGTGTGTGTCTGTTTGTGTGTCTGTCTCTGTGTGTGTGTCTGTGTGTGTGTCTTTGTGTGTGCCTGTGTGTGTGTCTGTGTGTGTCTGTCTGTGTGTCTGTGTCTGTGTGTGTGTCTGTCTGTGTGTGTGTCTGTGTGTGTGTCTTTGTGCGTGTGTCTGTGTATGTGTCTGTGTGCGTGTGTCTGTGTGTGTGTTTCTGTGTGCGTGTGTCTGTGTGTGTCTGTCTGTGTGCGTGTGTCTGTGTGCGTGTGTCTGTGTGTGTCGAGGTATGTGTTTCTCTCTGTATGCGTGTGTCTGTGTGTGTGTGTCTGTGTGCGTGTGTCTGTGTGTGTCTGTCTGTGTGCGTGTGTCTGTGTGCGTGTGTCTGTGTGTGTCTCGAGGTGTGTGTTTCTCACTGTGTGCGTGTGTCTGTGTGTGTCTGTCTGTGTGTCTGTGTCTGTGTGTGTGTCTGTCTGTGTGTGTGTCTGTGTGTGTGTCTTTGTGCGTGTGTATGTGTATGTGTCTGTTTGCGCGTGTCTGTGTGTGTGTCTGTGTGTGTGTCTGTGTGTGTTTCTGTGTGTGTCTGTCTGTGTGTCTGTGTCTGTGTGCGTGTCTGTGTGCGTGTCTG
>NC_137289.1:117240000-117242500 GCF_054371585.1 Giraffa tippelskirchi | reverse complement strand
CTGTCTGTGTGTGTGTCTGTGTGTGTCTGTCTGTCTGTGTGTGTGTATCTGTCTGTGTGTGTGTGTCTGTCTGTGTGTCTGTGTCTGTGTGTGTGTCTGTCTGTGTGTGTATGTCTGTCTGCGTGTGTGTGTCTGTGTGTCTGTCTGTGTGTGTGTGTCTGTGTGTATGTGTCTGTGTGTGTGTCTGTGTGTGTGTGTCTGTGTGTGTGTCTGTGTGTGTCTGTTGGTGTGTGTGTGTCTGTGTGTGTGTCTGTGCGTGTCTGTCGGTGTGTGTGTGTCTGTGTGTGTGTCTGTGTGTGTGTCTGTGTGTGTGTGTCTGTGTGTGTGTCTCTGTATGTGTGTTTCTGTCTGTGTGCGTGTCTGTGTGTGTCTGTCTGTGTGTGTGTCTCTGTGTGTGTCTTTGTGCGTGTGTCTGTGTATGTGTCTGTGTGCGTGTGTCTGTGTGTGTGTCTGTGTCCGTGTGTCTGTGTGTGTCTGTCTGTGTGCGTGTGTCTGTGTGTGTGTCGAGGTGTGTTTTTCTCTCTGTGTGCGTGTGTCTGTGTGTGCGTGTCTGTGTGTGTGTGTCTGTGTGTGTGTCTGTGTGCATGTGTCTGTGTGTGTGTCTGTGTTTGTGTGTCTGTGTGTGTGTCTGTGTGTGTCTGTCTGTCTGTATGTGTGTATCTCTCTGGGTGTGTGTATCTGTGTCAGTGTGTGTCTGTGTGCATGTGTCTGTGTGTGTGTCTGTGTGTGTGTCTGTGTTTGTGTCTGTGTGTGTGTCTGTGTGTGTGTCTGTGTGTGTGCGTCTGTGTGTTTGAGTCTCTGTGTGTGTCTGTGTGTGTGTGTCTGTGTGCGTGTCTGCGTGTGTGTGTCTGTGTGTCTGTCTGTGTGTGTGTGTGTGTGTCTGTGTGTGTGTGTCTTTGTGTCTATCTGTGTGCGTTTGTCTGTGTGTTTGTCTGTGTGTGTGTGTCTGTGTGTCTGTGTGCGTGTGTCTGTGTTCGTGTGTCTGTGTGTGTGTCTGTGTCTGTGTGCGTGTCTGTCTGTGTGTGTGTCTGTGTGTGTGTCTCTGTGTGTGTGTCTGTGTGTGTGTCTGTGTGTGTCTGTCTGTGTGCATGTGTCTGTGTGTGTTTGTCTGTGTGTGTGTCTGTGTGTCTTTCTGTGTGTGTGTCTGTGTGTGTGTCTGTGTGTGTGTCTGTGTGTGTGTGTCTGTGTGTGTGTCTGTGTGTGTGTCTGTCTGTGTGTCTGTGTCTGTGTGCGTGTCTGTCTGTGTGTGTGTCTGTGTGTGTGTCTCTGTGTGTGTGTCTGTGTGTGTGTCTGTTTGTGTGTGTGTGTCTGTCTCTGTGTGTGTCTGTGTGTGTGTGTCTGTGTGTGTCTCTGTCTGTGTGTGTGTATCTGTGTGTGTGTCTCTGTCTGGGTGTGTGTATCTGTGTCTGTTTGTGTGTCTGTGTGTGTGTCTGTGTGTGTGTCTGTGTGTCTGTGTGTGTGTCTGTGTGTGTCTGTGTGCGTGTCTGTGTGTGTGTCTGTCTGTGTCTGTCTGTGTGTGTGTCTGTGTGTGTCTGTCTGTGTGCATGTGTCTGTGTGTGTTTGTCTGTGTGTGTGTCTGTGTGTCTTTCTGTGTGTGTGTCTGTGTGTGTGTCTGTGTGTGTTTCTGAGTGTGTGTCTGTGTGTGTGTCTGTGTGTGTGTCTGTGTGTGTGTCTGTGTGTGTCTGTCTGTGTGTCTGTGTCTGTGTGTGTGTCTGTCTGTGTGTGTCTGTCTGTGTGTGTCTGTGTGTGTGTCTGTTTGTGTGTCTGTCTCTGTGTGTCTGTCTGTGTGTGTGTCTGTGTGTGTGTCTTTGTGTGTGCCTGTGTGTGTGTCTGTGTGTGTCTGTCTGTGTGTCTGTGTCTGTGTGTGTGTCTGTCTGTGTGTGTGTCTGTGTGTGTGTCTTTGTGCGTGTGTCTGTGTATGTGTCTGTGTGCGTGTGTCTGTGTGTGTGTTTCTGTGTGCGTGTGTCTGTGTGTGTCTGTCTGTGTGCGTGTGTCTGTGTGCGTGTGTCTGTGTGTGTCGAGGTATGTGTTTCTCTCTGTATGCGTGTGTCTGTGTGTGTGTGTCTGTGTGCATGTGTCTGTGTGTGTCTGTCTGTGTGCGTGTGTCTGTGTGCGTGTGTCTGTGTGTGTCTCGAGGTGTGTGTTTCTCACTGTGTGCGTGTGTCTGTGTGTGTCTGTCTGTGTGTCTGTGTCTGTGTGTGTGTCTGTCTGTGTGTGTGTCTGTGTGTGTGTCTTTGTGCGTGTGTCTGTGTATGTGTCTGTTTGCGTGTGTCTGTGTGTGTGTCTGTGTGTGTGTCTGTGTGTGTTTCTGTGTGTGTCTGTCTGTGTGTCTGTGTCTGTGTGCGTGTCTGTGTGCGTGTCTGTCTGTGTGTGTGTCTGTGTGTGTGTCTTTGTGCGTGTGTCTGTGTGTGTGTCTGTGTGCGTGTGTCTGTGTGTGTGTGTCTGTGTGTGTGTGTCTGTGTGTGTGTGTCTGTGTGTGTGTCTCTGTGTTTGTGTCTGT
>NC_137289.1:117227500-117232500 GCF_054371585.1 Giraffa tippelskirchi | reverse complement strand
TTCTGTCTGTGTGTGTCTGTCTGTCACTGTGTGTGTGTCTGTGTGTGTGTGTCTGTGTGTGTGTCTGTGTGCATGTGTCTGTGTGTGTGTCTGTGTGTGTGTCTGTGTGTGTGTCTGCATGTGTGTGTCTGTGTGTGTCTGTCTGTGTGTGTGTGTCTGTGTGTGTTTCTCTGTGTTTGTGTCTGTGTGTGTCTGTCAGTGTGTGTGTGTGTCTGTGTGTGTGTCTGTCTGTGTATGTCTGTCTGTGTGTGTGTCTGTGTGTGTCTGTCTGTCTGTGTGTGTGTATCTGTCTGTGTGTGTGTGTCTGTCTGTGTGTCTGTGTCTGTGTGTGTGTCTGTCTGTGTGTGTATGTCTGTCTGCGTGTGTGTGTCTGTGTGTCTGTCTGTGTGTGTGTGTCTGTGTGTATGTGTCTGTGTGTGTGTCTGTGTGTGTGTGTCTGTGTGTGTGTCTGTGTGTGTCTGTTGGTGTGTGTGTGTCTGTGTGTGTGTCTGTGCGTGTCTGTCGGTGTGTGTGTGTCTGTGTGTGTGTCTGTGTGTGTGTCTGTGTGTGTGTGTCTGTGTGTGTGTCTCTGTATGTGTGTTTCTGTCTGTGTGCGTGTCTGTGTGTGTCTGTCTGTGTGTGTGTCTCTGTGTGTGTCTTTGTGCGTGTGTCTGTGTATGTGTCTGTGTGCGTGTGTCTGTGTGTGTGTCTGTGTCCGTGTGTCTGTGTGTGTCTGTCTGTGTGCGTGTGTCTGTGTGTGTGTCGAGGTGTGTTTTTCTCTCTGTGTGCGTGTGTCTGTGTGTGCGTGTCTGTGTGTGTGTGTCTGTGTGTGTGTCTGTGTGCATGTGTCTGTGTGTGTGTCTGTGTTTGTGTGTCTGTGTGTGTGTCTGTGTGTGTCTGTCTGTCTGTATGTGTGTATCTCTCTGGGTGTGTGTATCTGTGTCAGTGTGTGTCTGTGTGCATGTGTCTGTGTGTGTGTCTGTGTGTGTGTCTGTGTTTGTGTCTGTGTGTGTGTCTGTGTGTGTGTCTGTGTGTGTGCGTCTGTGTGTTTGAGTCTCTGTGTGTGTCTGTGTGTGTGTGTCTGTGTGCGTGTCTGCGTGTGTGTGTCTGTGTGTCTGTCTGTGTGTGTGTGTGTGTGTCTGTGTGTGTGTGTCTTTGTGTCTATCTGTGTGCGTTTGTCTGTGTGTTTGTCTGTGTGTGTGTGTCTGTGTGTCTGTGTGCGTGTGTCTGTGTTCGTGTGTCTGTGTGTGTGTCTGTGTCTGTGTGCGTGTCTGTCTGTGTGTGTGTCTGTGTGTGTGTCTCTGTGTGTGTGTCTGTGTGTGTGTCTGTGTGTGTCTGTCTGTGTGCATGTGTCTGTGTGTGTTTGTCTGTGTGTGTGTCTGTGTGTCTTTCTGTGTGTGTGTCTGTGTGTGTGTCTGTGTGTGTGTCTGTGTGTGTGTGTCTGTGTGTGTGTCTGTGTGTGTGTCTGTCTGTGTGTCTGTGTCTGTGTGCGTGTCTGTCTGTGTGTGTGTCTGTGTGTGTGTCTCTGTGTGTGTGTCTGTGTGTGTGTCTGTTTGTGTGTGTGTGTCTGTCTCTGTGTGTGTCTGTGTGTGTGTGTCTGTGTGTGTCTCTGTCTGTGTGTGTGTATCTGTGTGTGTGTCTCTGTCTGGGTGTGTGTATCTGTGTCTGTTTGTGTGTCTGTGTGTGTGTCTGTGTGTGTGTCTGTGTGTCTGTGTGTGTGTCTGTGTGTGTCTGTGTGCGTGTCTGTGTGTGTGTCTGTCTGTGTCTGTCTGTGTGTGTGTCTGTGTGTGTCTGTCTGTGTGCATGTGTCTGTGTGTGTTTGTCTGTGTGTGTGTCTGTGTGTCTTTCTGTGTGTGTGTCTGTGTGTGTGTCTGTGTGTGTTTCTGAGTGTGTGTCTGTGTGTGTGTCTGTGTGTGTGTCTGTGTGTGTGTCTGTGTGTGTCTGTCTGTGTGTCTGTGTCTGTGTGTGTGTCTGTCTGTGTGTGTCTGTCTGTGTGTGTCTGTGTGTGTGTCTGTTTGTGTGTCTGTCTCTGTGTGTCTGTCTGTGTGTGTGTCTGTGTGTGTGTCTTTGTGTGTGCCTGTGTGTGTGTCTGTGTGTGTCTGTCTGTGTGTCTGTGTCTGTGTGTGTGTCTGTCTGTGTGTGTGTCTGTGTGTGTGTCTTTGTGCGTGTGTCTGTGTATGTGTCTGTGTGCGTGTGTCTGTGTGTGTGTTTCTGTGTGCGTGTGTCTGTGTGTGTCTGTCTGTGTGCGTGTGTCTGTGTGCGTGTGTCTGTGTGTGTCGAGGTATGTGTTTCTCTCTGTATGCGTGTGTCTGTGTGTGTGTGTCTGTGTGCATGTGTCTGTGTGTGTCTGTCTGTGTGCGTGTGTCTGTGTGCGTGTGTCTGTGTGTGTCTCGAGGTGTGTGTTTCTCACTGTGTGCGTGTGTCTGTGTGTGTCTGTCTGTGTGTCTGTGTCTGTGTGTGTGTCTGTCTGTGTGTGTGTCTGTGTGTGTGTCTTTGTGCGTGTGTCTGTGTATGTGTCTGTTTGCGTGTGTCTGTGTGTGTGTCTGTGTGTGTGTCTGTGTGTGTTTCTGTGTGTGTCTGTCTGTGTGTCTGTGTCTGTGTGCGTGTCTGTGTGCGTGTCTGTCTGTGTGTGTGTCTGTGTGTGTGTCTTTGTGCGTGTGTCTGTGTGTGTGTCTGTGTGCGTGTGTCTGTGTGTGTGTGTCTGTGTGTGTGTGTCTGTGTGTGTGTGTCTGTGTGTGTGTCTCTGTGTTTGTGTCTGTGTGTTTCTGTCGGTGTGTGTGTGTGTCTGTGTGTGTGTCTGTCTGTGTAGGTCTGTCTGTGTGTGTGTCTGTGTGTGTGTCTGTGTGTGTGCGTCTGTGTGTTTGAGTCTCTGTGTGTGTCTGTGTGTGTGTGTCTGTGTGCGTGTCTGTGTGCATGTGTCTGTGTGTGTGTCTGTGTGTGTGTCTGTGTGTGTGTCTGCATGTGTGTGTCTGTGTGTGTCTGTCTGTGTGTGTGTGTCTGTGTGTGTTTCTCTGTGTTTGTGTCTGTGTGTGTCTGTCAGTGTGTGTGTGTGTCTGTGTGTGTGTCTGTCTGTGTATGTCTGTCTGTGTGTGTGTCTGTGTGTGTCTGTCTGTCTGTGTGTGTGTATCTGTCTGTGTGTGTGTGTCTGTCTGTGTGTCTGTGTCTGTGTGTGTGTCTGTCTGTGTGTGTATGTCTGTCTGCGTGTGTGTGTCTGTGTGTCTGTCTGTGTGTGTGTGTCTGTGTGTATGTGTCTGTGTGTGTGTCTGTGTGTGTGTGTCTGTGTGTGTGTCTGTGTGTGTCTGTTGGTGTGTGTGTGTCTGTGTGTGTGTCTGTGCGTGTCTGTCGGTGTGTGTGTGTCTGTGTGTGTGTCTGTGTGTGTGTCTGTGTGTGTGTGTCTGTGTGTGTGTCTCTGTATGTGTGTTTCTGTCTGTGTGCGTGTCTGTGTGTGTCTGTCTGTGTGTGTGTCTCTGTGTGTGTCTTTGTGCGTGTGTCTGTGTATGTGTCTGTGTGCGTGTGTCTGTGTGTGTGTCTGTGTCCGTGTGTCTGTGTGTGTCTGTCTGTGTGCGTGTGTCTGTGTGTGTGTCGAGGTGTGTTTTTCTCTCTGTGTGCGTGTGTCTGTGTGTGCGTGTCTGTGTGTGTGTGTCTGTGTGTGTGTCTGTGTGCATGTGTCTGTGTGTGTGTCTGTGTGTGTGTGTCTGTGTGTGTGTCTGTGTGTGTCTGTCTGTCTGTATGTGTGTATCTCTCTGGGTGTGTGTATCTGTGTCAGTGTGTGTGTCTGTGTGCATGTGTCTGTGTGTGTGTCTGTGTGTGTGTCTGTGTTTGTGTCTGTGTGTGTGTCTGTGTGTGTGTCTGTGTGTGTGCGTCTGTGTGTTTGAGTCTCTGTGTGTGTCTGTGTGTGTGTGTCTGTGTGCGTGTCTGCGTGTGTGTGTCTGTGTGTCTGTCTGTGTGTGTGTGTGTGTGTCTGTGTGTGTGTGTCTTTGTGTCTATCTGTGTGCGTTTGTCTGTGTGTTTGTCTGTGTGTGTGTGTCTGTGTGTCTGTGTGCGTGTGTCTGTGTTCGTGTGTCTGTGTGTGTGTCTGTGTCTGTGTGCGTGTCTGTCTGTGTGTGTGTCTGTGTGTGTGTCTCTGTGTGTGTGTCTGTGTGTGTGTCTGTGTGTGTCTGTCTGTGTGCATGTGTCTGTGTGTGTTTGTCTGTGTGTGTGTCTGTGTGTCTTTCTGTGTGTGTGTCTGTGTGTGTGTCTTTGTGTGTGTCTGTGTGTGTGTGTCTGTGTGTGTGTCTGTGTGTGTGTCTGTCTGTGTGTCTGTGTCTGTGTGCGTGTCTGTCTGTGTGTGTGTCTGTGTGTGTGTCTCTGTGTGTGTGTCTGTGTGTGTGTCTGTTTGTGTGTGTGTGTCTGTCTCTGTGTGTGTCTGTGTGTGTGTGTCTGTGTGTGTCTCTGTCTGTGTGTGTGTATCTGTGTGTGTGTCTCTGTCTGGGTGTGTGTATCTGTGTCTGTTTGTGTGTCTGTGTGTGTGTCTGTGTGTGTGTCTGTGTGTCTGTGTGTGTGTCTGTGTGTGTCTGTGTGCGTGTCTGTGTGTGTGTCTGTCTGTGTCTGTCTGTGTGTGTGTCTGTGTGTGTCTGTCTGTGTGCATGTGTCTGTGTGTGTTTGTCTGTGTGTGTGTCTGTGTGTCTTTCTGTGTGTGTGTCTGTGTGTGTGTCTGTGTGTGTTTCTGAGTGTGTGTCTGTGTGTGTGTCTGTGTGTGTGTCTGTGTGTGTGTCTGTGTGTGTCTGTCTGTGTGTCTGTGTCTGTGTGTGTGTCTGTCTGTGTGTGTCTGTCTGTGTGTGTCTGTGTGTGTGTCTGTTTGTGTGTCTGTCTCTGTGTGTCTGTCTGTGTGTGTGTCTGTGTGTGTGTCTTTGTGTGTGCCTGTGTGTGTGTCTGTGTGTCTGTGTGTGTGTCTGTGTGTGTCTGTGTGTGTGTCTGTCTGTGTGTCTGTGTGTGTGTGTCGGTGTGTGTCTGTGTGTGTGTCTGTCTGTGTGTGTGTCTGT
>NC_137289.1:117215000-117220000 GCF_054371585.1 Giraffa tippelskirchi | reverse complement strand
GTGTCTGTCTGTGTGTGTGTCTGTGTGTGTGTGTCTGTGTGTGTGTCTGTGTGTGTCTGTCTGTCTGTGTGTGTGTATCTGTCTGTGTGTGTGTCTGTGTGTGTGTCTGTCTGTGTGCATGTGTCTGTGTCTGTGTATGTGTGTGTGCCTGTGTGTGTGTGTCTGTCTGTGTGTGTGTGTCTGCTTGTGTCTGTGAGTTTGTCTGTTTGTGTCTGTCTGTCTGTGTGTCTGTGTGCATGTGTCTGTGTTTGTGTCTGTGTGTGTGTCTGTGTGTGTGTCTGCGTGTGTGTCTGTGTGTGTTTCTGTCTGTGTGTGTCTGTCTGTCACTGTGTGTGTGTCTGTGTGTGTGTGTCTGTGTGTGTGTCTGTGTGCATGTGTCTGTGTGTGTGTCTGTGTGTGTGTCTGTGTGTGTGTCTGCATGTGTGTGTCTGTGTGTGTCTGTCTGTGTGTGTGTGTCTGTGTGTGTTTCTCTGTGTTTGTGTCTGTGTGTGTCTGTCAGTGTGTGTGTGTGTCTGTGTGTGTGTCTGTCTGTGTATGTCTGTCTGTGTGTGTGTCTGTGTGTGTCTGTCTGTCTGTGTGTGTGTATCTGTCTGTGTGTGTGTGTCTGTCTGTGTGTCTGTGTCTGTGTGTGTGTCTGTCTGTGTGTGTATGTCTGTCTGCGTGTGTGTGTCTGTGTGTCTGTCTGTGTGTGTGTGTCTGTGTGTATGTGTCTGTGTGTGTGTCTGTGTGTGTGTGTCTGTGTGTGTGTCTGTGTGTGTCTGTTGGTGTGTGTGTGTCTGTGTGTGTGTCTGTGCGTGTCTGTCGGTGTGTGTGTGTCTGTGTGTGTGTCTGTGTGTGTGTCTGTGTGTGTGTGTCTGTGTGTGTGTCTCTGTATGTGTGTTTCTGTCTGTGTGCGTGTCTGTGTGTGTCTGTCTGTGTGTGTGTCTCTGTGTGTGTCTTTGTGCGTGTGTCTGTGTATGTGTCTGTGTGCGTGTGTCTGTGTGTGTGTCTGTGTCCGTGTGTCTGTGTGTGTCTGTCTGTGTGCGTGTGTCTGTGTGTGTGTCGAGGTGTGTTTTTCTCTCTGTGTGCGTGTGTCTGTGTGTGCGTGTCTGTGTGTGTGTGTCTGTGTGTGTGTCTGTGTGCATGTGTCTGTGTGTGTGTCTGTGTTTGTGTGTCTGTGTGTGTGTCTGTGTGTGTCTGTCTGTCTGTATGTGTGTATCTCTCTGGGTGTGTGTATCTGTGTCAGTGTGTGTCTGTGTGCATGTGTCTGTGTGTGTGTCTGTGTGTGTGTCTGTGTTTGTGTCTGTGTGTGTGTCTGTGTGTGTGTCTGTGTGTGTGCGTCTGTGTGTTTGAGTCTCTGTGTGTGTCTGTGTGTGTGTGTCTGTGTGCGTGTCTGCGTGTGTGTGTCTGTGTGTCTGTCTGTGTGTGTGTGTGTGTGTCTGTGTGTGTGTGTCTTTGTGTCTATCTGTGTGCGTTTGTCTGTGTGTTTGTCTGTGTGTGTGTGTCTGTGTGTCTGTGTGCGTGTGTCTGTGTTCGTGTGTCTGTGTGTGTGTCTGTGTCTGTGTGCGTGTCTGTCTGTGTGTGTGTCTGTGTGTGTGTCTCTGTGTGTGTGTCTGTGTGTGTGTCTGTGTGTGTCTGTCTGTGTGCATGTGTCTGTGTGTGTTTGTCTGTGTGTGTGTCTGTGTGTCTTTCTGTGTGTGTGTCTGTGTGTGTGTCTGTGTGTGTGTCTGTGTGTGTGTGTCTGTGTGTGTGTCTGTGTGTGTGTCTGTCTGTGTGTCTGTGTCTGTGTGCGTGTCTGTCTGTGTGTGTGTCTGTGTGTGTGTCTCTGTGTGTGTGTCTGTGTGTGTGTCTGTTTGTGTGTGTGTGTCTGTCTCTGTGTGTGTCTGTGTGTGTGTGTCTGTGTGTGTCTCTGTCTGTGTGTGTGTATCTGTGTGTGTGTCTCTGTCTGGGTGTGTGTATCTGTGTCTGTTTGTGTGTCTGTGTGTGTGTCTGTGTGTGTGTCTGTGTGTCTGTGTGTGTGTCTGTGTGTGTCTGTGTGCGTGTCTGTGTGTGTGTCTGTCTGTGTCTGTCTGTGTGTGTGTCTGTGTGTGTCTGTCTGTGTGCATGTGTCTGTGTGTGTTTGTCTGTGTGTGTGTCTGTGTGTCTTTCTGTGTGTGTGTCTGTGTGTGTGTCTGTGTGTGTTTCTGAGTGTGTGTCTGTGTGTGTGTCTGTGTGTGTGTCTGTGTGTGTGTCTGTGTGTGTCTGTCTGTGTGTCTGTGTCTGTGTGTGTGTCTGTCTGTGTGTGTCTGTCTGTGTGTGTCTGTGTGTGTGTCTGTTTGTGTGTCTGTCTCTGTGTGTCTGTCTGTGTGTGTGTCTGTGTGTGTGTCTTTGTGTGTGCCTGTGTGTGTGTCTGTGTGTGTCTGTCTGTGTGTCTGTGTCTGTGTGTGTGTCTGTCTGTGTGTGTGTCTGTGTGTGTGTCTTTGTGCGTGTGTCTGTGTATGTGTCTGTGTGCGTGTGTCTGTGTGTGTGTTTCTGTGTGCGTGTGTCTGTGTGTGTCTGTCTGTGTGCGTGTGTCTGTGTGCGTGTGTCTGTGTGTGTCGAGGTATGTGTTTCTCTCTGTATGCGTGTGTCTGTGTGTGTGTGTCTGTGTGCATGTGTCTGTGTGTGTCTGTCTGTGTGCGTGTGTCTGTGTGCGTGTGTCTGTGTGTGTCTCGAGGTGTGTGTTTCTCACTGTGTGCGTGTGTCTGTGTGTGTCTGTCTGTGTGTCTGTGTCTGTGTGTGTGTCTGTCTGTGTGTGTGTCTGTGTGTGTGTCTTTGTGCGTGTGTCTGTGTATGTGTCTGTTTGCGTGTGTCTGTGTGTGTGTCTGTGTGTGTGTCTGTGTGTGTTTCTGTGTGTGTCTGTCTGTGTGTCTGTGTCTGTGTGCGTGTCTGTGTGCGTGTCTGTCTGTGTGTGTGTCTGTGTGTGTGTCTTTGTGCGTGTGTCTGTGTGTGTGTCTGTGTGCGTGTGTCTGTGTGTGTGTGTCTGTGTGTGTGTGTCTGTGTGTGTGTGTCTGTGTGTGTGTCTCTGTGTTTGTGTCTGTGTGTTTCTGTCGGTGTGTGTGTGTGTCTGTGTGTGTGTCTGTCTGTGTAGGTCTGTCTGTGTGTGTGTCTGTGTGTGTGTCTGTGTGTGTGCGTCTGTGTGTTTGAGTCTCTGTGTGTGTCTGTGTGTGTGTGTCTGTGTGCGTGTCTGTGTGCATGTGTCTGTGTGTGTGTCTGTGTGTGTGTCTGTGTGTGTGTCTGCATGTGTGTGTCTGTGTGTGTCTGTCTGTGTGTGTGTGTCTGTGTGTGTTTCTCTGTGTTTGTGTCTGTGTGTGTCTGTCAGTGTGTGTGTGTGTCTGTGTGTGTGTCTGTCTGTGTATGTCTGTCTGTGTGTGTGTCTGTGTGTGTCTGTCTGTCTGTGTGTGTGTATCTGTCTGTGTGTGTGTGTCTGTCTGTGTGTCTGTGTCTGTGTGTGTGTCTGTCTGTGTGTGTATGTCTGTCTGCGTGTGTGTGTCTGTGTGTCTGTCTGTGTGTGTGTGTCTGTGTGTATGTGTCTGTGTGTGTGTCTGTGTGTGTGTGTCTGTGTGTGTGTCTGTGTGTGTCTGTTGGTGTGTGTGTGTCTGTGTGTGTGTCTGTGCGTGTCTGTCGGTGTGTGTGTGTCTGTGTGTGTGTCTGTGTGTGTGTCTGTGTGTGTGTGTCTGTGTGTGTGTCTCTGTATGTGTGTTTCTGTCTGTGTGCGTGTCTGTGTGTGTCTGTCTGTGTGTGTGTCTCTGTGTGTGTCTTTGTGCGTGTGTCTGTGTATGTGTCTGTGTGCGTGTGTCTGTGTGTGTGTCTGTGTCCGTGTGTCTGTGTGTGTCTGTCTGTGTGCGTGTGTCTGTGTGTGTGTCGAGGTGTGTTTTTCTCTCTGTGTGCGTGTGTCTGTGTGTGCGTGTCTGTGTGTGTGTGTCTGTGTGTGTGTCTGTGTGCATGTGTCTGTGTGTGTGTCTGTGTGTGTGTGTCTGTGTGTGTGTCTGTGTGTGTCTGTCTGTCTGTATGTGTGTATCTCTCTGGGTGTGTGTATCTGTGTCAGTGTGTGTGTCTGTGTGCATGTGTCTGTGTGTGTGTCTGTGTGTGTGTCTGTGTTTGTGTCTGTGTGTGTGTCTGTGTGTGTGTCTGTGTGTGTGCGTCTGTGTGTTTGAGTCTCTGTGTGTGTCTGTGTGTGTGTGTCTGTGTGCGTGTCTGCGTGTGTGTGTCTGTGTGTCTGTCTGTGTGTGTGTGTGTGTGTCTGTGTGTGTGTGTCTTTGTGTCTATCTGTGTGCGTTTGTCTGTGTGTTTGTCTGTGTGTGTGTGTCTGTGTGTCTGTGTGCGTGTGTCTGTGTTCGTGTGTCTGTGTGTGTGTCTGTGTCTGTGTGCGTGTCTGTCTGTGTGTGTGTCTGTGTGTGTGTCTCTGTGTGTGTGTCTGTGTGTGTGTCTGTGTGTGTCTGTCTGTGTGCATGTGTCTGTGTGTGTTTGTCTGTGTGTGTGTCTGTGTGTCTTTCTGTGTGTGTGTCTGTGTGTGTGTCTTTGTGTGTGTCTGTGTGTGTGTGTCTGTGTGTGTGTCTGTGTGTGTGTCTGTCTGTGTGTCTGTGTCTGTGTGCGTGTCTGTCTGTGTGTGTGTCTGTGTGTGTGTCTCTGTGTGTGTGTCTGTGTGTGTGTCTGTTTGTGTGTGTGTGTCTGTCTCTGTGTGTGTCTGTGTGTGTGTGTCTGTGTGTGTCTCTGTCTGTGTGTGTGTATCTGTGTGTGTGTCTCTGTCTGGGTGTGTGTATCTGTGTCTGTTTGTGTGTCTGTGTGTGTGTCTGTGTGTGTGTCTGTGTGTCTGTGTGTGTGTCTGTGTGTGTCTGTGTGCGTGTCTGTGTGTGTGTCTGTCTGTGTCTGTCTGTGTGTGTGTCTGTGTGTGTCTGTCTGTGTGCATGTGTCTGTGTGTGTTTGTCTGTGTGTGTGTCTGTGTGTCTTTCTGTGTGTGTGTCTGTGTGTGTGTCTGTGTGTGTTTCTGAGTGTGTGTCTGT
>NC_137289.1:117205000-117210000 GCF_054371585.1 Giraffa tippelskirchi | reverse complement strand
TGTGTGTATCTGTGTCAGTGTGTGTGTCTGTGTGCATGTGTCTGTGTGTGTGTCTGTGTGTGTGTCTGTGTTTGTGTCTGTGTGTGTGTCTGTGTGTGTGTCTGTGTGTGTGCGTCTGTGTGTTTGAGTCTCTGTGTGTGTCTGTGTGTGTGTGTCTGTGTGCGTGTCTGCGTGTGTGTGTCTGTGTGTCTGTCTGTGTGTGTGTGTGTGTGTCTGTGTGTGTGTGTCTTTGTGTCTATCTGTGTGCGTTTGTCTGTGTGTTTGTCTGTGTGTGTGTGTCTGTGTGTCTGTGTGCGTGTGTCTGTGTTCGTGTGTCTGTGTGTGTGTCTGTGTCTGTGTGCGTGTCTGTCTGTGTGTGTGTCTGTGTGTGTGTCTCTGTGTGTGTGTCTGTGTGTGTGTCTGTGTGTGTCTGTCTGTGTGCATGTGTCTGTGTGTGTTTGTCTGTGTGTGTGTCTGTGTGTCTTTCTGTGTGTGTGTCTGTGTGTGTGTCTGTGTGTGTGTCTGTGTGTGTGTGTCTGTGTGTGTGTCTGTGTGTGTGTCTGTCTGTGTGTCTGTGTCTGTGTGCGTGTCTGTCTGTGTGTGTGTCTGTGTGTGTGTCTCTGTGTGTGTGTCTGTGTGTGTGTCTGTTTGTGTGTGTGTGTCTGTCTCTGTGTGTGTCTGTGTGTGTGTGTCTGTGTGTGTCTCTGTCTGTGTGTGTGTATCTGTGTGTGTGTCTCTGTCTGGGTGTGTGTATCTGTGTCTGTTTGTGTGTCTGTGTGTGTGTCTGTGTGTGTGTCTGTGTGTCTGTGTGTGTGTCTGTGTGTGTCTGTGTGCGTGTCTGTGTGTGTGTCTGTCTGTGTCTGTCTGTGTGTGTGTCTGTGTGTGTCTGTCTGTGTGCATGTGTCTGTGTGTGTTTGTCTGTGTGTGTGTCTGTGTGTCTTTCTGTGTGTGTGTCTGTGTGTGTGTCTGTGTGTGTTTCTGAGTGTGTGTCTGTGTGTGTGTCTGTGTGTGTGTCTGTGTGTGTGTCTGTGTGTGTCTGTCTGTGTGTCTGTGTCTGTGTGTGTGTCTGTCTGTGTGTGTCTGTCTGTGTGTGTCTGTGTGTGTGTCTGTTTGTGTGTCTGTCTCTGTGTGTCTGTCTGTGTGTGTGTCTGTGTGTGTGTCTTTGTGTGTGCCTGTGTGTGTGTCTGTGTGTGTCTGTCTGTGTGTCTGTGTCTGTGTGTGTGTCTGTCTGTGTGTGTGTCTGTGTGTGTGTCTTTGTGCGTGTGTCTGTGTATGTGTCTGTGTGCGTGTGTCTGTGTGTGTGTTTCTGTGTGCGTGTGTCTGTGTGTGTCTGTCTGTGTGCGTGTGTCTGTGTGCGTGTGTCTGTGTGTGTCGAGGTATGTGTTTCTCTCTGTATGCGTGTGTCTGTGTGTGTGTGTCTGTGTGCATGTGTCTGTGTGTGTCTGTCTGTGTGCGTGTGTCTGTGTGCGTGTGTCTGTGTGTGTCTCGAGGTGTGTGTTTCTCACTGTGTGCGTGTGTCTGTGTGTGTCTGTCTGTGTGTCTGTGTCTGTGTGTGTGTCTGTCTGTGTGTGTGTCTGTGTGTGTGTCTTTGTGCGTGTGTCTGTGTATGTGTCTGTTTGCGTGTGTCTGTGTGTGTGTCTGTGTGTGTGTCTGTGTGTGTTTCTGTGTGTGTCTGTCTGTGTGTCTGTGTCTGTGTGCGTGTCTGTGTGCGTGTCTGTCTGTGTGTGTGTCTGTGTGTGTGTCTTTGTGCGTGTGTCTGTGTGTGTGTCTGTGTGCGTGTGTCTGTGTGTGTGTGTCTGTGTGTGTGTGTCTGTGTGTGTGTGTCTGTGTGTGTGTCTCTGTGTTTGTGTCTGTGTGTTTCTGTCGGTGTGTGTGTGTGTCTGTGTGTGTGTCTGTCTGTGTAGGTCTGTCTGTGTGTGTGTCTGTGTGTGTGTCTGTGTGTGTGCGTCTGTGTGTTTGAGTCTCTGTGTGTGTCTGTGTGTGTGTGTCTGTGTGCGTGTCTGTGTGCATGTGTCTGTGTGTGTGTCTGTGTGTGTGTCTGTGTGTGTGTCTGCATGTGTGTGTCTGTGTGTGTCTGTCTGTGTGTGTGTGTCTGTGTGTGTTTCTCTGTGTTTGTGTCTGTGTGTGTCTGTCAGTGTGTGTGTGTGTCTGTGTGTGTGTCTGTCTGTGTATGTCTGTCTGTGTGTGTGTCTGTGTGTGTCTGTCTGTCTGTGTGTGTGTATCTGTCTGTGTGTGTGTGTCTGTCTGTGTGTCTGTGTCTGTGTGTGTGTCTGTCTGTGTGTGTATGTCTGTCTGCGTGTGTGTGTCTGTGTGTCTGTCTGTGTGTGTGTGTCTGTGTGTATGTGTCTGTGTGTGTGTCTGTGTGTGTGTGTCTGTGTGTGTGTCTGTGTGTGTCTGTTGGTGTGTGTGTGTCTGTGTGTGTGTCTGTGCGTGTCTGTCGGTGTGTGTGTGTCTGTGTGTGTGTCTGTGTGTGTGTCTGTGTGTGTGTGTCTGTGTGTGTGTCTCTGTATGTGTGTTTCTGTCTGTGTGCGTGTCTGTGTGTGTCTGTCTGTGTGTGTGTCTCTGTGTGTGTCTTTGTGCGTGTGTCTGTGTATGTGTCTGTGTGCGTGTGTCTGTGTGTGTGTCTGTGTCCGTGTGTCTGTGTGTGTCTGTCTGTGTGCGTGTGTCTGTGTGTGTGTCGAGGTGTGTTTTTCTCTCTGTGTGCGTGTGTCTGTGTGTGCGTGTCTGTGTGTGTGTGTCTGTGTGTGTGTCTGTGTGCATGTGTCTGTGTGTGTGTCTGTGTGTGTGTGTCTGTGTGTGTGTCTGTGTGTGTCTGTCTGTCTGTATGTGTGTATCTCTCTGGGTGTGTGTATCTGTGTCAGTGTGTGTGTCTGTGTGCATGTGTCTGTGTGTGTGTCTGTGTGTGTGTCTGTGTTTGTGTCTGTGTGTGTGTCTGTGTGTGTGTCTGTGTGTGTGCGTCTGTGTGTTTGAGTCTCTGTGTGTGTCTGTGTGTGTGTGTCTGTGTGCGTGTCTGCGTGTGTGTGTCTGTGTGTCTGTCTGTGTGTGTGTGTGTGTGTCTGTGTGTGTGTGTCTTTGTGTCTATCTGTGTGCGTTTGTCTGTGTGTTTGTCTGTGTGTGTGTGTCTGTGTGTCTGTGTGCGTGTGTCTGTGTTCGTGTGTCTGTGTGTGTGTCTGTGTCTGTGTGCGTGTCTGTCTGTGTGTGTGTCTGTGTGTGTGTCTCTGTGTGTGTGTCTGTGTGTGTGTCTGTGTGTGTCTGTCTGTGTGCATGTGTCTGTGTGTGATTGTCTGTGTGTGTGTCTGTGTGTCTTTCTGTGTGTGTGTCTGTGTGTGTGTCTGTGTGTGTGTCTGTGTGTGTGTGTCTGTGTGTGTGTCTGTGTGTGTGTCTGTCTGTGTGTCTGTGTCTGTGTGCGTGTCTGTCTGTGTGTGTGTCTGTGTGTGTGTCTCTGTGTGTGTGTCTGTGTGTGTGTCTGTTTGTGTGTGTGTGTCTGTCTCTGTGTGTGTCTGTGTGTGTGTGTCTGTGTGTGTCTCTGTCTGTGTGTGTGTATCTGTGTGTGTGTCTCTGTCTGGGTGTGTGTATCTGTGTCTGTTTGTGTGTCTGTGTGTGTGTCTGTGTGTGTGTCTGTGTGTCTGTGTGTGTGTCTGTGTGTGTCTGTGTGCGTGTCTGTGTGTGTGTCTGTCTGTGTCTGTCTGTGTGTGTGTCTGTGTGTGTCTGTCTGTGTGCATGTGTCTGTGTGTGTTTGTCTGTGTGTGTGTCTGTGTGTCTTTCTGTGTGTGTGTCTGTGTGTGTGTCTGTGTGTGTTTCTGAGTGTGTGTCTGTGTGTGTGTCTGTGTGTGTGTCTGTGTGTGTGTCTGTGTGTGTCTGTCTGTGTGTCTGTGTCTGTGTGTGTGTCTGTCTGTGTGTGTCTGTCTGTGTGTGTCTGTGTGTGTGTCTGTTTGTGTGTCTGTCTCTGTGTGTCTGTCTGTGTGTGTGTCTGTGTGTGTGTCTTTGTGTGTGCCTGTGTGTGTGTCTGTGTGTGTCTGTCTGTGTGTCTGTGTCTGTGTGTGTGTCTGTCTGTGTGTGTGTCTGTGTGTGTGTCTTTGTGCGTGTGTCTGTGTATGTGTCTGTGTGCGTGTGTCTGTGTGTGTGTTTCTGTGTGCGTGTGTCTGTGTGTGTCTGTCTGTGTGCGTGTGTCTGTGTGCGTGTGTCTGTGTGTGTCGAGGTATGTGTTTCTCTCTGTATGCGTGTGTCTGTGTGTGTGTGTCTGTGTGCATGTGTCTGTGTGTGTCTGTCTGTGTGCGTGTGTCTGTGTGCGTGTGTCTGTGTGTGTCTCGAGGTGTGTGTTTCTCACTGTGTGCGTGTGTCTGTGTGTGTCTGTCTGTGTGTCTGTGTCTGTGTGTGTGTCTGTCTGTGTGTGTGTCTGTGTGTGTGTCTTTGTGCGTGTGTCTGTGTATGTGTCTGTTTGCGTGTGTCTGTGTGTGTGTCTGTGTGTGTGTCTGTGTGTGTGTCTGTTTGTGTGTGTGTGTCTGTCTCTGTGTGTGTCTGTGTGTGTGTGTCTGTGTGTGTCTCTGTCTGTGTGTTTGTATCTGTGTGTGTGTCTCTGTCTGGGTGTGTGTATCTGTGTCTGTTTGTGTGTCTGTGTGTGTGTCTGTGTGTGTGTCTGTGTGTCTGTGTGTGTGTCTGTGTGTGTCTGTGTGCGTGTCTGTGTGTGTGTCTGTCTGTGTCTGTCTGTGTGTGTGTCTGTGTGTGTCTGTCTGTGTGCATGTGTCTGTGTGTGTTTGTCTGTGTGTGTGTCTGTGTGTCTTTCTGTGTGTGTGTCTGTGTGTGTGTCTGTGTGTGTTTCTGAGTGTGTGTCTGTGTGTGTGTCTGTGTGTGTGTCTGTGTGTGTGTCTGTGTGTGTCTGTCTGTGTGTCTGTGTCTGTGTGTGTGTCTGTCTGTGTGTGTCTGTCTGTGTGTGTCTGTGTGTGTGTCTGTTTGTGTGTCTGTCTCTGTGTGTCTGTCTGTGTGTGTGTCTGTGTGTGTGTCTTTGTGTGTGCCTGTGTGTG
>NC_137289.1:117165000-117170000 GCF_054371585.1 Giraffa tippelskirchi | reverse complement strand
TGTGTGTGCGTCTGTGTGTTTGAGTCTCTGTGTGTGTCTGTGTGTGTGTGTCTGTGTGCGTGTCTGCGTGTGTGTGTCTGTGTGTCTGTCTGTGTGTGTGTGTGTGTGTCTGTGTGTGTGTGTCTTTGTGTCTATCTGTGTGCGTTTGTCTGTGTGTTTGTCTGTGTGTGTGTGTCTGTGTGTCTGTGTGCGTGTGTCTGTGTTCGTGTGTCTGTGTGTGTGTCTGTGTCTGTGTGCGTGTCTGTCTGTGTGTGTGTCTGTGTGTGTGTCTCTGTGTGTGTGTCTGTGTGTGTGTCTGTGTGTGTCTGTCTGTGTGCATGTGTCTGTGTGTGTTTGTCTGTGTGTGTGTCTGTGTGTCTTTCTGTGTGTGTGTCTGTGTGTGTGTCTGTGTGTGTGTCTGTGTGTGTGTGTCTGTGTGTGTGTCTGTGTGTGTGTCTGTCTGTGTGTCTGTGTCTGTGTGCGTGTCTGTCTGTGTGTGTGTCTGTGTGTGTGTCTCTGTGTGTGTGTCTGTGTGTGTGTCTGTTTGTGTGTGTGTGTCTGTCTCTGTGTGTGTCTGTGTGTGTGTGTCTGTGTGTGTCTCTGTCTGTGTGTGTGTATCTGTGTGTGTGTCTCTGTCTGGGTGTGTGTATCTGTGTCTGTTTGTGTGTCTGTGTGTGTGTCTGTGTGTGTGTCTGTGTGTCTGTGTGTGTGTCTGTGTGTGTCTGTGTGCGTGTCTGTGTGTGTGTCTGTCTGTGTCTGTCTGTGTGTGTGTCTGTGTGTGTCTGTCTGTGTGCATGTGTCTGTGTGTGTTTGTCTGTGTGTGTGTCTGTGTGTCTTTCTGTGTGTGTGTCTGTGTGTGTGTCTGTGTGTGTTTCTGAGTGTGTGTCTGTGTGTGTGTCTGTGTGTGTGTCTGTGTGTGTGTCTGTGTGTGTCTGTCTGTGTGTCTGTGTCTGTGTGTGTGTCTGTCTGTGTGTGTCTGTCTGTGTGTGTCTGTGTGTGTGTCTGTTTGTGTGTCTGTCTCTGTGTGTCTGTCTGTGTGTGTGTCTGTGTGTGTGTCTTTGTGTGTGCCTGTGTGTGTGTCTGTGTGTGTCTGTCTGTGTGTCTGTGTCTGTGTGTGTGTCTGTCTGTGTGTGTGTCTGTGTGTGTGTCTTTGTGCGTGTGTCTGTGTATGTGTCTGTGTGCGTGTGTCTGTGTGTGTGTTTCTGTGTGCGTGTGTCTGTGTGTGTCTGTCTGTGTGCGTGTGTCTGTGTGCGTGTGTCTGTGTGTGTCGAGGTATGTGTTTCTCTCTGTATGCGTGTGTCTGTGTGTGTGTGTCTGTGTGCATGTGTCTGTGTGTGTCTGTCTGTGTGCGTGTGTCTGTGTGCGTGTGTCTGTGTGTGTCTCGAGGTGTGTGTTTCTCACTGTGTGCGTGTGTCTGTGTGTGTCTGTCTGTGTGTCTGTGTCTGTGTGTGTGTCTGTCTGTGTGTGTGTCTGTGTGTGTGTCTTTGTGCGTGTGTCTGTGTATGTGTCTGTTTGCGTGTGTCTGTGTGTGTGTCTGTGTGTGTGTCTGTGTGTGTTTCTGTGTGTGTCTGTCTGTGTGTCTGTGTCTGTGTGCGTGTCTGTGTGCGTGTCTGTCTGTGTGTGTGTCTGTGTGTGTGTCTTTGTGCGTGTGTCTGTGTGTGTGTCTGTGTGCGTGTGTCTGTGTGTGTGTGTCTGTGTGTGTGTGTCTGTGTGTGTGTGTCTGTGTGTGTGTCTCTGTGTTTGTGTCTGTGTGTTTCTGTCGGTGTGTGTGTGTGTCTGTGTGTGTGTCTGTCTGTGTAGGTCTGTCTGTGTGTGTGTCTGTGTGTGTGTCTGTGTGTGTGCGTCTGTGTGTTTGAGTCTCTGTGTGTGTCTGTGTGTGTGTGTCTGTGTGCGTGTCTGTGTGCATGTGTCTGTGTGTGTGTCTGTGTGTGTGTCTGTGTGTGTGTCTGCATGTGTGTGTCTGTGTGTGTCTGTCTGTGTGTGTGTGTCTGTGTGTGTTTCTCTGTGTTTGTGTCTGTGTGTGTCTGTCAGTGTGTGTGTGTGTCTGTGTGTGTGTCTGTCTGTGTATGTCTGTCTGTGTGTGTGTCTGTGTGTGTCTGTCTGTCTGTGTGTGTGTATCTGTCTGTGTGTGTGTGTCTGTCTGTGTGTCTGTGTCTGTGTGTGTGTCTGTCTGTGTGTGTATGTCTGTCTGCGTGTGTGTGTCTGTGTGTCTGTCTGTGTGTGTGTGTCTGTGTGTATGTGTCTGTGTGTGTGTCTGTGTGTGTGTGTCTGTGTGTGTGTCTGTGTGTGTCTGTTGGTGTGTGTGTGTCTGTGTGTGTGTCTGTGCGTGTCTGTCGGTGTGTGTGTGTCTGTGTGTGTGTCTGTGTGTGTGTCTGTGTGTGTGTGTCTGTGTGTGTGTCTCTGTATGTGTGTTTCTGTCTGTGTGCGTGTCTGTGTGTGTCTGTCTGTGTGTGTGTCTCTGTGTGTGTCTTTGTGCGTGTGTCTGTGTATGTGTCTGTGTGCGTGTGTCTGTGTGTGTGTCTGTGTCCGTGTGTCTGTGTGTGTCTGTCTGTGTGCGTGTGTCTGTGTGTGTGTCGAGGTGTGTTTTTCTCTCTGTGTGCGTGTGTCTGTGTGTGCGTGTCTGTGTGTGTGTGTCTGTGTGTGTGTCTGTGTGCATGTGTCTGTGTGTGTGTCTGTGTGTGTGTGTCTGTGTGTGTGTCTGTGTGTGTCTGTCTGTCTGTATGTGTGTATCTCTCTGGGTGTGTGTATCTGTGTCAGTGTGTGTGTCTGTGTGCATGTGTCTGTGTGTGTGTCTGTGTGTGTGTCTGTGTTTGTGTCTGTGTGTGTGTCTGTGTGTGTGTCTGTGTGTGTGCGTCTGTGTGTTTGAGTCTCTGTGTGTGTCTGTGTGTGTGTGTCTGTGTGCGTGTCTGCGTGTGTGTGTCTGTGTGTCTGTCTGTGTGTGTGTGTGTGTGTCTGTGTGTGTGTGTCTTTGTGTCTATCTGTGTGCGTTTGTCTGTGTGTTTGTCTGTGTGTGTGTGTCTGTGTGTCTGTGTGCGTGTGTCTGTGTTCGTGTGTCTGTGTGTGTGTCTGTGTCTGTGTGCGTGTCTGTCTGTGTGTGTGTCTGTGTGTGTGTCTCTGTGTGTGTGTCTGTGTGTGTGTCTGTGTGTGTCTGTCTGTGTGCATGTGTCTGTGTGTGTTTGTCTGTGTGTGTGTCTGTGTGTCTTTCTGTGTGTGTGTCTGTGTGTGTGTCTTTGTGTGTGTCTGTGTGTGTGTGTCTGTGTGTGTGTCTGTGTGTGTGTCTGTCTGTGTGTCTGTGTCTGTGTGCGTGTCTGTCTGTGTGTGTGTCTGTGTGTGTGTCTCTGTGTGTGTGTCTGTGTGTGTGTCTGTTTGTGTGTGTGTGTCTGTCTCTGTGTGTGTCTGTGTGTGTGTGTCTGTGTGTGTCTCTGTCTGTGTGTGTGTATCTGTGTGTGTGTCTCTGTCTGGGTGTGTGTATCTGTGTCTGTTTGTGTGTCTGTGTGTGTGTCTGTGTGTGTGTCTGTGTGTCTGTGTGTGTGTCTGTGTGTGTCTGTGTGCGTGTCTGTGTGTGTGTCTGTCTGTGTCTGTCTGTGTGTGTGTCTGTGTGTGTCTGTCTGTGTGCATGTGTCTGTGTGTGTTTGTCTGTGTGTGTGTCTGTGTGTCTTTCTGTGTGTGTGTCTGTGTGTGTGTCTGTGTGTGTTTCTGAGTGTGTGTCTGTGTGTGTGTCTGTGTGTGTGTCTGTGTGTGTGTCTGTGTGTGTCTGTCTGTGTGTCTGTGTCTGTGTGTGTGTCTGTCTGTGTGTGTCTGTCTGTGTGTGTCTGTGTGTGTGTCTGTTTGTGTGTCTGTCTCTGTGTGTCTGTCTGTGTGTGTGTCTGTGTGTGTGTCTTTGTGTGTGCCTGTGTGTGTGTCTGTGTGTCTGTGTGTGTGTCTGTGTGTGTCTGTGTGTGTGTCTGTCTGTGTGTCTGTGTGTGTGTGTCGGTGTGTGTCTGTGTGTGTGTCTGTCTGTGTGTGTGTCTGTGTGTGTGTCTGTGTGCGTGTGTCTGTGTGTGTGTCTGAGTGTGTGTCTGTGTGTGTGTCGGAGTGTGTGTCTGTGTGCATGTGTCTGTGTGTGTGTGTCTGTGTGTGTCTGTGTGTGTGTCTGTGTGTGTCTGTCGGTGTGTGTGTGTCTGTGTGTGTGTCTGTGTGCATGTGTCTGTGTGTGAGTGTCTGTGTGTGTGTCTGTGTCTGTGTCTGTGTGTGTCTGTCGTTGTGTGTGTGTCTGTGTTGTGTCTGTCTGTGTGTGTCTGTCTGTTTGTGTGTCTGTGTGTGTGTCTGTCTGTGTGTGTCTCTCTGTGTGTCTGTCTGTGTGTGTCTGTCTGTGTGTCTGTCTGTGTGTGTCTGTCTGTTTGTGTGTCTGTGTGTGTGTCTGTTTGTGTGTCTGTCTGTGTGTGTCTGTCTGTGTGTGTCTGTGTGTGTGTCTGTGTGTGTGTCTGTCTGTGTGCATGTGTCTGTGTGTGTGTGTCTCTGTGTGTGTGTCTGTGTGTGTGTCTGTGTGTGTCTGTCGGTGTGTGTGTGTCTGTGTGTGTGTCTGTGCTTGTGTGTCTGTGTGTGTGTGTCTGTGTGTGTGTCTGTGTGTGTGTCTGTTTGTGTGCCTGTGTCTGTCTCTCTGTGTGTGTGTGTGTGTCTGTGTGTGTGTGTCTGTCTGTGTGCGTGTATCTGTGTGTGTGTCTCTGTCTGGTTGTGTGTATCTGTGTCTGTGTGTGTGTCTGTGTGTGTGTGTCTGTGTGTGTGTCTGTGTGTGTGTCTGTCTGTGTGTCTGTGTCTGTGTGCGTGTCTGTCTGTGTGTGTGTCTGTGTGTGTGTCTCTGTGTGTGTGTCTGTGTGTGTGTCTGTTTGTGTGTGTGTGTCTGTCTCTGTGTGTGTCTGTGTGTGTGTGTCTGTGTGTGTGTCTGTCTGTGTGTGTGTATCTGTGTGTGTGTCTCTGTCTGGGTGTGTGTATCTGTGTCTGTTTGTGTGTCTGTGTGTGTGTCTGTGTGTGTGTCTGTGTGT
>NC_137289.1:117155000-117157500 GCF_054371585.1 Giraffa tippelskirchi | reverse complement strand
TCTGTCTGTGTGCGTGTGTCTGTGTGTGTGTCGAGGTGTGTTTTTCTCTCTGTGTGCGTGTGTCTGTGTGTGCGTGTCTGTGTGTGTGTGTCTGTGTGTGTGTCTGTGTGCATGTGTCTGTGTGTGTGTCTGTGTTTGTGTGTCTGTGTGTGTGTCTGTGTGTGTCTGTCTGTCTGTATGTGTGTATCTCTCTGGGTGTGTGTATCTGTGTCAGTGTGTGTCTGTGTGCATGTGTCTGTGTGTGTGTCTGTGTGTGTGTCTGTGTTTGTGTCTGTGTGTGTGTCTGTGTGTGTGTCTGTGTGTGTGCGTCTGTGTGTTTGAGTCTCTGTGTGTGTCTGTGTGTGTGTGTCTGTGTGCGTGTCTGCGTGTGTGTGTCTGTGTGTCTGTCTGTGTGTGTGTGTGTGTGTCTGTGTGTGTGTGTCTTTGTGTCTATCTGTGTGCGTTTGTCTGTGTGTTTGTCTGTGTGTGTGTGTCTGTGTGTCTGTGTGCGTGTGTCTGTGTTCGTGTGTCTGTGTGTGTGTCTGTGTCTGTGTGCGTGTCTGTCTGTGTGTGTGTCTGTGTGTGTGTCTCTGTGTGTGTGTCTGTGTGTGTGTCTGTGTGTGTCTGTCTGTGTGCATGTGTCTGTGTGTGTTTGTCTGTGTGTGTGTCTGTGTGTCTTTCTGTGTGTGTGTCTGTGTGTGTGTCTGTGTGTGTGTCTGTGTGTGTGTGTCTGTGTGTGTGTCTGTGTGTGTGTCTGTCTGTGTGTCTGTGTCTGTGTGCGTGTCTGTCTGTGTGTGTGTCTGTGTGTGTGTCTCTGTGTGTGTGTCTGTGTGTGTGTCTGTTTGTGTGTGTGTGTCTGTCTCTGTGTGTGTCTGTGTGTGTGTGTCTGTGTGTGTCTCTGTCTGTGTGTGTGTATCTGTGTGTGTGTCTCTGTCTGGGTGTGTGTATCTGTGTCTGTTTGTGTGTCTGTGTGTGTGTCTGTGTGTGTGTCTGTGTGTCTGTGTGTGTGTCTGTGTGTGTCTGTGTGCGTGTCTGTGTGTGTGTCTGTCTGTGTCTGTCTGTGTGTGTGTCTGTGTGTGTCTGTCTGTGTGCATGTGTCTGTGTGTGTTTGTCTGTGTGTGTGTCTGTGTGTCTTTCTGTGTGTGTGTCTGTGTGTGTGTCTGTGTGTGTTTCTGAGTGTGTGTCTGTGTGTGTGTCTGTGTGTGTGTCTGTGTGTGTGTCTGTGTGTGTCTGTCTGTGTGTCTGTGTCTGTGTGTGTGTCTGTCTGTGTGTGTCTGTCTGTGTGTGTCTGTGTGTGTGTCTGTTTGTGTGTCTGTCTCTGTGTGTCTGTCTGTGTGTGTGTCTGTGTGTGTGTCTTTGTGTGTGCCTGTGTGTGTGTCTGTGTGTGTCTGTCTGTGTGTCTGTGTCTGTGTGTGTGTCTGTCTGTGTGTGTGTCTGTGTGTGTGTCTTTGTGCGTGTGTCTGTGTATGTGTCTGTGTGCGTGTGTCTGTGTGTGTGTTTCTGTGTGCGTGTGTCTGTGTGTGTCTGTCTGTGTGCGTGTGTCTGTGTGCGTGTGTCTGTGTGTGTCGAGGTATGTGTTTCTCTCTGTATGCGTGTGTCTGTGTGTGTGTGTCTGTGTGCATGTGTCTGTGTGTGTCTGTCTGTGTGCGTGTGTCTGTGTGCGTGTGTCTGTGTGTGTCTCGAGGTGTGTGTTTCTCACTGTGTGCGTGTGTCTGTGTGTGTCTGTCTGTGTGTCTGTGTCTGTGTGTGTGTCTGTCTGTGTGTGTGTCTGTGTGTGTGTCTTTGTGCGTGTGTCTGTGTATGTGTCTGTTTGCGTGTGTCTGTGTGTGTGTCTGTGTGTGTGTCTGTGTGTGTTTCTGTGTGTGTCTGTCTGTGTGTCTGTGTCTGTGTGCGTGTCTGTGTGCGTGTCTGTCTGTGTGTGTGTCTGTGTGTGTGTCTTTGTGCGTGTGTCTGTGTGTGTGTCTGTGTGCGTGTGTCTGTGTGTGTGTGTCTGTGTGTGTGTGTCTGTGTGTGTGTGTCTGTGTGTGTGTCTCTGTGTTTGTGTCTGTGTGTTTCTGTCGGTGTGTGTGTGTGTCTGTGTGTGTGTCTGTCTGTGTAGGTCTGTCTGTGTGTGTGTCTGTGTGTGTGTCTGTGTGTGTGCGTCTGTGTGTTTGAGTCTCTGTGTGTGTCTGTGTGTGTGTGTCTGTGTGCGTGTCTGTGTGCATGTGTCTGTGTGTGTGTCTGTGTGTGTGTCTGTGTGTGTGTCTGCATGTGTGTGTCTGTGTGTGTCTGTCTGTGTGTGTGTGTCTGTGTGTGTTTCTCTGTGTTTGTGTCTGTGTGTGTCTGTCAGTGTGTGTGTGTGTCTGTGTGTGTGTCTGTCTGTGTATGTCTGTCTGTGTGTGTGTCTGTGTGTGTCTGTCTGTCTGTGTGTGTGTATCTGTCTGTGTGTGTGTGTCTGTCTGTGTGTCTGTGTCTGTGTGTGTGTCTGTCTGTGTGTGTATGTCTGTCTGCGTGTGTGTGTCTGTGTGTCTGTCTGTGTGTG
>NC_137289.1:117145000-117150000 GCF_054371585.1 Giraffa tippelskirchi | reverse complement strand
CTGTGTGTGTCTGTGTGTGTGTGTCTGTGTGTGTGTCTGTCTGTGTGTGTGTATCTGTGTGTGTGTCTCTGTCTGGGTGTGTGTATCTGTGTCTGTTTGTGTGTCTGTGTGTGTGTCTGTGTCTGTGTCTGTGTGTGTGTCTGTTTGTGTGTCTGTTTGTGTGTCTGTCTCTGTGTGTCTGTCTGTGTGTGTGTCTGTGTGTGTGTCTTTGTGTGTGCCTGTGTGTGTGTCTGTGTGTGTCTGTCTGTGTGTCTGTGTCTGTGTGTGTGTCTGTCTGTGTGTGTGTCTGTGTGTGTGTGTCTGTGTGTGTGTCTGTGTGTGTCTGTCTGTCTGTGTGTGTGTATCTGTCTGTGTGTGTGTCTGTGTGTGTGTCTGTCTGTGTGCATGTGTCTGTGTCTGTGTATGTGTGTGTGCCTGTGTGTGTGTGTCTGTCTGTGTGTGTGTGTCTGCTTGTGTCTGTGAGTTTGTCTGTTTGTGTCTGTCTGTCTGTGTGTCTGTGTGCATGTGTCTGTGTTTGTGTCTGTGTGTGTGTCTGTGTGTGTGTCTGTGTGTGTGTCTGCGTGTGTGTCTGTGTGTGTTTCTGTCTGTGTGTGTCTGTCTGTCACTGTGTGTGTGTCTGTGTGTGTGTGTCTGTGTGTGTGTCTGTGTGCATGTGTCTGTGTGTGTGTCTGTGTGTGTGTCTGTGTGTGTGTCTGCATGTGTGTGTCTGTGTGTGTCTGTCTGTGTGTGTGTGTCTGTGTGTGTTTCTCTGTGTTTGTGTCTGTGTGTGTCTGTCAGTGTGTGTGTGTGTCTGTGTGTGTGTCTGTCTGTGTATGTCTGTCTGTGTGTGTGTCTGTGTGTGTCTGTCTGTCTGTGTGTGTGTATCTGTCTGTGTGTGTGTGTCTGTCTGTGTGTCTGTGTCTGTGTGTGTGTCTGTCTGTGTGTGTATGTCTGTCTGCGTGTGTGTGTCTGTGTGTCTGTCTGTGTGTGTGTGTCTGTGTGTATGTGTCTGTGTGTGTGTCTGTGTGTGTGTGTCTGTGTGTGTGTCTGTGTGTGTCTGTTGGTGTGTGTGTGTCTGTGTGTGTGTCTGTGCGTGTCTGTCGGTGTGTGTGTGTCTGTGTGTGTGTCTGTGTGTGTGTCTGTGTGTGTGTGTCTGTGTGTGTGTCTCTGTATGTGTGTTTCTGTCTGTGTGCGTGTCTGTGTGTGTCTGTCTGTGTGTGTGTCTCTGTGTGTGTCTTTGTGCGTGTGTCTGTGTATGTGTCTGTGTGCGTGTGTCTGTGTGTGTGTCTGTGTCCGTGTGTCTGTGTGTGTCTGTCTGTGTGCGTGTGTCTGTGTGTGTGTCGAGGTGTGTTTTTCTCTCTGTGTGCGTGTGTCTGTGTGTGCGTGTCTGTGTGTGTGTGTCTGTGTGTGTGTCTGTGTGCATGTGTCTGTGTGTGTGTCTGTGTGTGTGTGTCTGTGTGTGTGTCTGTGTGTGTCTGTCTGTCTGTATGTGTGTATCTCTCTGGGTGTGTGTATCTGTGTCAGTGTGTGTGTCTGTGTGCATGTGTCTGTGTGTGTGTCTGTGTGTGTGTCTGTGTTTGTGTCTGTGTGTGTGTCTGTGTGTGTGTCTGTGTGTGTGCGTCTGTGTGTTTGAGTCTCTGTGTGTGTCTGTGTGTGTGTGTCTGTGTGCGTGTCTGCGTGTGTGTGTCTGTGTGTCTGTCTGTGTGTGTGTGTGTGTGTCTGTGTGTGTGTGTCTTTGTGTCTATCTGTGTGCGTTTGTCTGTGTGTTTGTCTGTGTGTGTGTGTCTGTGTGTCTGTGTGCGTGTGTCTGTGTTCGTGTGTCTGTGTGTGTGTCTGTGTCTGTGTGCGTGTCTGTCTGTGTGTGTGTCTGTGTGTGTGTCTCTGTGTGTGTGTCTGTGTGTGTGTCTGTGTGTGTCTGTCTGTGTGCATGTGTCTGTGTGTGTTTGTCTGTGTGTGTGTCTGTGTGTCTTTCTGTGTGTGTGTCTGTGTGTGTGTCTGTGTGTGTGTCTGTGTGTGTGTGTCTGTGTGTGTGTCTGTGTGTGTGTCTGTCTGTGTGTCTGTGTCTGTGTGCGTGTCTGTCTGTGTGTGTGTCTGTGTGTGTGTCTCTGTGTGTGTGTCTGTGTGTGTGTCTGTTTGTGTGTGTGTGTCTGTCTCTGTGTGTGTCTGTGTGTGTGTGTCTGTGTGTGTCTCTGTCTGTGTGTGTGTATCTGTGTGTGTGTCTCTGTCTGGGTGTGTGTATCTGTGTCTGTTTGTGTGTCTGTGTGTGTGTCTGTGTGTGTGTCTGTGTGTCTGTGTGTGTGTCTGTGTGTGTCTGTGTGCGTGTCTGTGTGTGTGTCTGTCTGTGTCTGTCTGTGTGTGTGTCTGTGTGTGTCTGTCTGTGTGCATGTGTCTGTGTGTGTTTGTCTGTGTGTGTGTCTGTGTGTCTTTCTGTGTGTGTGTCTGTGTGTGTGTCTGTGTGTGTTTCTGAGTGTGTGTCTGTGTGTGTGTCTGTGTGTGTGTCTGTGTGTGTGTCTGTGTGTGTCTGTCTGTGTGTCTGTGTCTGTGTGTGTGTCTGTCTGTGTGTGTCTGTCTGTGTGTGTCTGTGTGTGTGTCTGTTTGTGTGTCTGTCTCTGTGTGTCTGTCTGTGTGTGTGTCTGTGTGTGTGTCTTTGTGTGTGCCTGTGTGTGTGTCTGTGTGTGTCTGTCTGTGTGTCTGTGTCTGTGTGTGTGTCTGTCTGTGTGTGTGTCTGTGTGTGTGTCTTTGTGCGTGTGTCTGTGTATGTGTCTGTGTGCGTGTGTCTGTGTGTGTGTTTCTGTGTGCGTGTGTCTGTGTGTGTCTGTCTGTGTGCGTGTGTCTGTGTGCGTGTGTCTGTGTGTGTCGAGGTATGTGTTTCTCTCTGTATGCGTGTGTCTGTGTGTGTGTGTCTGTGTGCATGTGTCTGTGTGTGTCTGTCTGTGTGCGTGTGTCTGTGTGCGTGTGTCTGTGTGTGTCTCGAGGTGTGTGTTTCTCACTGTGTGCGTGTGTCTGTGTGTGTCTGTCTGTGTGTCTGTGTCTGTGTGTGTGTCTGTCTGTGTGTGTGTCTGTGTGTGTGTCTTTGTGCGTGTGTCTGTGTATGTGTCTGTTTGCGTGTGTCTGTGTGTGTGTCTGTGTGTGTGTCTGTGTGTGTTTCTGTGTGTGTCTGTCTGTGTGTCTGTGTCTGTGTGCGTGTCTGTGTGCGTGTCTGTCTGTGTGTGTGTCTGTGTGTGTGTCTTTGTGCGTGTGTCTGTGTGTGTGTCTGTGTGCGTGTGTCTGTGTGTGTGTGTCTGTGTGTGTGTGTCTGTGTGTGTGTGTCTGTGTGTGTGTCTCTGTGTTTGTGTCTGTGTGTTTCTGTCGGTGTGTGTGTGTGTCTGTGTGTGTGTCTGTCTGTGTAGGTCTGTCTGTGTGTGTGTCTGTGTGTGTGTCTGTGTGTGTGCGTCTGTGTGTTTGAGTCTCTGTGTGTGTCTGTGTGTGTGTGTCTGTGTGCGTGTCTGTGTGCATGTGTCTGTGTGTGTGTCTGTGTGTGTGTCTGTGTGTGTGTCTGCATGTGTGTGTCTGTGTGTGTCTGTCTGTGTGTGTGTGTCTGTGTGTGTTTCTCTGTGTTTGTGTCTGTGTGTGTCTGTCAGTGTGTGTGTGTGTCTGTGTGTGTGTCTGTCTGTGTATGTCTGTCTGTGTGTGTGTCTGTGTGTGTCTGTCTGTCTGTGTGTGTGTATCTGTCTGTGTGTGTGTGTCTGTCTGTGTGTCTGTGTCTGTGTGTGTGTCTGTCTGTGTGTGTATGTCTGTCTGCGTGTGTGTGTCTGTGTGTCTGTCTGTGTGTGTGTGTCTGTGTGTATGTGTCTGTGTGTGTGTCTGTGTGTGTGTGTCTGTGTGTGTGTCTGTGTGTGTCTGTTGGTGTGTGTGTGTCTGTGTGTGTGTCTGTGCGTGTCTGTCGGTGTGTGTGTGTCTGTGTGTGTGTCTGTGTGTGTGTCTGTGTGTGTGTGTCTGTGTGTGTGTCTCTGTATGTGTGTTTCTGTCTGTGTGCGTGTCTGTGTGTGTCTGTCTGTGTGTGTGTCTCTGTGTGTGTCTTTGTGCGTGTGTCTGTGTATGTGTCTGTGTGCGTGTGTCTGTGTGTGTGTCTGTGTCCGTGTGTCTGTGTGTGTCTGTCTGTGTGCGTGTGTCTGTGTGTGTGTCGAGGTGTGTTTTTCTCTCTGTGTGCGTGTGTCTGTGTGTGCGTGTCTGTGTGTGTGTGTCTGTGTGTGTGTCTGTGTGCATGTGTCTGTGTGTGTGTCTGTGTGTGTGTGTCTGTGTGTGTGTCTGTGTGTGTCTGTCTGTCTGTATGTGTGTATCTCTCTGGGTGTGTGTATCTGTGTCAGTGTGTGTGTCTGTGTGCATGTGTCTGTGTGTGTGTCTGTGTGTGTGTCTGTGTTTGTGTCTGTGTGTGTGTCTGTGTGTGTGTCTGTGTGTGTGCGTCTGTGTGTTTGAGTCTCTGTGTGTGTCTGTGTGTGTGTGTCTGTGTGCGTGTCTGCGTGTGTGTGTCTGTGTGTCTGTCTGTGTGTGTGTGTGTGTGTCTGTGTGTGTGTGTCTTTGTGTCTATCTGTGTGCGTTTGTCTGTGTGTTTGTCTGTGTGTGTGTGTCTGTGTGTCTGTGTGCGTGTGTCTGTGTTCGTGTGTCTGTGTGTGTGTCTGTGTCTGTGTGCGTGTCTGTCTGTGTGTGTGTCTGTGTGTGTGTCTCTGTGTGTGTGTCTGTGTGTGTGTCTGTGTGTGTCTGTCTGTGTGCATGTGTCTGTGTGTGTTTGTCTGTGTGTGTGTCTGTGTGTCTTTCTGTGTGTGTGTCTGTGTGTGTGTCTGTGTGTGTGTCTGTGTGTGTGTGTCTGTGTGTGTGTCTGTGTGTGTGTCTGTCTGTGTGTCTGTGTCTGTGTGCGTGTCTGTCTGTGTGTGTGTCTGTGTGTGTGTCTCTGTGTGTGTGTCTGTGTGTGTGTCTGTTTGTGTGTGTGTGTCTGTCTCTGTGTGTGTCTGTGTGTGTGTGTCTGTGTGTGTCTCTGTCTGTGT
>NC_137289.1:117135000-117140000 GCF_054371585.1 Giraffa tippelskirchi | reverse complement strand
TGTGTCTGTGTGTGTGTCTTTGTGTGTGCCTGTGTGTGTGTCTGTGTGTGTCTGTCTGTGTGTCTGTGTCTGTGTGTGTGTCTGTCTGTGTGTGTGTCTGTGTGTGTGTGTCTGTGTGTGTGTCTGTGTGTGTCTGTCTGTCTGTGTGTGTGTATCTGTCTGTGTGTGTGTCTGTGTGTGTGTCTGTCTGTGTGCATGTGTCTGTGTCTGTGTATGTGTGTGTGCCTGTGTGTGTGTGTCTGTCTGTGTGTGTGTGTCTGCTTGTGTCTGTGAGTTTGTCTGTTTGTGTCTGTCTGTCTGTGTGTCTGTGTGCATGTGTCTGTGTTTGTGTCTGTGTGTGTGTCTGTGTGTGTGTCTGCGTGTGTGTCTGTGTGTGTTTCTGTCTGTGTGTGTCTGTCTGTCACTGTGTGTGTGTCTGTGTGTGTGTGTCTGTGTGTGTGTCTGTGTGCATGTGTCTGTGTGTGTGTCTGTGTGTGTGTCTGTGTGTGTGTCTGCATGTGTGTGTCTGTGTGTGTCTGTCTGTGTGTGTGTGTCTGTGTGTGTTTCTCTGTGTTTGTGTCTGTGTGTGTCTGTCAGTGTGTGTGTGTGTCTGTGTGTGTGTCTGTCTGTGTATGTCTGTCTGTGTGTGTGTCTGTGTGTGTCTGTCTGTCTGTGTGTGTGTATCTGTCTGTGTGTGTGTGTCTGTCTGTGTGTCTGTGTCTGTGTGTGTGTCTGTCTGTGTGTGTATGTCTGTCTGCGTGTGTGTGTCTGTGTGTCTGTCTGTGTGTGTGTGTCTGTGTGTATGTGTCTGTGTGTGTGTCTGTGTGTGTGTGTCTGTGTGTGTGTCTGTGTGTGTCTGTTGGTGTGTGTGTGTCTGTGTGTGTGTCTGTGCGTGTCTGTCGGTGTGTGTGTGTCTGTGTGTGTGTCTGTGTGTGTGTCTGTGTGTGTGTGTCTGTGTGTGTGTCTCTGTATGTGTGTTTCTGTCTGTGTGCGTGTCTGTGTGTGTCTGTCTGTGTGTGTGTCTCTGTGTGTGTCTTTGTGCGTGTGTCTGTGTATGTGTCTGTGTGCGTGTGTCTGTGTGTGTGTCTGTGTCCGTGTGTCTGTGTGTGTCTGTCTGTGTGCGTGTGTCTGTGTGTGTGTCGAGGTGTGTTTTTCTCTCTGTGTGCGTGTGTCTGTGTGTGCGTGTCTGTGTGTGTGTGTCTGTGTGTGTGTCTGTGTGCATGTGTCTGTGTGTGTGTCTGTGTGTGTGTGTCTGTGTGTGTGTCTGTGTGTGTCTGTCTGTCTGTATGTGTGTATCTCTCTGGGTGTGTGTATCTGTGTCAGTGTGTGTGTCTGTGTGCATGTGTCTGTGTGTGTGTCTGTGTGTGTGTCTGTGTTTGTGTCTGTGTGTGTGTCTGTGTGTGTGTCTGTGTGTGTGCGTCTGTGTGTTTGAGTCTCTGTGTGTGTCTGTGTGTGTGTGTCTGTGTGCGTGTCTGCGTGTGTGTGTCTGTGTGTCTGTCTGTGTGTGTGTGTGTGTGTCTGTGTGTGTGTGTCTTTGTGTCTATCTGTGTGCGTTTGTCTGTGTGTTTGTCTGTGTGTGTGTGTCTGTGTGTCTGTGTGCGTGTGTCTGTGTTCGTGTGTCTGTGTGTGTGTCTGTGTCTGTGTGCGTGTCTGTCTGTGTGTGTGTCTGTGTGTGTGTCTCTGTGTGTGTGTCTGTGTGTGTGTCTGTGTGTGTCTGTCTGTGTGCATGTGTCTGTGTGTGTTTGTCTGTGTGTGTGTCTGTGTGTCTTTCTGTGTGTGTGTCTGTGTGTGTGTCTGTGTGTGTGTCTGTGTGTGTGTGTCTGTGTGTGTGTCTGTGTGTGTGTCTGTCTGTGTGTCTGTGTCTGTGTGCGTGTCTGTCTGTGTGTGTGTCTGTGTGTGTGTCTCTGTGTGTGTGTCTGTGTGTGTGTCTGTTTGTGTGTGTGTGTCTGTCTCTGTGTGTGTCTGTGTGTGTGTGTCTGTGTGTGTCTCTGTCTGTGTGTGTGTATCTGTGTGTGTGTCTCTGTCTGGGTGTGTGTATCTGTGTCTGTTTGTGTGTCTGTGTGTGTGTCTGTGTGTGTGTCTGTGTGTCTGTGTGTGTGTCTGTGTGTGTCTGTGTGCGTGTCTGTGTGTGTGTCTGTCTGTGTCTGTCTGTGTGTGTGTCTGTGTGTGTCTGTCTGTGTGCATGTGTCTGTGTGTGTTTGTCTGTGTGTGTGTCTGTGTGTCTTTCTGTGTGTGTGTCTGTGTGTGTGTCTGTGTGTGTTTCTGAGTGTGTGTCTGTGTGTGTGTCTGTGTGTGTGTCTGTGTGTGTGTCTGTGTGTGTCTGTCTGTGTGTCTGTGTCTGTGTGTGTGTCTGTCTGTGTGTGTCTGTCTGTGTGTGTCTGTGTGTGTGTCTGTTTGTGTGTCTGTCTCTGTGTGTCTGTCTGTGTGTGTGTCTGTGTGTGTGTCTTTGTGTGTGCCTGTGTGTGTGTCTGTGTGTGTCTGTCTGTGTGTCTGTGTCTGTGTGTGTGTCTGTCTGTGTGTGTGTCTGTGTGTGTGTCTTTGTGCGTGTGTCTGTGTATGTGTCTGTGTGCGTGTGTCTGTGTGTGTGTTTCTGTGTGCGTGTGTCTGTGTGTGTCTGTCTGTGTGCGTGTGTCTGTGTGCGTGTGTCTGTGTGTGTCGAGGTATGTGTTTCTCTCTGTATGCGTGTGTCTGTGTGTGTGTGTCTGTGTGCATGTGTCTGTGTGTGTCTGTCTGTGTGCGTGTGTCTGTGTGCGTGTGTCTGTGTGTGTCTCGAGGTGTGTGTTTCTCACTGTGTGCGTGTGTCTGTGTGTGTCTGTCTGTGTGTCTGTGTCTGTGTGTGTGTCTGTCTGTGTGTGTGTCTGTGTGTGTGTCTTTGTGCGTGTGTCTGTGTATGTGTCTGTTTGCGTGTGTCTGTGTGTGTGTCTGTGTGTGTGTCTGTGTGTGTTTCTGTGTGTGTCTGTCTGTGTGTCTGTGTCTGTGTGCGTGTCTGTGTGCGTGTCTGTCTGTGTGTGTGTCTGTGTGTGTGTCTTTGTGCGTGTGTCTGTGTGTGTGTCTGTGTGCGTGTGTCTGTGTGTGTGTGTCTGTGTGTGTGTGTCTGTGTGTGTGTGTCTGTGTGTGTGTCTCTGTGTTTGTGTCTGTGTGTTTCTGTCGGTGTGTGTGTGTGTCTGTGTGTGTGTCTGTCTGTGTAGGTCTGTCTGTGTGTGTGTCTGTGTGTGTGTCTGTGTGTGTGCGTCTGTGTGTTTGAGTCTCTGTGTGTGTCTGTGTGTGTGTGTCTGTGTGCGTGTCTGTGTGCATGTGTCTGTGTGTGTGTCTGTGTGTGTGTCTGTGTGTGTGTCTGCATGTGTGTGTCTGTGTGTGTCTGTCTGTGTGTGTGTGTCTGTGTGTGTTTCTCTGTGTTTGTGTCTGTGTGTGTCTGTCAGTGTGTGTGTGTGTCTGTGTGTGTGTCTGTCTGTGTATGTCTGTCTGTGTGTGTGTCTGTGTGTGTCTGTCTGTCTGTGTGTGTGTATCTGTCTGTGTGTGTGTGTCTGTCTGTTTGTCTGTGTCTGTGTGTGTGTCTGTCTGTGTGTGTATGTCTGTCTGCGTGTGTGTGTCTGTGTGTCTGTCTGTGTGTGTGTGTCTGTGTGTATGTGTCTGTGTGTGTGTCTGTGTGTGTGTGTCTGTGTGTGTGTCTGTGTGTGTCTGTTGGTGTGTGTGTGTCTGTGTGTGTGTCTGTGCGTGTCTGTCGGTGTGTGTGTGTCTGTGTGTGTGTCTGTGTGTGTGTCTGTGTGTGTGTGTCTGTGTGTGTGTCTCTGTATGTGTGTTTCTGTCTGTGTGCGTGTCTGTGTGTGTCTGTCTGTGTGTGTGTCTCTGTGTGTGTCTTTGTGCGTGTGTCTGTGTATGTGTCTGTGTGCGTGTGTCTGTGTGTGTGTCTGTGTCCGTGTGTCTGTGTGTGTCTGTCTGTGTGCGTGTGTCTGTGTGTGTGTCGAGGTGTGTTTTTCTCTCTGTGTGCGTGTGTCTGTGTGTGCGTGTCTGTGTGTGTGTGTCTGTGTGTGTGTCTGTGTGCATGTGTCTGTGTGTGTGTCTGTGTGTGTGTGTCTGTGTGTGTGTCTGTGTGTGTCTGTCTGTCTGTATGTGTGTATCTCTCTGGGTGTGTGTATCTGTGTCAGTGTGTGTGTCTGTGTGCATGTGTCTGTGTGTGTGTCTGTGTGTGTGTCTGTGTTTGTGTCTGTGTGTGTGTCTGTGTGTGTGTCTGTGTGTGTGCGTCTGTGTGTTTGAGTCTCTGTGTGTGTCTGTGTGTGTGTGTCTGTGTGCGTGTCTGCGTGTGTGTGTCTGTGTGTCTGTCTGTGTGTGTGTGTGTGTGTCTGTGTGTGTGTGTCTTTGTGTCTATCTGTGTGCGTTTGTCTGTGTGTTTGTCTGTGTGTGTGTGTCTGTGTGTCTGTGTGCGTGTGTCTGTGTTCGTGTGTCTGTGTGTGTGTCTGTGTCTGTGTGCGTGTCTGTCTGTGTGTGTGTCTGTGTGTGTGTCTCTGTGTGTGTGTCTGTGTGTGTGTCTGTGTGTGTCTGTCTGTGTGCATGTGTCTGTGTGTGTTTGTCTGTGTGTGTGTCTGTGTGTCTTTCTGTGTGTGTGTCTGTGTGTGTGTCTGTGTGTGTGTCTGTGTGTGTGTGTCTGTGTGTGTGTCTGTGTGTGTGTCTGTCTGTGTGTCTGTGTCTGTGTGCGTGTCTGTCTGTGTGTGTGTCTGTGTGTGTGTCTCTGTGTGTGTGTCTGTGTGTGTGTCTGTTTGTGTGTGTGTGTCTGTCTCTGTGTGTGTCTGTGTGTGTGTGTCTGTGTGTGTCTCTGTCTGTGTGTGTGTATCTGTGTGTGTGTCTCTGTCTGGGTGTGTGTATCTGTGTCTGTTTGTGTGTCTGTGTGTGTGTCTGTGTGTGTGTCTGTGTGTCTGTGTGTGTGTCTGTGTGTGTCTGTGTGCGTGTCTGTGTGTGTGTCTGTCTGTGTCTGTCTGTGTGTGTGTCTGTGTGTGTCTGTCTGTGTGCATGTGTCTGTGTGTGTT
>NC_137289.1:117127500-117130000 GCF_054371585.1 Giraffa tippelskirchi | reverse complement strand
CTGTCTGTGTGTCTGTGTGTGTGTGTCTGTGTGTGTGTCTGTGTGTGTGTTTCTGTGTCTGTGTGTGTGTCTGTATGTGTGTGTCTGTGTGTGTCTGTCTGTGTGTGTGTGTCTGTGTGTGTTTCTCTGTGTTTGTGTCTGTGTGTGTCTGTCAGTGTGTGTGTGTGTCTGTGTGTGTGTCTGTCTGTGTATGTCTGTCTGTGTGTGTGTCTGTGTGTGTCTGTCTGTCTGTGTGTGTGTATCTGTCTGTGTGTGTGTGTCTGTCTGTGTGTCTGTGTCTGTGTGTGTGTCTGTCTGTGTGTGTATGTCTGTCTGCGTGTGTGTGTCTGTGTGTCTGTCTGTGTGTGTGTGTCTGTGTGTATGTGTCTGTGTGTGTGTCTGTGTGCGTGTGTCTGTGTGTGTGTGTCTGTGTGTGTGTGTCTGTGTGTGTGTGTCTGTGTGTGTGTCTCTGTGTTTGTGTCTGTGTGTTTCTGTCGGTGTGTGTGTGTGTCTGTGTGTGTGTCTGTCTGTGTAGGTCTGTCTGTGTGTGTGTCTGTGTGTGTGTCTGTGTGTGTGCGTCTGTGTGTTTGAGTCTCTGTGTGTGTCTGTGTGTGTGTGTCTGTGTGCGTGTCTGTGTGCATGTGTCTGTGTGTGTGTCTGTGTGTGTGTCTGTGTGTGTGTCTGCATGTGTGTGTCTGTGTGTGTCTGTCTGTGTGTGTGTGTCTGTGTGTGTTTCTCTGTGTTTGTGTCTGTGTGTGTCTGTCAGTGTGTGTGTGTGTCTGTGTGTGTGTCTGTCTGTGTATGTCTGTCTGTGTGTGTGTCTGTGTGTGTCTGTCTGTCTGTGTGTGTGTATCTGTCTGTGTGTGTGTGTCTGTCTGTGTGTCTGTGTCTGTGTGTGTGTCTGTCTGTGTGTGTATGTCTGTCTGCGTGTGTGTGTCTGTGTGTCTGTCTGTGTGTGTGTGTCTGTGTGTATGTGTCTGTGTGTGTGTCTGTGTGTGTGTGTCTGTGTGTGTGTCTGTGTGTGTCTGTTGGTGTGTGTGTGTCTGTGTGTGTGTCTGTGCGTGTCTGTCGGTGTGTGTGTGTCTGTGTGTGTGTCTGTGTGTGTGTCTGTGTGTGTCTGTTGGTGTGTGTGTGTCTGTGTGTGTGTCTGTGCGTGTCTGTCGGTGTGTGTGTGTCTGTGTGTGTGTCTGTGTGTGTGTCTCTGTATGTGTGTTTCTGTCTGTGTGCGTGTCTGTGTGTGTCTGTCTGTGTGTGTGTCTCTGTGTGTGTCTTTGTGCGTGTGTCTGTGTATGTGTCTGTGTGCGTGTGTCTGTGTGTGTGTCTGTGTCCGTGTGTCTGTGTGTGTCTGTCTGTGTGCGTGTGTCTGTGTGTGTGTCGAGGTGTGTTTTTCTTTCTGTGTGCGTGTGTCTGTGTGTGCGTGTCTGTGTGTGTGTGTCTGTGTGTGTGTCTGTGTGCATGTGTCTGTGTGTGTGTCTGTGTGTGTGTGTCTGTGTGTGTGTCTGTGTGTGTCTGTCTGTCTGTATGTGTGTATCTCTCTGGGTGTGTGTATCTGTGTCAGTGTGTGTGTCTGTGTGCATGTGTCTGTGTGTGTGTCTGTGTGTGTGTCTGTGTTTGTGTCTGTGTGTGTGTCTGTGTGTGTGTCTGTGTGTGTGCGTCTGTGTGTTTGAGTCTCTGTGTGTGTCTGTGTGTGTGTGTCTGTGTGCGTGTCTGCGTGTGTGTGTCTGTGTGTCTGTCTGTGTGTGTGTGTGTGTCTGTGTGTGTGTGTCTTTGTGTCTATCTGTGTGCGTTTGTCTGTGTGTTTGTCTGTGTGTGTGTGTCTGTGTGTCTGTGTGCGTGTGTCTGTGTTCGTGTGTCTGTGTGTGTGTCTGTGTCTGTGTGCGTGTCTGTCTGTGTGTGTGTCTGTGTGTGTGTCTCTGTGTGTGTGTCTGTGTGTGTGTCTGTGTGTGTCTGTCTGTGTGCATGTGTCTGTGTGTGTTTGTCTGTGTGTGTGTCTGTGTGTCTTTCTGTGTGTGTGTCTGTGTGTGTGTCTGTGTGTGTGTCTGTGTGTGTGTGTCTGTGTGTGTGTCTGTGTGTGTGTCTGTCTGTGTGTCTGTGTCTGTGTGCGTGTCTGTCTGTGTGTGTGTCTGTGTGTGTGTCTCTGTGTGTGTGTCTGTGTGTGTGTCTGTTTGTGTGTGTGTGTCTGTCTCTGTGTGTGTCTGTGTGTGTGTGTCTGTGTGTGTCTCTGTCTGTGTGTGTGTATCTGTGTGTGTGTCTCTGTCTGGGTGTGTGTATCTGTGTCTGTTTGTGTGTCTGTGTGTGTGTCTGTGTGTGTGTCTGTGTGTCTGTGTGTGTGTCTGTGTGTGTCTGTGTGCGTGTCTGTGTGTGTGTCTGTCTGTGTCTGTCTGTGTGTGTGTCTGTGTGTGTCTGTCTGTGTGCATGTGTCTGTGTGTGTTTGTCTGTGTGTGTGTCTGTGTGTCTTTCTGTGTGTGTGTCTGTGTGTGTGTCTGTGTGTGTTTCTGAGTGTGTGTCTGTGTGTGTGTCT
>NC_137289.1:117107500-117112500 GCF_054371585.1 Giraffa tippelskirchi | reverse complement strand
CGTGTGTGTGTCTCTGTGTGTGTCTGCGTGTGTGTGTCTGTGTGTCTGTCTGTGTGTGTGTGTGTGTCTGTGTGTGTGTGTGTCTGTGTGTGTGTTTGTCTGTGTGCATGTGTCTGTGTGTGTGTCTGTGTTTGTGTCTGTGTGTGTGTGTCTGTGTGTGTGTCTGTGTGTGTGTGTCTGTGTGTGTGTCTGTTTGTGTGTGTGTGTCTGTCTCTGTGTGTGTCTGTGTGTGTGTGTCTGTGTGTGTGTCTGTCTGTGTGTGTGTATCTGTGTGTGTGTCTCTGTCTGGGTGTGTGTATCTGTGTCTGTTTGTGTGTCTGTGTGTGTGTCTGTGTCTGTGTCTGTGTGTGTGTCTGTTTGTGTGTCTGTTTGTGTGTCTGTCTCTGTGTGTCTGTCTGTGTGTGTGTCTGTGTGTGTGTCTTTGTGTGTGCCTGTGTGTGTGTCTGTGTGTGTCTGTCTGTGTGTCTGTGTCTGTGTGTGTGTCTGTCTGTGTGTGTGTCTGTGTGTGTGTGTCTGTGTGTGTGTCTGTGTGTGTCTGTCTGTCTGTGTGTGTGTATCTGTCTGTGTGTGTGTCTGTGTGTGTGTCTGTCTGTGTGCATGTGTCTGTGTCTGTGTATGTGTGTGTGCCTGTGTGTGTGTGTCTGTCTGTGTGTGTGTGTCTGCTTGTGTCTGTGAGTTTGTCTGTTTGTGTCTGTCTGTCTGTGTGTCTGTGTGCATGTGTCTGTGTTTGTGTCTGTGTGTGTGTCTGTGTGTGTGTCTGCGTGTGTGTCTGTGTGTGTTTCTGTCTGTGTGTGTCTGTCTGTCACTGTGTGTGTGTCTGTGTGTGTGTGTCTGTGTGTGTGTCTGTGTGCATGTGTCTGTGTGTGTGTCTGTGTGTGTGTCTGTGTGTGTGTCTGCATGTGTGTGTCTGTGTGTGTCTGTCTGTGTGTGTGTGTCTGTGTGTGTTTCTCTGTGTTTGTGTCTGTGTGTGTCTGTCAGTGTGTGTGTGTGTCTGTGTGTGTGTCTGTCTGTGTATGTCTGTCTGTGTGTGTGTCTGTGTGTGTCTGTCTGTCTGTGTGTGTGTATCTGTCTGTGTGTGTGTGTCTGTCTGTGTGTCTGTGTCTGTGTGTGTGTCTGTCTGTGTGTGTATGTCTGTCTGCGTGTGTGTGTCTGTGTGTCTGTCTGTGTGTGTGTGTCTGTGTGTATGTGTCTGTGTGTGTGTCTGTGTGTGTGTGTCTGTGTGTGTGTCTGTGTGTGTCTGTTGGTGTGTGTGTGTCTGTGTGTGTGTCTGTGCGTGTCTGTCGGTGTGTGTGTGTCTGTGTGTGTGTCTGTGTGTGTGTCTGTGTGTGTGTGTCTGTGTGTGTGTCTCTGTATGTGTGTTTCTGTCTGTGTGCGTGTCTGTGTGTGTCTGTCTGTGTGTGTGTCTCTGTGTGTGTCTTTGTGCGTGTGTCTGTGTATGTGTCTGTGTGCGTGTGTCTGTGTGTGTGTCTGTGTCCGTGTGTCTGTGTGTGTCTGTCTGTGTGCGTGTGTCTGTGTGTGTGTCGAGGTGTGTTTTTCTCTCTGTGTGCGTGTGTCTGTGTGTGCGTGTCTGTGTGTGTGTGTCTGTGTGTGTGTCTGTGTGCATGTGTCTGTGTGTGTGTCTGTGTGTGTGTGTCTGTGTGTGTGTCTGTGTGTGTCTGTCTGTCTGTATGTGTGTATCTCTCTGGGTGTGTGTATCTGTGTCAGTGTGTGTGTCTGTGTGCATGTGTCTGTGTGTGTGTCTGTGTGTGTGTCTGTGTTTGTGTCTGTGTGTGTGTCTGTGTGTGTGTCTGTGTGTGTGCGTCTGTGTGTTTGAGTCTCTGTGTGTGTCTGTGTGTGTGTGTCTGTGTGCGTGTCTGCGTGTGTGTGTCTGTGTGTCTGTCTGTGTGTGTGTGTGTGTGTCTGTGTGTGTGTGTCTTTGTGTCTATCTGTGTGCGTTTGTCTGTGTGTTTGTCTGTGTGTGTGTGTCTGTGTGTCTGTGTGCGTGTGTCTGTGTTCGTGTGTCTGTGTGTGTGTCTGTGTCTGTGTGCGTGTCTGTCTGTGTGTGTGTCTGTGTGTGTGTCTCTGTGTGTGTGTCTGTGTGTGTGTCTGTGTGTGTCTGTCTGTGTGCATGTGTCTGTGTGTGTTTGTCTGTGTGTGTGTCTGTGTGTCTTTCTGTGTGTGTGTCTGTGTGTGTGTCTGTGTGTGTGTCTGTGTGTGTGTGTCTGTGTGTGTGTCTGTGTGTGTGTCTGTCTGTGTGTCTGTGTCTGTGTGCGTGTCTGTCTGTGTGTGTGTCTGTGTGTGTGTCTCTGTGTGTGTGTCTGTGTGTGTGTCTGTTTGTGTGTGTGTGTCTGTCTCTGTGTGTGTCTGTGTGTGTGTGTCTGTGTGTGTCTCTGTCTGTGTGTGTGTATCTGTGTGTGTGTCTCTGTCTGGGTGTGTGTATCTGTGTCTGTTTGTGTGTCTGTGTGTGTGTCTGTGTGTGTGTCTGTGTGTCTGTGTGTGTGTCTGTGTGTGTCTGTGTGCGTGTCTGTGTGTGTGTCTGTCTGTGTCTGTCTGTGTGTGTGTCTGTGTGTGTCTGTCTGTGTGCATGTGTCTGTGTGTGTTTGTCTGTGTGTGTGTCTGTGTGTCTTTCTGTGTGTGTGTCTGTGTGTGTGTCTGTGTGTGTTTCTGAGTGTGTGTCTGTGTGTGTGTCTGTGTGTGTGTCTGTGTGTGTGTCTGTGTGTGTCTGTCTGTGTGTCTGTGTCTGTGTGTGTGTCTGTCTGTGTGTGTCTGTCTGTGTGTGTCTGTGTGTGTGTCTGTTTGTGTGTCTGTCTCTGTGTGTCTGTCTGTGTGTGTGTCTGTGTGTGTGTCTTTGTGTGTGCCTGTGTGTGTGTCTGTGTGTGTCTGTCTGTGTGTCTGTGTCTGTGTGTGTGTCTGTCTGTGTGTGTGTCTGTGTGTGTGTCTTTGTGCGTGTGTCTGTGTATGTGTCTGTGTGCGTGTGTCTGTGTGTGTGTTTCTGTGTGCGTGTGTCTGTGTGTGTCTGTCTGTGTGCGTGTGTCTGTGTGCGTGTGTCTGTGTGTGTCGAGGTATGTGTTTCTCTCTGTATGCGTGTGTCTGTGTGTGTGTGTCTGTGTGCATGTGTCTGTGTGTGTCTGTCTGTGTGCGTGTGTCTGTGTGCGTGTGTCTGTGTGTGTCTCGAGGTGTGTGTTTCTCACTGTGTGCGTGTGTCTGTGTGTGTCTGTCTGTGTGTCTGTGTCTGTGTGTGTGTCTGTCTGTGTGTGTGTCTGTGTGTGTGTCTTTGTGCGTGTGTCTGTGTATGTGTCTGTTTGCGTGTGTCTGTGTGTGTGTCTGTGTGTGTTTCTGTGTGTGTCTGTCTGTGTGTCTGTGTCTGTGTGCGTGTCTGTGTGCGTGTCTGTCTGTGTGTGTGTCTGTGTGTGTGTCTTTGTGCGTGTGTCTGTGTGTGTGTCTGTGTGCGTGTGTCTGTGTGTGTGTGTCTGTGTGTGTGTGTCTGTGTGTGTGTGTCTGTGTGTGTGTCTCTGTGTTTGTGTCTGTGTGTTTCTGTCGGTGTGTGTGTGTGTCTGTGTGTGTGTCTGTCTGTGTAGGTCTGTCTGTGTGTGTGTCTGTGTGTGTGTCTGTGTGTGTGCGTCTGTGTGTTTGAGTCTCTGTGTGTGTCTGTGTGTGTGTGTCTGTGTGCGTGTCTGTGTGCATGTGTCTGTGTGTGTGTCTGTGTGTGTGTCTGTGTGTGTGTCTGCATGTGTGTGTCTGTGTGTGTCTGTCTGTGTGTGTGTGTCTGTGTGTGTTTCTCTGTGTTTGTGTCTGTGTGTGTCTGTCAGTGTGTGTGTGTGTCTGTGTGTGTGTCTGTCTGTGTATGTCTGTCTGTGTGTGTGTCTGTGTGTGTCTGTCTGTCTGTGTGTGTGTATCTGTCTGTGTGTGTGTGTCTGTCTGTGTGTCTGTGTCTGTGTGTGTGTCTGTCTGTGTGTGTATGTCTGTCTGCGTGTGTGTGTCTGTGTGTCTGTCTGTGTGTGTGTGTCTGTGTGTATGTGTCTGTGTGTGTGTCTGTGTGTGTGTGTCTGTGTGTGTGTCTGTGTGTGTCTGTTGGTGTGTGTGTGTCTGTGTGTGTGTCTGTGCGTGTCTGTCGGTGTGTGTGTGTCTGTGTGTGTGTCTGTGTGTGTGTCTGTGTGTGTGTGTCTGTGTGTGTGTCTCTGTATGTGTGTTTCTGTCTGTGTGCGTGTCTGTGTGTGTCTGTCTGTGTGTGTGTCTCTGTGTGTGTCTTTGTGCGTGTGTCTGTGTATGTGTCTGTGTGCGTGTGTCTGTGTGTGTGTCTGTGTCCGTGTGTCTGTGTGTGTCTGTCTGTGTGCGTGTGTCTGTGTGTGTGTCGAGGTGTGTTTTTCTCTCTGTGTGCGTGTGTCTGTGTGTGCGTGTCTGTGTGTGTGTGTCTGTGTGTGTGTCTGTGTGCATGTGTCTGTGTGTGTGTCTGTGTGTGTGTGTCTGTGTGTGTGTCTGTGTGTGTCTGTCTGTCTGTATGTGTGTATCTCTCTGGGTGTGTGTATCTGTGTCAGTGTGTGTGTCTGTGTGCATGTGTCTGTGTGTGTGTCTGTGTGTGTGTCTGTGTTTGTGTCTGTGTGTGTGTCTGTGTGTGTGTCTGTGTGTGTGCGTCTGTGTGTTTGAGTCTCTGTGTGTGTCTGTGTGTGTGTGTCTGTGTGCGTGTCTGCGTGTGTGTGTCTGTGTGTCTGTCTGTGTGTGTGTGTGTGTGTCTGTGTGTGTGTGTCTTTGTGTCTATCTGTGTGCGTTTGTCTGTGTGTTTGTCTGTGTGTGTGTGTCTGTGTGTCTGTGTGCGTGTGTCTGTGTTCGTGTGTCTGTGTGTGTGTCTGTGTCTGTGTGCGTGTCTGTCTGTGTGTGTGTCTGTGTGTGTGTCTCTGTGTGTGTGTCTGTGTGTGTGTCTGTGTGTGTCTGTCTGTGTGCATGTGTCTGTGTGTGTTTGTCTGTGTGTGTGTCTGTGTGTCTTTCTGTGTGTGTGTCTGTGTGTGTGTCTGTGTGTGTGTCTG
>NC_137289.1:117097500-117102500 GCF_054371585.1 Giraffa tippelskirchi | reverse complement strand
CTGTGTGTGTCTGTGTGTGTGTGTCTGTGTGTGTGTCTGTCTGTGTGTGTGTATCTGTGTGTGTGTCTCTGTCTGGGTGTGTGTATCTGTGTCTGTTTGTGTGTCTGTGTGTGTGTCTGTGTCTGTGTCTGTGTGTGTGTCTGTTTGTGTGTCTGTTTGTGTGTCTGTCTCTGTGTGTCTGTCTGTGTGTGTGTCTGTGTGTGTGTCTTTGTGTGTGCCTGTGTGTGTGTCTGTGTGTGTCTGTCTGTGTGTCTGTGTCTGTGTGTGTGTCTGTCTGTGTGTGTGTCTGTGTGTGTGTGTCTGTGTGTGTGTCTGTGTGTGTCTGTCTGTCTGTGTGTGTGTATCTGTCTGTGTGTGTGTCTGTGTGTGTGTCTGTCTGTGTGCATGTGTCTGTGTCTGTGTATGTGTGTGTGCCTGTGTGTGTGTGTCTGTCTGTGTGTGTGTGTCTGCTTGTGTCTGTGAGTTTGTCTGTTTGTGTCTGTCTGTCTGTGTGTCTGTGTGCATGTGTCTGTGTTTGTGTCTGTGTGTGTGTCTGTGTGTGTGTCTGCGTGTGTGTCTGTGTGTGTTTCTGTCTGTGTGTGTCTGTCTGTCACTGTGTGTGTGTCTGTGTGTGTGTGTCTGTGTGTGTGTCTGTGTGCATGTGTCTGTGTGTGTGTCTGTGTGTGTGTCTGTGTGTGTGTCTGCATGTGTGTGTCTGTGTGTGTCTGTCTGTGTGTGTGTGTCTGTGTGTGTTTCTCTGTGTTTGTGTCTGTGTGTGTCTGTCAGTGTGTGTGTGTGTCTGTGTGTGTGTCTGTCTGTGTATGTCTGTCTGTGTGTGTGTCTGTGTGTGTCTGTCTGTCTGTGTGTGTGTATCTGTCTGTGTGTGTGTGTCTGTCTGTGTGTCTGTGTCTGTGTGTGTGTCTGTCTGTGTGTGTATGTCTGTCTGCGTGTGTGTGTCTGTGTGTCTGTCTGTGTGTGTGTGTCTGTGTGTATGTGTCTGTGTGTGTGTCTGTGTGTGTGTGTCTGTGTGTGTGTCTGTGTGTGTCTGTTGGTGTGTGTGTGTCTGTGTGTGTGTCTGTGCGTGTCTGTCGGTGTGTGTGTGTCTGTGTGTGTGTCTGTGTGTGTGTCTGTGTGTGTGTGTCTGTGTGTGTGTCTCTGTATGTGTGTTTCTGTCTGTGTGCGTGTCTGTGTGTGTCTGTCTGTGTGTGTGTCTCTGTGTGTGTCTTTGTGCGTGTGTCTGTGTATGTGTCTGTGTGCGTGTGTCTGTGTGTGTGTCTGTGTCCGTGTGTCTGTGTGTGTCTGTCTGTGTGCGTGTGTCTGTGTGTGTGTCGAGGTGTGTTTTTCTCTCTGTGTGCGTGTGTCTGTGTGTGCGTGTCTGTGTGTGTGTGTCTGTGTGTGTGTCTGTGTGCATGTGTCTGTGTGTGTGTCTGTGTGTGTGTGTCTGTGTGTGTGTCTGTGTGTGTCTGTCTGTCTGTATGTGTGTATCTCTCTGGGTGTGTGTATCTGTGTCAGTGTGTGTGTCTGTGTGCATGTGTCTGTGTGTGTGTCTGTGTGTGTGTCTGTGTTTGTGTCTGTGTGTGTGTCTGTGTGTGTGTCTGTGTGTGTGCGTCTGTGTGTTTGAGTCTCTGTGTGTGTCTGTGTGTGTGTGTCTGTGTGCGTGTCTGCGTGTGTGTGTCTGTGTGTCTGTCTGTGTGTGTGTGTGTGTGTCTGTGTGTGTGTGTCTTTGTGTCTATCTGTGTGCGTTTGTCTGTGTGTTTGTCTGTGTGTGTGTGTCTGTGTGTCTGTGTGCGTGTGTCTGTGTTCGTGTGTCTGTGTGTGTGTCTGTGTCTGTGTGCGTGTCTGTCTGTGTGTGTGTCTGTGTGTGTGTCTCTGTGTGTGTGTCTGTGTGTGTGTCTGTGTGTGTCTGTCTGTGTGCATGTGTCTGTGTGTGTTTGTCTGTGTGTGTGTCTGTGTGTCTTTCTGTGTGTGTGTCTGTGTGTGTGTCTGTGTGTGTGTCTGTGTGTGTGTGTCTGTGTGTGTGTCTGTGTGTGTGTCTGTCTGTGTGTCTGTGTCTGTGTGCGTGTCTGTCTGTGTGTGTGTCTGTGTGTGTGTCTCTGTGTGTGTGTCTGTGTGTGTGTCTGTTTGTGTGTGTGTGTCTGTCTCTGTGTGTGTCTGTGTGTGTGTGTCTGTGTGTGTCTCTGTCTGTGTGTGTGTATCTGTGTGTGTGTCTCTGTCTGGGTGTGTGTATCTGTGTCTGTTTGTGTGTCTGTGTGTGTGTCTGTGTGTGTGTCTGTGTGTCTGTGTGTGTGTCTGTGTGTGTCTGTGTGCGTGTCTGTGTGTGTGTCTGTCTGTGTCTGTCTGTGTGTGTGTCTGTGTGTGTCTGTCTGTGTGCATGTGTCTGTGTGTGTTTGTCTGTGTGTGTGTCTGTGTGTCTTTCTGTGTGTGTGTCTGTGTGTGTGTCTGTGTGTGTTTCTGAGTGTGTGTCTGTGTGTGTGTCTGTGTGTGTGTCTGTGTGTGTGTCTGTGTGTGTCTGTCTGTGTGTCTGTGTCTGTGTGTGTGTCTGTCTGTGTGTGTCTGTCTGTGTGTGTCTGTGTGTGTGTCTGTTTGTGTGTCTGTCTCTGTGTGTCTGTCTGTGTGTGTGTCTGTGTGTGTGTCTTTGTGTGTGCCTGTGTGTGTGTCTGTGTGTGTCTGTCTGTGTGTCTGTGTCTGTGTGTGTGTCTGTCTGTGTGTGTGTCTGTGTGTGTGTCTTTGTGCGTGTGTCTGTGTATGTGTCTGTGTGCGTGTGTCTGTGTGTGTGTTTCTGTGTGCGTGTGTCTGTGTGTGTCTGTCTGTGTGCGTGTGTCTGTGTGCGTGTGTCTGTGTGTGTCGAGGTATGTGTTTCTCTCTGTATGCGTGTGTCTGTGTGTGTGTGTCTGTGTGCATGTGTCTGTGTGTGTCTGTCTGTGTGCGTGTGTCTGTGTGCGTGTGTCTGTGTGTGTCTCGAGGTGTGTGTTTCTCACTGTGTGCGTGTGTCTGTGTGTGTCTGTCTGTGTGTCTGTGTCTGTGTGTGTGTCTGTCTGTGTGTGTGTCTGTGTGTGTGTCTTTGTGCGTGTGTCTGTGTATGTGTCTGTTTGCGTGTGTCTGTGTGTGTGTCTGTGTGTGTGTCTGTGTGTGTTTCTGTGTGTGTCTGTCTGTGTGTCTGTGTCTGTGTGCGTGTCTGTGTGCGTGTCTGTCTGTGTGTGTGTCTGTGTGTGTGTCTTTGTGCGTGTGTCTGTGTGTGTGTCTGTGTGCGTGTGTCTGTGTGTGTGTGTCTGTGTGTGTGTGTCTGTGTGTGTGTGTCTGTGTGTGTGTCTCTGTGTTTGTGTCTGTGTGTTTCTGTCGGTGTGTGTGTGTGTCTGTGTGTGTGTCTGTCTGTGTAGGTCTGTCTGTGTGTGTGTCTGTGTGTGTGTCTGTGTGTGTGCGTCTGTGTGTTTGAGTCTCTGTGTGTGTCTGTGTGTGTGTGTCTGTGTGCGTGTCTGTGTGCATGTGTCTGTGTGTGTGTCTGTGTGTGTGTCTGTGTGTGTGTCTGCATGTGTGTGTCTGTGTGTGTCTGTCTGTGTGTGTGTGTCTGTGTGTGTTTCTCTGTGTTTGTGTCTGTGTGTGTCTGTCAGTGTGTGTGTGTGTCTGTGTGTGTGTCTGTCTGTGTATGTCTGTCTGTGTGTGTGTCTGTGTGTGTCTGTCTGTCTGTGTGTGTGTATCTGTCTGTGTGTGTGTGTCTGTCTGTTTGTCTGTGTCTGTGTGTGTGTCTGTCTGTGTGTGTATGTCTGTCTGCGTGTGTGTGTCTGTGTGTCTGTCTGTGTGTGTGTGTCTGTGTGTATGTGTCTGTGTGTGTGTCTGTGTGTGTGTGTCTGTGTGTGTGTCTGTGTGTGTCTGTTGGTGTGTGTGTGTCTGTGTGTGTGTCTGTGCGTGTCTGTCGGTGTGTGTGTGTCTGTGTGTGTGTCTGTGTGTGTGTCTGTGTGTGTGTGTCTGTGTGTGTGTCTCTGTATGTGTGTTTCTGTCTGTGTGCGTGTCTGTGTGTGTCTGTCTGTGTGTGTGTCTCTGTGTGTGTCTTTGTGCGTGTGTCTGTGTATGTGTCTGTGTGCGTGTGTCTGTGTGTGTGTCTGTGTCCGTGTGTCTGTGTGTGTCTGTCTGTGTGCGTGTGTCTGTGTGTGTGTCGAGGTGTGTTTTTCTCTCTGTGTGCGTGTGTCTGTGTGTGCGTGTCTGTGTGTGTGTGTCTGTGTGTGTGTCTGTGTGCATGTGTCTGTGTGTGTGTCTGTGTGTGTGTGTCTGTGTGTGTGTCTGTGTGTGTCTGTCTGTCTGTATGTGTGTATCTCTCTGGGTGTGTGTATCTGTGTCAGTGTGTGTGTCTGTGTGCATGTGTCTGTGTGTGTGTCTGTGTGTGTGTCTGTGTTTGTGTCTGTGTGTGTGTCTGTGTGTGTGTCTGTGTGTGTGCGTCTGTGTGTTTGAGTCTCTGTGTGTGTCTGTGTGTGTGTGTCTGTGTGCGTGTCTGCGTGTGTGTGTCTGTGTGTCTGTCTGTGTGTGTGTGTGTGTGTCTGTGTGTGTGTGTCTTTGTGTCTATCTGTGTGCGTTTGTCTGTGTGTTTGTCTGTGTGTGTGTGTCTGTGTGTCTGTGTGCGTGTGTCTGTGTTCGTGTGTCTGTGTGTGTGTCTGTGTCTGTGTGCGTGTCTGTCTGTGTGTGTGTCTGTGTGTGTGTCTCTGTGTGTGTGTCTGTGTGTGTGTCTGTGTGTGTCTGTCTGTGTGCATGTGTCTGTGTGTGTTTGTCTGTGTGTGTGTCTGTGTGTCTTTCTGTGTGTGTGTCTGTGTGTGTGTCTGTGTGTGTGTCTGTGTGTGTGTGTCTGTGTGTGTGTCTGTGTGTGTGTCTGTCTGTGTGTCTGTGTCTGTGTGCGTGTCTGTCTGTGTGTGTGTCTGTGTGTGTGTCTCTGTGTGTGTGTCTGTGTGTGTGTCTGTTTGTGTGTGTGTGTCTGTCTCTGTGTGTGTCTGTGTGTGTGTGTCTGTGTGTGTCTCTGTCTGTGTGTGTGTATCTGT
>NC_137289.1:117085000-117090000 GCF_054371585.1 Giraffa tippelskirchi | reverse complement strand
GTGTCTTTGTGTGTGCCTGTGTGTGTGTCTGTGTGTGTCTGTCTGTGTGTCTGTGTCTGTGTGTGTGTCTGTCTGTGTGTGTGTCTGTGTGTGTGTGTCTGTGTGTGTGTCTGTGTGTGTCTGTCTGTCTGTGTGTGTGTATCTGTCTGTGTGTGTGTCTGTGTGTGTGTCTGTCTGTGTGCATGTGTCTGTGTCTGTGTATGTGTGTGTGCCTGTGTGTGTGTGTCTGTCTGTGTGTGTGTGTCTGCTTGTGTCTGTGAGTTTGTCTGTTTGTGTCTGTCTGTCTGTGTGTCTGTGTGCATGTGTCTGTGTTTGTGTCTGTGTGTGTGTCTGTGTGTGTGTCTGCGTGTGTGTCTGTGTGTGTTTCTGTCTGTGTGTGTCTGTCTGTCACTGTGTGTGTGTCTGTGTGTGTGTGTCTGTGTGTGTGTCTGTGTGCATGTGTCTGTGTGTGTGTCTGTGTGTGTGTCTGTGTGTGTGTCTGCATGTGTGTGTCTGTGTGTGTCTGTCTGTGTGTGTGTGTCTGTGTGTGTTTCTCTGTGTTTGTGTCTGTGTGTGTCTGTCAGTGTGTGTGTGTGTCTGTGTGTGTGTCTGTCTGTGTATGTCTGTCTGTGTGTGTGTCTGTGTGTGTCTGTCTGTCTGTGTGTGTGTATCTGTCTGTGTGTGTGTGTCTGTCTGTGTGTCTGTGTCTGTGTGTGTGTCTGTCTGTGTGTGTATGTCTGTCTGCGTGTGTGTGTCTGTGTGTCTGTCTGTGTGTGTGTGTCTGTGTGTATGTGTCTGTGTGTGTGTCTGTGTGTGTGTGTCTGTGTGTGTGTCTGTGTGTGTCTGTTGGTGTGTGTGTGTCTGTGTGTGTGTCTGTGCGTGTCTGTCGGTGTGTGTGTGTCTGTGTGTGTGTCTGTGTGTGTGTCTGTGTGTGTGTGTCTGTGTGTGTGTCTCTGTATGTGTGTTTCTGTCTGTGTGCGTGTCTGTGTGTGTCTGTCTGTGTGTGTGTCTCTGTGTGTGTCTTTGTGCGTGTGTCTGTGTATGTGTCTGTGTGCGTGTGTCTGTGTGTGTGTCTGTGTCCGTGTGTCTGTGTGTGTCTGTCTGTGTGCGTGTGTCTGTGTGTGTGTCGAGGTGTGTTTTTCTCTCTGTGTGCGTGTGTCTGTGTGTGCGTGTCTGTGTGTGTGTGTCTGTGTGTGTGTCTGTGTGCATGTGTCTGTGTGTGTGTCTGTGTGTGTGTGTCTGTGTGTGTGTCTGTGTGTGTCTGTCTGTCTGTATGTGTGTATCTCTCTGGGTGTGTGTATCTGTGTCAGTGTGTGTGTCTGTGTGCATGTGTCTGTGTGTGTGTCTGTGTGTGTGTCTGTGTTTGTGTCTGTGTGTGTGTCTGTGTGTGTGTCTGTGTGTGTGCGTCTGTGTGTTTGAGTCTCTGTGTGTGTCTGTGTGTGTGTGTCTGTGTGCGTGTCTGCGTGTGTGTGTCTGTGTGTCTGTCTGTGTGTGTGTGTGTGTGTCTGTGTGTGTGTGTCTTTGTGTCTATCTGTGTGCGTTTGTCTGTGTGTTTGTCTGTGTGTGTGTGTCTGTGTGTCTGTGTGCGTGTGTCTGTGTTCGTGTGTCTGTGTGTGTGTCTGTGTCTGTGTGCGTGTCTGTCTGTGTGTGTGTCTGTGTGTGTGTCTCTGTGTGTGTGTCTGTGTGTGTGTCTGTGTGTGTCTGTCTGTGTGCATGTGTCTGTGTGTGTTTGTCTGTGTGTGTGTCTGTGTGTCTTTCTGTGTGTGTGTCTGTGTGTGTGTCTGTGTGTGTGTCTGTGTGTGTGTGTCTGTGTGTGTGTCTGTGTGTGTGTCTGTCTGTGTGTCTGTGTCTGTGTGCGTGTCTGTCTGTGTGTGTGTCTGTGTGTGTGTCTCTGTGTGTGTGTCTGTGTGTGTGTCTGTTTGTGTGTGTGTGTCTGTCTCTGTGTGTGTCTGTGTGTGTGTGTCTGTGTGTGTCTCTGTCTGTGTGTGTGTATCTGTGTGTGTGTCTCTGTCTGGGTGTGTGTATCTGTGTCTGTTTGTGTGTCTGTGTGTGTGTCTGTGTGTGTGTCTGTGTGTCTGTGTGTGTGTCTGTGTGTGTCTGTGTGCGTGTCTGTGTGTGTGTCTGTCTGTGTCTGTCTGTGTGTGTGTCTGTGTGTGTCTGTCTGTGTGCATGTGTCTGTGTGTGTTTGTCTGTGTGTGTGTCTGTGTGTCTTTCTGTGTGTGTGTCTGTGTGTGTGTCTGTGTGTGTTTCTGAGTGTGTGTCTGTGTGTGTGTCTGTGTGTGTGTCTGTGTGTGTGTCTGTGTGTGTCTGTCTGTGTGTCTGTGTCTGTGTGTGTGTCTGTCTGTGTGTGTCTGTCTGTGTGTGTCTGTGTGTGTGTCTGTTTGTGTGTCTGTCTCTGTGTGTCTGTCTGTGTGTGTGTCTGTGTGTGTGTCTTTGTGTGTGCCTGTGTGTGTGTCTGTGTGTGTCTGTCTGTGTGTCTGTGTCTGTGTGTGTGTCTGTCTGTGTGTGTGTCTGTGTGTGTGTCTTTGTGCGTGTGTCTGTGTATGTGTCTGTGTGCGTGTGTCTGTGTGTGTGTTTCTGTGTGCGTGTGTCTGTGTGTGTCTGTCTGTGTGCGTGTGTCTGTGTGCGTGTGTCTGTGTGTGTCGAGGTATGTGTTTCTCTCTGTATGCGTGTGTCTGTGTGTGTGTGTCTGTGTGCATGTGTCTGTGTGTGTCTGTCTGTGTGCGTGTGTCTGTGTGCGTGTGTCTGTGTGTGTCTCGAGGTGTGTGTTTCTCACTGTGTGCGTGTGTCTGTGTGTGTCTGTCTGTGTGTCTGTGTCTGTGTGTGTGTCTGTCTGTGTGTGTGTCTGTGTGTGTGTCTTTGTGCGTGTGTCTGTGTATGTGTCTGTTTGCGTGTGTCTGTGTGTGTGTCTGTGTGTGTGTCTGTGTGTGTTTCTGTGTGTGTCTGTCTGTGTGTCTGTGTCTGTGTGCGTGTCTGTGTGCGTGTCTGTCTGTGTGTGTGTCTGTGTGTGTGTCTTTGTGCGTGTGTCTGTGTGTGTGTCTGTGTGCGTGTGTCTGTGTGTGTGTGTCTGTGTGTGTGTGTCTGTGTGTGTGTGTCTGTGTGTGTGTCTCTGTGTTTGTGTCTGTGTGTTTCTGTCGGTGTGTGTGTGTGTCTGTGTGTGTGTCTGTCTGTGTAGGTCTGTCTGTGTGTGTGTCTGTGTGTGTGTCTGTGTGTGTGCGTCTGTGTGTTTGAGTCTCTGTGTGTGTCTGTGTGTGTGTGTCTGTGTGCGTGTCTGTGTGCATGTGTCTGTGTGTGTGTCTGTGTGTGTGTCTGTGTGTGTGTCTGCATGTGTGTGTCTGTGTGTGTCTGTCTGTGTGTGTGTGTCTGTGTGTGTTTCTCTGTGTTTGTGTCTGTGTGTGTCTGTCAGTGTGTGTGTGTGTCTGTGTGTGTGTCTGTCTGTGTATGTCTGTCTGTGTGTGTGTCTGTGTGTGTCTGTCTGTCTGTGTGTGTGTATCTGTCTGTGTGTGTGTGTCTGTCTGTTTGTCTGTGTCTGTGTGTGTGTCTGTCTGTGTGTGTATGTCTGTCTGCGTGTGTGTGTCTGTGTGTCTGTCTGTGTGTGTGTGTCTGTGTGTATGTGTCTGTGTGTGTGTCTGTGTGTGTGTGTCTGTGTGTGTGTCTGTGTGTGTCTGTTGGTGTGTGTGTGTCTGTGTGTGTGTCTGTGCGTGTCTGTCGGTGTGTGTGTGTCTGTGTGTGTGTCTGTGTGTGTGTCTGTGTGTGTGTGTCTGTGTGTGTGTCTCTGTATGTGTGTTTCTGTCTGTGTGCGTGTCTGTGTGTGTCTGTCTGTGTGTGTGTCTCTGTGTGTGTCTTTGTGCGTGTGTCTGTGTATGTGTCTGTGTGCGTGTGTCTGTGTGTGTGTCTGTGTCCGTGTGTCTGTGTGTGTCTGTCTGTGTGCGTGTGTCTGTGTGTGTGTCGAGGTGTGTTTTTCTCTCTGTGTGCGTGTGTCTGTGTGTGCGTGTCTGTGTGTGTGTGTCTGTGTGTGTGTCTGTGTGCATGTGTCTGTGTGTGTGTCTGTGTGTGTGTGTCTGTGTGTGTGTCTGTGTGTGTCTGTCTGTCTGTATGTGTGTATCTCTCTGGGTGTGTGTATCTGTGTCAGTGTGTGTGTCTGTGTGCATGTGTCTGTGTGTGTGTCTGTGTGTGTGTCTGTGTTTGTGTCTGTGTGTGTGTCTGTGTGTGTGTCTGTGTGTGTGCGTCTGTGTGTTTGAGTCTCTGTGTGTGTCTGTGTGTGTGTGTCTGTGTGCGTGTCTGCGTGTGTGTGTCTGTGTGTCTGTCTGTGTGTGTGTGTGTGTGTCTGTGTGTGTGTGTCTTTGTGTCTATCTGTGTGCGTTTGTCTGTGTGTTTGTCTGTGTGTGTGTGTCTGTGTGTCTGTGTGCGTGTGTCTGTGTTCGTGTGTCTGTGTGTGTGTCTGTGTCTGTGTGCGTGTCTGTCTGTGTGTGTGTCTGTGTGTGTGTCTCTGTGTGTGTGTCTGTGTGTGTGTCTGTGTGTGTCTGTCTGTGTGCATGTGTCTGTGTGTGTTTGTCTGTGTGTGTGTCTGTGTGTCTTTCTGTGTGTGTGTCTGTGTGTGTGTCTGTGTGTGTGTCTGTGTGTGTGTGTCTGTGTGTGTGTCTGTGTGTGTGTCTGTCTGTGTGTCTGTGTCTGTGTGCGTGTCTGTCTGTGTGTGTGTCTGTGTGTGTGTCTCTGTGTGTGTGTCTGTGTGTGTGTCTGTTTGTGTGTGTGTGTCTGTCTCTGTGTGTGTCTGTGTGTGTGTGTCTGTGTGTGTCTCTGTCTGTGTGTGTGTATCTGTGTGTGTGTCTCTGTCTGGGTGTGTGTATCTGTGTCTGTTTGTGTGTCTGTGTGTGTGTCTGTGTGTGTGTCTGTGTGTCTGTGTGTGTGTCTGTGTGTGTCTGTGTGCGTGTCTGTGTGTGTGTCTGTCTGTGTCTGTCTGTGTGTGTGTCTGTGTGTGTCTGTCTGTGTGCATGTGTCTGTGTGTGTTTGTCTGTGTGTGT
>NC_137289.1:117077500-117080000 GCF_054371585.1 Giraffa tippelskirchi | reverse complement strand
TGTGTGTGTGTGTCTGTGTGTGTGTCTGTGTGTGTGTTTCTGTGTCTGTGTGTGTGTCTGTATGTGTGTGTCTGTGTGTGTCTGTCTGTGTGTGTGTGTCTGTGTGTGTTTCTCTGTGTTTGTGTCTGTGTGTGTCTGTCAGTGTGTGTGTGTGTCTGTGTGTGTGTCTGTCTGTGTATGTCTGTCTGTGTGTGTGTCTGTGTGTGTCTGTCTGTCTGTGTGTGTGTATCTGTCTGTGTGTGTGTGTCTGTCTGTGTGTCTGTGTCTGTGTGTGTGTCTGTCTGTGTGTGTATGTCTGTCTGCGTGTGTGTGTCTGTGTGTCTGTCTGTGTGTGTGTGTCTGTGTGTATGTGTCTGTGTGTGTGTCTGTGTGCGTGTGTCTGTGTGTGTGTGTCTGTGTGTGTGTGTCTGTGTGTGTGTGTCTGTGTGTGTGTCTCTGTGTTTGTGTCTGTGTGTTTCTGTCGGTGTGTGTGTGTGTCTGTGTGTGTGTCTGTCTGTGTAGGTCTGTCTGTGTGTGTGTCTGTGTGTGTGTCTGTGTGTGTGCGTCTGTGTGTTTGAGTCTCTGTGTGTGTCTGTGTGTGTGTGTCTGTGTGCGTGTCTGTGTGCATGTGTCTGTGTGTGTGTCTGTGTGTGTGTCTGTGTGTGTGTCTGCATGTGTGTGTCTGTGTGTGTCTGTCTGTGTGTGTGTGTCTGTGTGTGTTTCTCTGTGTTTGTGTCTGTGTGTGTCTGTCAGTGTGTGTGTGTGTCTGTGTGTGTGTCTGTCTGTGTATGTCTGTCTGTGTGTGTGTCTGTGTGTGTCTGTCTGTCTGTGTGTGTGTATCTGTCTGTGTGTGTGTGTCTGTCTGTGTGTCTGTGTCTGTGTGTGTGTCTGTCTGTGTGTGTATGTCTGTCTGCGTGTGTGTGTCTGTGTGTCTGTCTGTGTGTGTGTGTCTGTGTGTATGTGTCTGTGTGTGTGTCTGTGTGTGTGTGTCTGTGTGTGTGTCTGTGTGTGTCTGTTGGTGTGTGTGTGTCTGTGTGTGTGTCTGTGCGTGTCTGTCGGTGTGTGTGTGTCTGTGTGTGTGTCTGTGTGTGTGTCTGTGTGTGTCTGTTGGTGTGTGTGTGTCTGTGTGTGTGTCTGTGCGTGTCTGTCGGTGTGTGTGTGTCTGTGTGTGTGTCTGTGTGTGTGTCTCTGTATGTGTGTTTCTGTCTGTGTGCGTGTCTGTGTGTGTCTGTCTGTGTGTGTGTCTCTGTGTGTGTCTTTGTGCGTGTGTCTGTGTATGTGTCTGTGTGCGTGTGTCTGTGTGTGTGTCTGTGTCCGTGTGTCTGTGTGTGTCTGTCTGTGTGCGTGTGTCTGTGTGTGTGTCGAGGTGTGTTTTTCTCTCTGTGTGCGTGTGTCTGTGTGTGCGTGTCTGTGTGTGTGTGTCTGTGTGTGTGTCTGTGTGCATGTGTCTGTGTGTGTGTCTGTGTGTGTGTGTCTGTGTGTGTGTCTGTGTGTGTCTGTCTGTCTGTATGTGTGTATCTCTCTGGGTGTGTGTATCTGTGTCAGTGTGTGTGTCTGTGTGCATGTGTCTGTGTGTGTGTCTGTGTGTGTGTCTGTGTTTGTGTCTGTGTGTGTGTCTGTGTGTGTGTCTGTGTGTGTGCGTCTGTGTGTTTGAGTCTCTGTGTGTGTCTGTGTGTGTGTGTCTGTGTGCGTGTCTGCGTGTGTGTGTCTGTGTGTCTGTCTGTGTGTGTGTGTGTGTCTGTGTGTGTGTGTCTTTGTGTCTATCTGTGTGCGTTTGTCTGTGTGTTTGTCTGTGTGTGTGTGTCTGTGTGTCTGTGTGCGTGTGTCTGTGTTCGTGTGTCTGTGTGTGTGTCTGTGTCTGTGTGCGTGTCTGTCTGTGTGTGTGTCTGTGTGTGTGTCTCTGTGTGTGTGTCTGTGTGTGTGTCTGTGTGTGTCTGTCTGTGTGCATGTGTCTGTGTGTGTTTGTCTGTGTGTGTGTCTGTGTGTCTTTCTGTGTGTGTGTCTGTGTGTGTGTCTGTGTGTGTGTCTGTGTGTGTGTGTCTGTGTGTGTGTCTGTGTGTGTGTCTGTCTGTGTGTCTGTGTCTGTGTGCGTGTCTGTCTGTGTGTGTGTCTGTGTGTGTGTCTCTGTGTGTGTGTCTGTGTGTGTGTCTGTTTGTGTGTGTGTGTCTGTCTCTGTGTGTGTCTGTGTGTGTGTGTCTGTGTGTGTCTCTGTCTGTGTGTGTGTATCTGTGTGTGTGTCTCTGTCTGGGTGTGTGTATCTGTGTCTGTTTGTGTGTCTGTGTGTGTGTCTGTGTGTGTGTCTGTGTGTCTGTGTGTGTGTCTGTGTGTGTCTGTGTGCGTGTCTGTGTGTGTGTCTGTCTGTGTCTGTCTGTGTGTGTGTCTGTGTGTGTCTGTCTGTGTGCATGTGTCTGTGTGTGTTTGTCTGTGTGTGTGTCTGTGTGTCTTTCTGTGTGTGTGTCTGTGTGTGTGTCTGTGTGTGTTTCTGAGTGTGTGTCTGTGTGTGTGTCTGTGTGTGTGTCTG
>NC_137289.1:117057500-117062500 GCF_054371585.1 Giraffa tippelskirchi | reverse complement strand
CTGCGTGTGTGTGTCTCTGTGTGTGTCTGCGTGTGTGTGTCTGTGTGTCTGTCTGTGTGTGTGTGTGTGTCTGTGTGTGTGTGTGTCTGTGTGTGTGTTTGTCTGTGTGCATGTGTCTGTGTGTGTGTCTGTGTTTGTGTCTGTGTGTGTGTGTCTGTGTGTGTGTCTGTGTGTGTGTGTCTGTGTGTGTGTCTGTTTGTGTGTGTGTGTCTGTCTCTGTGTGTGTCTGTGTGTGTGTGTCTGTGTGTGTGTCTGTCTGTGTGTGTGTATCTGTGTGTGTGTCTCTGTCTGGGTGTGTGTATCTGTGTCTGTTTGTGTGTCTGTGTGTGTGTCTGTGTCTGTGTCTGTGTGTGTGTCTGTTTGTGTGTCTGTTTGTGTGTCTGTCTCTGTGTGTCTGTCTGTGTGTGTGTCTGTGTGTGTGTCTTTGTGTGTGCCTGTGTGTGTGTCTGTGTGTGTCTGTCTGTGTGTCTGTGTCTGTGTGTGTGTCTGTCTGTGTGTGTGTCTGTGTGTGTGTGTCTGTGTGTGTGTCTGTGTGTGTCTGTCTGTCTGTGTGTGTGTATCTGTCTGTGTGTGTGTCTGTGTGTGTGTCTGTCTGTGTGCATGTGTCTGTGTCTGTGTATGTGTGTGTGCCTGTGTGTGTGTGTCTGTCTGTGTGTGTGTGTCTGCTTGTGTCTGTGAGTTTGTCTGTTTGTGTCTGTCTGTCTGTGTGTCTGTGTGCATGTGTCTGTGTTTGTGTCTGTGTGTGTGTCTGTGTGTGTGTCTGCGTGTGTGTCTGTGTGTGTTTCTGTCTGTGTGTGTCTGTCTGTCACTGTGTGTGTGTCTGTGTGTGTGTGTCTGTGTGTGTGTCTGTGTGCATGTGTCTGTGTGTGTGTCTGTGTGTGTGTCTGTGTGTGTGTCTGCATGTGTGTGTCTGTGTGTGTCTGTCTGTGTGTGTGTGTCTGTGTGTGTTTCTCTGTGTTTGTGTCTGTGTGTGTCTGTCAGTGTGTGTGTGTGTCTGTGTGTGTGTCTGTCTGTGTATGTCTGTCTGTGTGTGTGTCTGTGTGTGTCTGTCTGTCTGTGTGTGTGTATCTGTCTGTGTGTGTGTGTCTGTCTGTGTGTCTGTGTCTGTGTGTGTGTCTGTCTGTGTGTGTATGTCTGTCTGCGTGTGTGTGTCTGTGTGTCTGTCTGTGTGTGTGTGTCTGTGTGTATGTGTCTGTGTGTGTGTCTGTGTGTGTGTGTCTGTGTGTGTGTCTGTGTGTGTCTGTTGGTGTGTGTGTGTCTGTGTGTGTGTCTGTGCGTGTCTGTCGGTGTGTGTGTGTCTGTGTGTGTGTCTGTGTGTGTGTCTGTGTGTGTGTGTCTGTGTGTGTGTCTCTGTATGTGTGTTTCTGTCTGTGTGCGTGTCTGTGTGTGTCTGTCTGTGTGTGTGTCTCTGTGTGTGTCTTTGTGCGTGTGTCTGTGTATGTGTCTGTGTGCGTGTGTCTGTGTGTGTGTCTGTGTCCGTGTGTCTGTGTGTGTCTGTCTGTGTGCGTGTGTCTGTGTGTGTGTCGAGGTGTGTTTTTCTCTCTGTGTGCGTGTGTCTGTGTGTGCGTGTCTGTGTGTGTGTGTCTGTGTGTGTGTCTGTGTGCATGTGTCTGTGTGTGTGTCTGTGTGTGTGTGTCTGTGTGTGTGTCTGTGTGTGTCTGTCTGTCTGTATGTGTGTATCTCTCTGGGTGTGTGTATCTGTGTCAGTGTGTGTGTCTGTGTGCATGTGTCTGTGTGTGTGTCTGTGTGTGTGTCTGTGTTTGTGTCTGTGTGTGTGTCTGTGTGTGTGTCTGTGTGTGTGCGTCTGTGTGTTTGAGTCTCTGTGTGTGTCTGTGTGTGTGTGTCTGTGTGCGTGTCTGCGTGTGTGTGTCTGTGTGTCTGTCTGTGTGTGTGTGTGTGTGTCTGTGTGTGTGTGTCTTTGTGTCTATCTGTGTGCGTTTGTCTGTGTGTTTGTCTGTGTGTGTGTGTCTGTGTGTCTGTGTGCGTGTGTCTGTGTTCGTGTGTCTGTGTGTGTGTCTGTGTCTGTGTGCGTGTCTGTCTGTGTGTGTGTCTGTGTGTGTGTCTCTGTGTGTGTGTCTGTGTGTGTGTCTGTGTGTGTCTGTCTGTGTGCATGTGTCTGTGTGTGTTTGTCTGTGTGTGTGTCTGTGTGTCTTTCTGTGTGTGTGTCTGTGTGTGTGTCTGTGTGTGTGTCTGTGTGTGTGTGTCTGTGTGTGTGTCTGTGTGTGTGTCTGTCTGTGTGTCTGTGTCTGTGTGCGTGTCTGTCTGTGTGTGTGTCTGTGTGTGTGTCTCTGTGTGTGTGTCTGTGTGTGTGTCTGTTTGTGTGTGTGTGTCTGTCTCTGTGTGTGTCTGTGTGTGTGTGTCTGTGTGTGTCTCTGTCTGTGTGTGTGTATCTGTGTGTGTGTCTCTGTCTGGGTGTGTGTATCTGTGTCTGTTTGTGTGTCTGTGTGTGTGTCTGTGTGTGTGTCTGTGTGTCTGTGTGTGTGTCTGTGTGTGTCTGTGTGCGTGTCTGTGTGTGTGTCTGTCTGTGTCTGTCTGTGTGTGTGTCTGTGTGTGTCTGTCTGTGTGCATGTGTCTGTGTGTGTTTGTCTGTGTGTGTGTCTGTGTGTCTTTCTGTGTGTGTGTCTGTGTGTGTGTCTGTGTGTGTTTCTGAGTGTGTGTCTGTGTGTGTGTCTGTGTGTGTGTCTGTGTGTGTGTCTGTGTGTGTCTGTCTGTGTGTCTGTGTCTGTGTGTGTGTCTGTCTGTGTGTGTCTGTCTGTGTGTGTCTGTGTGTGTGTCTGTTTGTGTGTCTGTCTCTGTGTGTCTGTCTGTGTGTGTGTCTGTGTGTGTGTCTTTGTGTGTGCCTGTGTGTGTGTCTGTGTGTGTCTGTCTGTGTGTCTGTGTCTGTGTGTGTGTCTGTCTGTGTGTGTGTCTGTGTGTGTGTCTTTGTGCGTGTGTCTGTGTATGTGTCTGTGTGCGTGTGTCTGTGTGTGTGTTTCTGTGTGCGTGTGTCTGTGTGTGTCTGTCTGTGTGCGTGTGTCTGTGTGCGTGTGTCTGTGTGTGTCGAGGTATGTGTTTCTCTCTGTATGCGTGTGTCTGTGTGTGTGTGTCTGTGTGCATGTGTCTGTGTGTGTCTGTCTGTGTGCGTGTGTCTGTGTGCGTGTGTCTGTGTGTGTCTCGAGGTGTGTGTTTCTCACTGTGTGCGTGTGTCTGTGTGTGTCTGTCTGTGTGTCTGTGTCTGTGTGTGTGTCTGTCTGTGTGTGTGTCTGTGTGTGTGTCTTTGTGCGTGTGTCTGTGTATGTGTCTGTTTGCGTGTGTCTGTGTGTGTGTCTGTGTGTGTTTCTGTGTGTGTCTGTCTGTGTGTCTGTGTCTGTGTGCGTGTCTGTGTGCGTGTCTGTCTGTGTGTGTGTCTGTGTGTGTGTCTTTGTGCGTGTGTCTGTGTGTGTGTCTGTGTGCGTGTGTCTGTGTGTGTGTGTCTGTGTGTGTGTGTCTGTGTGTGTGTGTCTGTGTGTGTGTCTCTGTGTTTGTGTCTGTGTGTTTCTGTCGGTGTGTGTGTGTGTCTGTGTGTGTGTCTGTCTGTGTAGGTCTGTCTGTGTGTGTGTCTGTGTGTGTGTCTGTGTGTGTGCGTCTGTGTGTTTGAGTCTCTGTGTGTGTCTGTGTGTGTGTGTCTGTGTGCGTGTCTGTGTGCATGTGTCTGTGTGTGTGTCTGTGTGTGTGTCTGTGTGTGTGTCTGCATGTGTGTGTCTGTGTGTGTCTGTCTGTGTGTGTGTGTCTGTGTGTGTTTCTCTGTGTTTGTGTCTGTGTGTGTCTGTCAGTGTGTGTGTGTGTCTGTGTGTGTGTCTGTCTGTGTATGTCTGTCTGTGTGTGTGTCTGTGTGTGTCTGTCTGTCTGTGTGTGTGTATCTGTCTGTGTGTGTGTGTCTGTCTGTGTGTCTGTGTCTGTGTGTGTGTCTGTCTGTGTGTGTATGTCTGTCTGCGTGTGTGTGTCTGTGTGTCTGTCTGTGTGTGTGTGTCTGTGTGTATGTGTCTGTGTGTGTGTCTGTGTGTGTGTGTCTGTGTGTGTGTCTGTGTGTGTCTGTTGGTGTGTGTGTGTCTGTGTGTGTGTCTGTGCGTGTCTGTCGGTGTGTGTGTGTCTGTGTGTGTGTCTGTGTGTGTGTCTGTGTGTGTGTGTCTGTGTGTGTGTCTCTGTATGTGTGTTTCTGTCTGTGTGCGTGTCTGTGTGTGTCTGTCTGTGTGTGTGTCTCTGTGTGTGTCTTTGTGCGTGTGTCTGTGTATGTGTCTGTGTGCGTGTGTCTGTGTGTGTGTCTGTGTCCGTGTGTCTGTGTGTGTCTGTCTGTGTGCGTGTGTCTGTGTGTGTGTCGAGGTGTGTTTTTCTCTCTGTGTGCGTGTGTCTGTGTGTGCGTGTCTGTGTGTGTGTGTCTGTGTGTGTGTCTGTGTGCATGTGTCTGTGTGTGTGTCTGTGTGTGTGTGTCTGTGTGTGTGTCTGTGTGTGTCTGTCTGTCTGTATGTGTGTATCTCTCTGGGTGTGTGTATCTGTGTCAGTGTGTGTGTCTGTGTGCATGTGTCTGTGTGTGTGTCTGTGTGTGTGTCTGTGTTTGTGTCTGTGTGTGTGTCTGTGTGTGTGTCTGTGTGTGTGCGTCTGTGTGTTTGAGTCTCTGTGTGTGTCTGTGTGTGTGTGTCTGTGTGCGTGTCTGCGTGTGTGTGTCTGTGTGTCTGTCTGTGTGTGTGTGTGTGTGTCTGTGTGTGTGTGTCTTTGTGTCTATCTGTGTGCGTTTGTCTGTGTGTTTGTCTGTGTGTGTGTGTCTGTGTGTCTGTGTGCGTGTGTCTGTGTTCGTGTGTCTGTGTGTGTGTCTGTGTCTGTGTGCGTGTCTGTCTGTGTGTGTGTCTGTGTGTGTGTCTCTGTGTGTGTGTCTGTGTGTGTGTCTGTGTGTGTCTGTCTGTGTGCATGTGTCTGTGTGTGTTTGTCTGTGTGTGTGTCTGTGTGTCTTTCTGTGTGTGTGTCTGTGTGTGTGTCTGTGTGTGTGT
>NC_137289.1:117027500-117030000 GCF_054371585.1 Giraffa tippelskirchi | reverse complement strand
TGTGTGTGTGTCTGTGTGTGTGTCTGTGTGTGTGTGTCTGTGTGTGTGTCTGTGTGTGTGTGTCTGTGTGTGTGTCTGCGTGTGTGTGTCTCTGTGTGTGTCTGCGTGTGTGTGTCTGTGTGTCTGTCTGTGTGTGTGTGTGTGTCTGTGTGTGTGTGTGTCTGTGTGTGTGTTTGTCTGTGTGCATGTGTCTGTGTGTGTGTCTGTGTTTGTGTCTGTGTGTGTGTGTCTGTGTGTGTGTCTGTGTGTGTGTGTCTGTGTGTGTGTCTGTGTGTGTGTGTCTGTGTTTGTGTCTGTGTGTGTGTCTGTGTGTGTCTGTCGGTGTGTGTGTGTCTGTGTGTGTGTCTGTGTGTGTCTGTCGGTGTGTGTGTGTCTGTGTGTGTGTCTGTGTGTGTGTCTGTGTGTGTCTGTGTATGTGTGTGTTCCTGTCTGTGTGTGTGTCTGTGTGTGTGTCTTTGTGCGTGTCTGTGTCTGTGTGACTGTGTGCCTGTGTGCGTGTGTCTTTGTGTGTATCTGTGTGCGTTTGTCTGTGTGTTTGTCTGTGTGTGTGTGTCTGTGTGTCTGTGTGCGTGTGTCTGTGTTCGTGTGTCTGTGTGTGTGTCTGTGTGTGTTTTGTGTGTCTGTGTCTGTGTGTGTGTCTGTCTGTGTATGTGTCTGTGTGTGTGTCTGTGTGTGTGTGTCTGTGTGTGTCTGTCTGTGTGTCTGTGTCTGTGTGTGTCTGTCTGTGTGTGTGTCTGTGTGTGTGTCTTTGTGCGTGTGTCTGTGTGTGTTTCTGTGTGTCTGTCTGTGTGTCTGTGTGTGTGTCTGTGTGTGTGTCTGTGTGTGTCTGTGTATGTCTGTCTGTGTGTCTGTGTCTGTGTGCGTGTCTGTCTGTGTGTGTGTCTGTGTGTGTGTCTCTGTGCGTGTGTCTGTGTGTGTGTCTGTGTGTGTGTCTCTGTGTTTGGGTCTGTGTGTGTCTGTCGGTGTGTGTGTGTGTCTGTGTGTGTGTCTGTCTGTGTATGTCTGTCTGTGTGTGTGTCTGTGTGTGTGTATCTGTCTGTGTGTGTGTCTGTGTGTGTGTCTGTCTGTGTGCATGTGTCTGTGTCTGTGTATGTGTGTGTGCCTGTGTGTGTGTGTCCGTCTGTGTGTGTGTCTGTGTGTGTGTCTGTGTGCGTCTCTGTATGTGTGTCTTTGTGTGTGTCTGTGTGTGTCTGTCTGTGTGTGTGTCTGTGTGTGTGTCTGTGTGCGTGTGTCTGTGTGTGTGTCTGAGTGTGTGTCTGTGTGTGTGTCTGTGTGTGTGTCTGTGTGTGTGTGTCTGTGTGTGTGTCTGTGTGCGTGTGTCTGTGTGTGTGTCTGTCTGTGTAGGTCTGTCTGTGTGTGTGTCTGTGTGTGTCTGTCGGTCTGTGTGTGTGTATCTGTATGTGTGTGTGTCTGTGTGTGTGTCTGTCTGTGTGCATGTGTCTGTGTCTGTGTATGTGTCTGTGTGTGTGTTTCTGTGTGTGTGTCTGTGTGTGTCTGTCTGTCTGTGTGTGTGTATCTCTCTGGGTGTGTGTATCTGTGTCAGTGTGTGTGTCTGTGTGCATGTGTCTGTGTGTGTGTCTGTGTTTGTGTCTGTGTGTGTGTGTGTCTGTGTGTGTGTCTGTGTGTGTGTGTCTGTGTGTGTGTCTGTGTGTGTGTGTCTGTGTGTGTGTCTGCGTGTGTGTGTCTCTGTGTGTGTCTGCGTGTGTGTGTCTGTGTGTCTGTCTGTGTGTGTGTGTGTGTCTGTGTGTGTGTGTGTCTGTGTGTGTGTTTGTCTGTGTGCATGTGTCTGTGTGTGTGTCTGTGTTTGTGTCTGTGTGCGTGTGTCTGAGTGTGTGTCTGTTTCCGTGTGTCTGTGTGTGTCTTTCTGTGTGCGTGTGTCTGTGTGTGTGTCGAGGTGTGTTTTTCTCTCTGTGTGCGTGTGTCTGTGTGTGCGTGTCTGTGTGTGTGTGTCTGTGTGTGTGTCTGTGTGCATGTGTCTGTGTGTGTGTCTGTGTGTGTGTGTCTGTGTGTGTGTCTGTGTGTGTCTGTCTGTCTGTGTGTGTGTATCTCTCTGGGTGTGTGTATCTGTGTCAGTGTGTGTGTCTGTGTGCATGTGTCTGAGTGTGTGTCTGTGTGTGTGTCTGTGTTTGTGTCTGTGTGTGTGTCTGTGTGTGTGTCTGTGTGTGTGCGTCTCTGTGTTTGTGTCTCTGTGTGTGTCTGTGTGTGTGTGTCTGTGTGTGTGTCTGCGTGTGTGTGTCTGTGTGTCTGTCTGTGTGTGTGTGTCTTTGTGTCGATCTGTGTGCGTGTGTCTGTGTGTTTGTCTGTGTGTGTGTGTCTGTGTGTCTGTGTGCGTGTGTCTGTGTTCGTGTGTCTGTGTGTGTGTCTGTGTGTGTTTTGTGTGTCTGTGTCTGTGTGTGTGTCTGTCTGTGTATGTGTCTGTGTGTGTGTCTGTGTGTGTGTGTCTGTGTGTGTCTGTCTGTGTGTCTGTGTCTGTGTGTGTGTCTGTCTGTGTGTGTGTCTG
>NC_137289.1:117015000-117022500 GCF_054371585.1 Giraffa tippelskirchi | reverse complement strand
CGTGTGTGTGTCTGTGTCTGTGTGTGTGTGTGTGTCTGTGTGTGTGTCTGTCTGTGTAGGTCTGTCTGTGTGTGTGTCTGTGTGTGTCTGTCGGTCTGTGTGTGTGTATCTGTATGTGTGTGTGTCTGTGTGTGTGTCTGTCTGTGTGCATGTGTCTGTGTCTGTGTATGTGTGTGCGTGTGTGTGTCTGCGTGTGTGTGTCTGTCTGTGTGTGTGTGTCTGTTTGTGTCTGTGAGTGTGTCTGTTTGTGTGTGTCTCTCTGTGTGTCTGTGTGCATGTGTCTGTGTGTGTGTGTCTGTCTGTGTGTGTGTATCTGTATGTATGTGTGTCTGTGTGTGTGTCTGTGTGCATGTGTCTGTGTGTGTGTGTCTGTGTGTGTGTCTGTGTGTGTCTGTCTGTCTGTATGTGTGTATCTCTCTGGGTGTGTGTATCTGTGTCAGTGTGTGTGTCTGTGTGCATGTGTCTGTGTGTGTGTCTGTGTGTGTGTCTGTGTTTGTGTCTGTGTGTGTGTCTGTGTGTGTGTCTGTGTGTGTGCGTCTGTGTGTTTGTGTCTCTGTGTGTGTCTGTGTGTGTGTGTCTGTGTGTGTGTCTGCGTGTGTGTGTCTGTGTGTCTGTCTGTGTGTGTGTGTGTGTCTGTGTGTGTGTGTCTTTGTGTCTATCTGTGTGCCTTTGTCTGTGTGTTTGTCTGTGTGTGTGTGTCTGTGTGTCTGTGTGCGTGTGTCTGTGTTCGTGTGTCTGTGTGTGTGTCTGTGTGTGTTTTGTGTGTCTGTGTCTGTGTGTGTGTCTGTCTGTGTATGTGTCTGTGTGTGTGTCTGTGTGTGTGTGTCTGTGTGTGTCTGTCTGTGTGTCTGTGTCTGTGTGTGTGTCTGTGTGTGTGTCTTTGTGCGTGTGTCTGTGTATGTGTCTGTGTGCGTGTGTCTGTGTGTGTGTCTGTGTGTGTGTCTGTGTGTGTTTCTGTGTGTCTGTCTGTGTGTCTGTGTGTGTGTCTGTCTGTGTGTGTGTCTGTCTCTGTGTTTGTGTCTGCGTGTGTGTGTCTGTGTGTGTGTGTCTGTGTGTGTGTGTCTGTGTGTGTGTCTGTGTGTGTGTCTGTGTGTGTGTCTGTGTGTGTCTGTGTGTGTGTCTGTGTGTGTGTCTGAGTGTGTGTGTCTATCTGTGTGTCTGTGTCTGTGTGTGTGTCTGTCTGTGTATGTCTCTGTGTGTGTGTGTCTGTGTGTCTGTGTCTGTGTGTGTGTCTGTCTGTGTGTGTGTCTCTGTGTGTGTCTTTGTGCGTGTGTCTGTGTATGTGTCTCTTTGCGTGTGTCTGTGCGTGTGTCTGTGTGTGTGTCTGTGTGTGTGTCTGTGTGCGTGTGTCTGTGTGTGTCTGAGTGTGTGTCTGTGTGTGTGTCGGAGTGTGTGTCTGTGTGCATGTGTCTGTGTGTTTGTGTCTGTGTGTGTCTGTGTGTGTGTCAGTGTGTGTCTGTCGGTGTGTGTGTGTCTGTGTGTGTGTCTGTGTGCATGTGTCTGTGTGTGAGTGTCTGTGTGTGTGTCTGTGTCTGTGTCTGTGTGTGTCTGTCGGTGTGTGTGTGTCTGTGTTGTGTCTGTCTGTGTGTGTCTGTCTGTTTGTGTGTCTGTGTGTGTGTCTGTCTATGTGTGTCTGTCTGTGTGTCTGTCTGTGTGTGTCTGTCTGTGTGTCTGTCTGTGTGTGTCTGTCTGTTTGTGTGTGTGTGTGTCTGTTTGTGTGTCTGTCTGTGTGTGTCTGTCTGTGTGTGTCTGTGTGTGTGTCTGTGTGTGTGTCTGTCTGTGTGTATGTGTCTGTGTGTGTGTCTCTGTGTGTGTGTCTGTGTGTGTGTCTGTGTGTGTCTGTCGGTGTGTGTGTGTCTGTGTGTGTGCGTCTGTCTGTGTGTGTGTATCTGTGTGTGTGTCTCTGTCTGGTTGTGTGTATCTGTGTCTGTGTGTGTGTCTGTGTGTGTGTCTGTGTGTGTCTGTCTGTCTGTGTGTATCTCTCTGGGTGTGTGTATCTGTGTCAGTGTGTGTGTCTGTGTGCATGTGTCTGTGTGTGTGTCTGTGTTTGTGTCTGTGTGTGTGTGTCTGTGTGTGTGTCTGTGTGTGTGTGTCTGTGTGTGTGTCTGCGTGTGTGTGTCTGTGTGTGTGTCTGTGTGTGTGCGTCTGTGTGTGTGTCTGTGTGTGTGTCTGTGTGTGTGTCTGCGTGTGTGTGTCTGTGTCTGTGTGTGTGTGTGTGTCTGTGTGTGTGTCTGTCTGTGTAGGTCTGTCTGTGTGTGTGTCTGTGTGTGTCTGTCGGTCTGTGTGTGTGTATCTGTATGTGTGTGTGTCTGTGTGTGTGTCTGTCTGTGTGCATGTGTCTGTGTCTGTGTATGTGTGTGCGTGTGTGTGTCTGCGTGTGTGTGTCTGTCTGTGTGTGTGTGTCTGTTTGTGTCTGTGAGTGTGTCTGTTTGTGTGTGTCTCTCTGTGTGTCTGTGTGCATGTGTCTGTGTGTGTGTGTCTGTCTGTGTGTGTGTATCTGTATGTATGTGTGTCTGTGTGTGTGTCTGTGTGCATGTGTCTGTGTGTGTGTGTCTGTGTGTGTGTCTGTGTGTGTCTGTCTGTCTGTATGTGTGTATCTCTCTGGGTGTGTGTATCTGTGTCAGTGTGTGTGTCTGTGTGCATGTGTCTGTGTGTGTGTCTGTGTGTGTGTCTGTGTTTGTGTCTGTGTGTGTGTCTGTGTGTGTGTCTGTGTGTGTGCGTCTGTGTGTTTGTGTCTCTGTGTGTGTCTGTGTGTGTGTGTCTGTGTGTGTGTCTGCGTGTGTGTGTCTGTGTGTCTGTCTGTGTGTGTGTGTGTGTCTGTGTGTGTGTGTCTTTGTGTCTATCTGTGTGCCTTTGTCTGTGTGTTTGTCTGTGTGTGTGTGTCTGTGTGTCTGTGTGCGTGTGTCTGTGTTCGTGTGTCTGTGTGTGTGTCTGTGTGTGTTTTGTGTGTCTGTGTCTGTGTGTGTGTCTGTCTGTGTATGTGTCTGTGTGTGTGTCTGTGTGTGTGTGTCTGTGTGTGTCTGTCTGTGTGTCTGTGTCTGTGTGTGTGTCTGTGTGTGTGTCTTTGTGCGTGTGTCTGTGTATGTGTCTGTGTGCGTGTGTCTGTGTGTGTGTCTGTGTGTGTGTCTGTGTGTGTTTCTGTGTGTCTGTCTGTGTGTCTGTGTGTGTGTCTGTCTGTGTGTGTGTCTGTCTCTGTGTTTGTGTCTGCGTGTGTGTGTCTGTGTGTGTGTGTCTGTGTGTGTGTGTCTGTGTGTGTGTCTGTGTGTGTGTCTGTGTGTGTGTCTGTGTGTGTCTGTGTGTGTGTCTGTGTGTGTGTCTGAGTGTGTGTGTCTATCTGTGTGTCTGTGTCTGTGTGTGTGTCTGTCTGTGTATGTCTCTGTGTGTGTGTGTCTGTGTGTCTGTGTCTGTGTGTGTGTCTGTCTGTGTGTGTGTCTCTGTGTGTGTCTTTGTGCGTGTGTCTGTGTATGTGTCTCTTTGCGTGTGTCTGTGTGTGTGTCTGTGTGTGTCTCTGTGTGTGTCTGTCGGTGTGTCTGTGTCTGTGTGCGTGTCTGTCTGTGTGTGTGTCTGTGTGTGTGTCTTTGTGCGTGTGTCTGTGTGTGTGTCTGTGTGTGTGTCTCTGTGTTTGTGTCTGTGTGTGTCTGTCAGTGTGTGTCTCTGTCTGTGTGTGTCTGTCTGTGTGTGTGTCTGTGTGTGTGTCTGTCTGTGTGTGTGTCTGTGTGTGTGTCTGTGTGCGTGTCTGTGTGCGTGTGTCTGTGTGTGTCTGTGTGTGTGTCTGTGTGCGTGTGTCTGTGTGTGTGTGTCTGTGTGTGTGTCTGTGTGTGTGTCTGTGTGTGTGTCTGTCTGTGTGTGTGTGTCTGTGTGTGTGTCTGTGTGTGTCTGCCTGTGTGTCTGTGTCTGTGTGTATGTCTGTCTGTGTGTGTGTCTGTGTGTGTGTCTGTGTGTGTGTCTGTGTGTGTGTCTGTCTGTGTGCATGTGTCTGTGTGTGTGTGTCTCTGTGTGTGTCTCTGTGTTTGTCTCTGTGTGTGTCTGTCGGTGTGTGTGTGTCTGTGTGTGTGTCTGTCTGTGTATGTCTGTCTGTGTGTGTGTCTGTGTGTGTTTGTCGGTGAGTCTGTGTCTGTGTGCGTGTCTGTGAGTGTGTCTGTCTCTGTGTGTGTATCTGTCTGTGTGTGTGACTGTCTGTGTGTGTCTGTGTGTGTGTCTGTGTGTGTGTCTGTCTGTGTGCGTGTCTGTGTGTGTGTCTGTCTGTGTGTGTGTATCTGTGTGTGTGTCTGTGTGTGTGTCTGTCTGTGTGTGTGTCTCTGTGTGTGTCTTTGTGCGTGTGTCTGTGTATGTGTCTCTTTGCGTGTGTCTGTGTGTGTGTCTGTGTGTGTGTCTGTGTGTGTTTCTGTGTGTGTCTGTCTGTGTGTCTGTGTCTGTGTGCGTGTCTGTCTGTGTGTGTGTCTCTGTGCGTGTGTCTGTGTGTGTGTCTGTGTGTGTGTCTCTGTGTTTGTGTCTGTGTGTGTCTGTCGGTGTGTGTGTGTCTGTGTGTGTGTCTGTCTGTGTATGTCTGTCTGTGTGTGTGTCTGTGTTTGTGTATCTGTCTGTGTGTGTGTCTGTGTGTGTGTCTGTCTGTGTGTCTGTGTCTGTGTGTGTGTCTGTCTGTGTGTGTGTCTGTGTGTGTGTCTGTGTGCGTGTCTGTGTGTGTCTGTCTGTGTGTGTGTCTGTGTGTGTGTCTTTGTGCGTGTGTCTGTTTATGTGTCTGTGTGCGTGTATCTGTGTGTGTGTCTGTGTCCGTGTGTCTGTGTGTGTCTGTCTGTGTGCGTGTGTCTGTGTGTGTGTCGAGGTGTGTTTTTCTCTCTGTGTGCGTGTTTCTGTGTGTGCGTGTCTGTGTGTGTGTGTCTGTGTGTGTGTCTGTGTGCATGTGTCTGTGTGTGTGTCTGTGTGTGTGTGTCTGTGTGTGTGTCTGTGTGTGTCTGTCTGTCTGTGTGTGTGTATCTCTCTGGGTGTGTGTATCTGTGTCAGTGTGTGTGTCTGTGTGCATGTCTCTGTGTGTGTGTCTGTGTGTGTGTCTGTGTGTGTGTCTGCGTGTGTGTCTGTGTGTGTGTCTGTCTGTGTGTGTGTGTTTGTCACTGTGTGTGTGTCTGTGTGTGTGTCTGTGTGTGTGTGTCTGTGTGTGTGTCTGTGTGTGTGTCTTTTTTGTGTGTGTCTGTGTGTGTGTCTGTGTGTGTGTGTCTGTGTGTGTGTCTGTGTGCCTGTGTCTGTGTGTGTCTGTGTGTGTGTCTGTGTGTCTGTGTGTGTGTTTCCGTCTCTGTGTGTGTCTGTGTGTGTGTCTGTGTGCGTCTCGGTGTGTGTGTCTCTGTGTGTGTCTGTGTGTGTGTCTGTCTGTGTGTGTGTCTGTGTGTGTGTCTGTGTGCGTGTGTCTGTGTGTGTGTCTGAGTGTGTGTCTGTGTGTGTGCCTGTGTGTGTGTCTGTGTGTGTGTGTCTGTGTGTGTGTCTGTGTGCGTGTGTCTGTGTGTGTGTCTGAGTGTGTGTCTGTGTGTGTGTCTGTGTGTGTGTCTGTGTGTGTGTGTCTGTGTGTGTGTCTGTGTGCGTGTGTCTGTGTGTGTGTCTGAGTGTGTGTCTGTGTGTGTGTCTGAGTGTGTGTCTGTGTGCATGTGTCTGTGTGCGTGTGTCTGTGTGTGTGTGTCTGTGTGTGTGTCTCTGTTTGTCTGTCGGTGTGTGTGTGTCTGTCTGTGTGTCTGCGTGCGTGTCTGTGTGTGTCTGTGTGTGTGTGTCTGTGTGTGTGTGTCTGTCTGTGTGTGTGTATCTGTCTGTGTGTGTGTCTTTGTGTGTGTCTGTCTCTGTGCATGTGTCTCTGTGTGTGTCTGTCTGTGTGTGTGTGTCTGTCTGTTTGTGTGTCTGTGTGTGTGTCTGTTTGTGTGTCTGTCTGTGTGTGTCTGTCTGTGTGTGTGTCTGTGTGTGTGTCTGTGTGTGTGTGTCTTTGTGTGTCTGTCTGTGTGTGTCTGTGTGTGTGTCTATGTGTCTGTGTGTGTGTATCTGTCTGTGTGTGTGTATCTGTGTGTGTGTCTCTGTCTGGCTGTGTGTATCTGTGTCTGTGTGTCTGTCTGTGTGTGTGTGTCTGTGTGTGTGTCTCTGTGTGTCTGTTGGTGTGTGTGTGTCTGTGTGTGTGTCTATCTGTGTGTGTGTGTCTGTGTGTGTGTCTGTGTGTGTGTCTGTCTAGGTGTGTGTCTGTGTGTGTGTCTGTGTGTGTCTGTCTGTGTGTGTGTCTGTGTGTGTGTCTGTGTGTGTGTCTGTCTGTTTGTGTGTGTCTGTGTGTGTGTCTGTGTGTGTCTGTCTGTGTGTCTGTGTCTGTGTGTCTGTCTGTCTGTGTGTGTGTCTGTGTGTGTGTCTGTGTGTGTGTCTGTGTGTGTGTCTGTCTGTGTGCATGTGTCTGTGTGTGTGTGTCTGTGTGTGTGTCTCTGTGTTTGTCTCTGTGTGTGTCTGTCGGTGTGTGTGTGTCTGTGTGTGTGTCTGTCTGTGTATGTCTGTCTGTGTGTGTGTCTGTGTGTGTCTGTCGGTGAGTCCGTGTCTGTGTGTGTGTCTGTGAGTGTGTCTGTCTCTGTGTGTGTATCTGTCTGTGTGTGTGACTGTCTGTGTGTGTCTGTGTGTGTGTCTGTCTGTGTGTGTCTGTCTGTGTGCGTGTCTGTGTGTGTGTCTGTCTGTGTGTGTGTATCTGTGTGTGTGTCTCTGTGTGTGTCTGTCAGTGTGGGTGTGTCTGTCTGTGTGTGTGTCTGTGTGTGTGTCTGTGTGTGTGTCTGTGTGTGTGTATCTGTCTGTGTGTGTGTCTGTGTGTGTGTCTGTCTGTGTGCATGTGTCTGTATGTGTGTCTGTCTGTCTGTGTGTCTGTGTGTGTGTGTCTGTGTGTGTATCTGTGTGTGTGTTTGTGTGTCTGTGTGTGTGTCTGTCTGTGTGTGTCTGTGTGTGTCTGTCTGTGTGCATGTGTTTGTGTGTGTGTCTGTCTGTGTGTGTGTGTCTGTTTGTGTCTGTGAGTGTGTCTGTGTGTGTGTTTGTGTGTCTGTGTGTGTGTCTGTCTGTGTGTCTGTGTCTGTGTGTGTGTCTGTGTGTGTGTCTGTGTCTGTGCATGTGTCTGTGTGTGTGTTTGTGTGTCTCTGTGTGCGTTTGTCTGTGTGTCTGTGTCTGTGTGCGTGTCTGTGTGTGTGTCTGTCTGTGTGTGTGTATCTGTCTGTGTGTGTGACTGTCTGTGTGTGTCTGAGTGTGTGTCTTTGTGTGTTTCTGCGTGTGTCTCTGTGTGTGTGTCTTTGTGTGTGTCTGTGTGTGTGTGTCTGTCTGTGTGTGTGTCTGTGTGTGTGTCTGTGTGCGTGTGTCTGTGTGTGTTTCTGAGTGTGTGTCTGTGTGTGAGTCTGTGTGTGTGTCTGTGTGTGTGTGTCTGTGTGTGTGTCTTGGTGTGTGTCTGTGTGCATGTGTCTGTGTGTGTGTCTGTGTTTGTGTCTGCGTGTGTGTGTCTGTGTGTCTGTCTGTTGG
>NC_137289.1:117005000-117007500 GCF_054371585.1 Giraffa tippelskirchi | reverse complement strand
GTGTGTCTGTCTGTGTGTGTGTCTGTGTGTGTGTTTGTCTGTGTGCATGTGTCTGTGTGTGTTTGTCTGTGTGTGTGTCTGTGTGTCTTTCTGTGTGTGTGTCTGTGTGTGTGTCTGTGTGTGTGTTTGTGTGTGTGTGTCTGTGTGTGTGTCTGTTTGTGTGTGTGTGTCTGTCTCTGTGTGTGTCTGTGTGTGTGTGTCTGTGTGTGTGTGTCTGTCTGTGTGTGTGTATCTGTGTGTGTGTCTCTGTCTGGGTGTGTGTATCTGTGTCTGTGTGTGTGTCTGTGTGTGTGTCTGTGTGTCTGTGTGTGTGTCTGTGTGTGTCTGTGTGTGTGTCTGTGTGTGTGTGTCTGTGTGTGTCTGTGTGTGTGTGTCTGTCTGTGCGTGTGTCTGTGTGTGTGTCTGAGTGTGTGTCTGTGTGTGTGTCGGAGTGTGTGTCTGTGTGCATGTGTCTGTGTGTGTGTGTCTGTGTGTGTGTGTCTGTGTGTGTGCCTGTGTGTGTCTGTCGGTGTGTGTGTGTCTGTGTGTGTGTCTGTGTGCATGTGTCTGTGTGTGAGTGTCTGTGTGTGTGTCTGTGTCTGTGTCTGTGTGTGTCTGTCGGTGTGTGTGTGTCTGTGTTGTGTCTGTCTGTGTGTGTCTGTCTGTTTGTGTGTCTGTGTGTGTGTCTGTCTGTGTGTGTCTGTCTGTGTGTCTGTCTGTGTGTGTCTGTCTTTGTGGCTGTCTGTGTGTGTCTGTCTGTTTGTGTGTCTGTGTGTGTGTCTGTCTGTGTGTGTCTGTGTGTGTGTCTGTGTGTGTGTCTGTGTGTGTCTGTCTGTGTGCATGTGTCTGTGTGTGTGTGTCTCTGTGTGTGTGTCTGTGTGTATGTCTGTGTGTGTATCTGTGTGTGTCTGTGTGTGTGTGTGTCTGTCTCTGTGCATGTGTCTGTGTGTGTGTCTCTGTGTGTGTCGGTGTGTCTGTGTTTGTGTGTCTGTCTGTGTGTGTCTCTGTGTGTGTCTGTGTGTGTGTCTGTGTTTGTGTGTCTGTGTGTGTGTCTGTGTGTGTGTGTCTATCTGTGTGTCTATGTCTGTGTGTGTGTCTGTCTGTGTGTGTGTCTGTGTTTGTGTCTCTGTGTGTGTGTCTGTTTGTGTGTCTGTGTGTGTGTGTCTGTGTGTGTGTGTGTCTGTCTGTGTGTGTGTCTGTGTGTGTGTGTCTGTGTGTGTCTGCGTGTGTGTCTGTGTGTGTGTCTGTGTGTGTGTGTGCGTGTGTGTGTCTGTGTGTGTGTCTGTGTGTGTGTGTCTGTGTGTGTCTGTCTGTGTGTCTGTCTGTGTGTGTGTCTGTGTGTGTGTCTTTGTGCGTGTGTCTGTGTATGTGTCTGTGTGCGTGTGTCTGTGTGTGTGTCTGTGTGTGTGTTTCTGTCTGTGTGCGTGTGTCTGTGTGTGTGTGTCTGTGTGTGTGTGTCTGTGTGTGTGTGTCTGTGTGTGTCTGTGTGCATGTGTCTGTGTGTATGTCTGTGTGTGTGTGTCTGTGTGTGTGTCTGTGTGTGTCTGTCTGTCTGTGTGTGTGTATCTCTCTGGGTGTGTGTATCTGTGTCTGTGTGTCTGTCTGTGTGCATGTGTCTGTGTGTGTGTCTGTGTTTGTGTCTGCGTGTGTGTGTCTTGTGTGTGTCTATGTGTGTGTGTCTGTGTGTGTGTCTGTGTGTGTGTCTGTGTGTGTGTCTGTGTGTGTGTATCTGTGTGTGTGTCTGCGTGTGTGTGTCTGTGTGTCTGTCTGTGTGTGTGTGTCTGTGTGTATGTGTCTGTGTGTGTGTCTGTGTGTGTGTGTCTGTCGGTGTGTCTGTCTGTGTGCATGTGTCTGTGTGCGTGTGTCTGTGTGTGTGTCTGTGTGTGTGTGTCTGTGTGTGTATCTGTCTGTGTGCGCGTCTGTGTGTGTGTCTGTGTGTGTGTGTCTGACTGTGTGTGTGGCTGTCTGTGTGTGTGTGTCTGTATGTGTGTCTGTCTGTGTGCATGTGTCTGTGTGCGTGTGTCTGTGTGTGTGTCTGTGTGTGTGTCTGTGTGTGTCTGTGTGTGCGTCTGTCTGTGTGCATGTGTCTGTCTCTGTGTGTGTGTCTGTGTGTGTGTGTCTGTCTGTGTGTGTGTATCTGTCTGTGTGTGCATCTGTGTGTGTGTGTCTCTGTGTGTGTGTGTCTGTGTGTGTGTCTGTGTGTGTGTCTGTGTGTGTCTGTCTGTCTGTGTGTATCTGTGTGTGTGAGTCTGTCTGTGTGTGTGTATCTGTGTGTGTGTGTGTCTGTCTGTGTGTGTGTATCTGAGTGTGTGAGTCTGTCTGTGTGTGTGTATCTGTGTGTGTGTGTCTGTCTGTGTGTGTGTGTCTGTGTGTGTGTCTGTGTGTGTGTCTGTGTGTGTGTCTGTGTGTGTCGGTGTGTTTGTGTCTGTCTGTGTGTGTGTGTCTGTATGTGTGTCTGTCTGTGTGCATGTGTCTGTGTGTGTGTCTGTCTGTGTGTGTGTGTCTGTGTGTGTGTCTGTGT
>NC_137289.1:116997500-117000000 GCF_054371585.1 Giraffa tippelskirchi | reverse complement strand
GTGTGTGTCTGTGTGTGTGTCTGTGTGTCTGTGTGTGTGTCTGTGTGTGTGTCTGTGTGTGTCTGTCTGTGTGTGTGTGTGTCTGTCTGTGTGTGTGTATCTGTGTGTGTGTCTCTGTCTGGGTGTGTGTATCTGTGTCTGTGTGTGTGTCTGTGTGTGTGTCTGTGTGTCTGTGTGTGTGTCTGTGTGTGTCTGTCTGTGTGTGTGTCTGTGTGTGTGTGTCTGTCTGTGTGTGTGTCTGTGTGTGTCTGTGTGCGTGTGTCTGTGTGTGTGTCTGAGTGTGTGTCTGTGTGTGTGTCGGAGTGTGTGTCTGTGTGCATGTGTCTGTGTGTGTGTGTCTGTGTGTGTGTGTCTCTGTGCATGTGTCTGTGGGTGAGTGTCTGTGTGTGTCTGTCGGTGTGTGTGTGTCTGTTTGTGTGTCTGTCTGTGTGTGTCTGTCTGTGTGTGTCTGTGTGTGTGTCTCTGTGTGTGTCTGTGTGTGTGTCTTTGTGCGTGTCTGTGTCTGTGTGACTGTGTGCCTGTGTGCGTGTGTCTTTGTGTGTATCTGTGTGCGTTTGTCTGTGTGTTTGTCTGTGTGTGTCTGTGTGTGTGTCTCTGTGCGTGTGTCTGTGTGTGTGTCTGTGTGTGTGTCTCTGTGTTTGTGTCTGTGTGTCTGTCGGTGTGTGTATCTGTCTGTGTGTGTGTCTGTGTGTGTGTCTGTCTGTGTGCATGTGTCTGTGTCTGTGTATGTGTGTGTGCCTGTGTGTGTGTGTCTGTCTGTGTGTGTGTGTCTGTTTGTGTCTGTGAGTGTGTCTGTTTGTGTCTGTCTGTCTGTGTGTCTGTGTGCATGTGTCTGTGTTTGTGTCTGTGTGTGTGTCTGTGTGTGTGTCTGCGTGTGTGTCTGTGTGTGTTTCTGTCTGTGTGTGTGTGTCTGTCACTGTGTGTGTGTCTGTGTGTGTGTGACTTTGTGTGTGTCTGTGTGCATGTGTCTGTGTGTGTGTCTGTGTGTGTGTCTGTGTGTGTGTCTGCATGTGTGTGTCTGTGTGTCTGTCTGTGTGTGTGTGTCTGTGTGTGTTTCTCTGTGTTTGTGTCTGTGTGTGTCTGTCAGTGTGTGTGTGTGTCTGTGTGTGTGTCTGTCTGTGTATGTCTGTCTGTGTGTGTGTCTGTGTGTGTCTGTCTGTCTGTGTGTGTGTATCTGTCTGTGTGTGTGTGTCTGTCTGTGTGTCTGTGTCTGTGTGTGTGTCTGTCTGTGTGTGTGTGTCTGTATGCGTGTGTGTGTCTGTGTGTCTGTCTGTGTGTGTGTGTCTGTGTGTATGTGTCTATGTGTGTGTCTGTGTGTGTGTGTCTGTGTGTGTGTCTGTGTGTGTCTGTTGGTGTGTGTGTGTCTGTGTGTTTGTCTGTGCGTGTCTGTCGGTGTGTGTGTGTCTGTGTGTGTGTCTGCGTGTGTGTCTGTGTGTGTTTCTGTCTGTGTGTGTGTGTCTGTCACTGTGTGTGTGTCTGTGTGTGTGTGACTGTGTGTGTGTCTGTGTGCATGTGTCTGTGTGTGTGTCTGTGTGTGTGTCTGTGTGTGTGTCTGCATGTGTGTGTCTGTGTGTCTGTGTGTGTGTGTGTCTGTGTGTGTTTCTCTGTGTTTGTGTCTGTGTGTGTCTGTCAGTGTGTGTGTGTGTCTGTGTGTGTGTCTGTCTGTGTATGTCTGTCTGTGTGTGTGTCTGTGTGTGTCTGTCTGTCTGTGTGTGTGTGTATCTGTCTGTGTGTGTGTCTGTCTGTGTGTCTGTGTCTGTGTGTGTGTCTGTCTGTGTGTGTGTGTCTGTCTGCGTGTGTGTGTCTGTGTGTCTGTCTGTGTGTGTGTGTCTGTGTGTATGTGTCTGTGTGTGTGTCTGTGTGTGTGTGTCTGTGTGTGTGTCTGTGTGTGTCTGTTGGTGTGTGTGTGTCTGTGTGTGTGTCTGTGCGTGTCTGTCGGTGTGTGTGTGTCTGTGTGTGTGTCTGTGTGTGTGTGTCTGTGTGTGTGTCTGTGTATGTGTGTTTCTGTCTGTGTGTGTGTCTTTGTGCGTGTGTCTGTGTATGTGTCTGTTTGCGTGTGTCTGTGTGTGTGTCTGTGTGTGTGTCTGTGTGCGTGTCCGTGTGTGTCTGTCTGTGTGTGTGTCTGTGTGTGTGTCTTTGTGCGAGTGTCTGTGTGTGTGTCTGTGTCCGTGTGTCTGTGTGTGTCTGTCTGTGTGCGTGTGTCTGTGTGTGTGTCGAGGTGTGTTTTTCTCTCTGTGTAGGTGTGTCTGTGTGTGCGTGTCTGTGTGTGTGTGTCTGTGTGTGTGTCTGTGTGCATGTGTCTGTGTGTGTGTCTGTCTGTGTGTCTGTGTGTGTGTCTGTGTGTGTCTGTCTGTCTCTGTGTGTGTATCTCTCTGGGTGTGTGTATCTGTGTCAGTGTGTGTGTCTGTGTGCATGTGTCTGTGTGTGTGTCTGTGTGTGTGTCTGTGTTTGTGTCTGTGTGTGTGTCTGTGTGTGTGCGTCTGTGTGTTTGTGTCTCTGT
>NC_137289.1:116815000-116992500 GCF_054371585.1 Giraffa tippelskirchi | reverse complement strand
GGAGAAAGAAGATGAGATTAAACCTTCAAGAAAATTAAGACACAGCACAGTTTCTTAACTACAAGTCAAGTTACTGGTAATTATGGTAATATGTTTTACTTAATATGTTCAGAAGACTGCCTCCTCATTTACCAAGTCTTTGGGGAAAACGAGTTAGCTGTACCCTTTTGATCAGTATATTCTGTTGGACAGACCAGGAAAATCCCTGGGAAGCTGAATGGGAGCCCAGATCTTCTACTTCTTCATAATCTTTTATGTAATAGTGACTAAAGGATTTTTCTTATTTCCAATATTAGATACTTGAAAAAGAGTTAATGAAAGTGAAATAAAAAGGAGATACATTTATTAACCTCCATATTTTCGAGGAGCAAATAAAATTTATTTCCTTCAGAGGACTCATTTCAGGGACTATAAGCTCACATGCTGTCAGGGACTGGACAAATATATTTATTTTACATAAATGAAAACTATACTTTCATTGAGGTATAATTCATATACCATAAATGCACTCCTTTAAAGTGTATGCTTCAGTTTTTAGTATATTCACAAAGTTGTGCAATCATCACCCCAAAAGAAATCCTGTCCATTAGCAGTCACGTCCCTTTTCCCCTCCCTGTACCCCACCCCCCTAGACTCTGGCAGCCACTAATCCACCTTCTGTCCCTGTGAATTTGTCTATTCTGGACATTTCATGCAATCTGAATCATACACTATGTGGCTTTTTGTATGATTTTTCTCTGTTTAGTTTTCAAGATTCATTTATGTTGTAGTATGTGTGTGGTACCTTATCATGTTTACATGTGAGTAATATTCCACTGTATGGATATCTCACCTTTCATTTACCATTCATCAATTGATAAGACGGTTGTTTTCTCTTGAGCTATTACGAATAATGCTGTCATGAACATTCATGTACACTGGCCTCAGAATTTAAGCTCAAAAATTTAGATTTGCAAGGGGCTTCCATGGTGGTACAGTGGTTAAGACTCTGAGCTTCTGCTGCAACGGGCGAGAGTTCAATCCCTGCTTAGGGAACTAACATCCTGCACCGCAATGTGGCATGGCCAAAAATTAATTAAAATTAATTGAGCAACTAGTTTTTAAAAACTTTGTAAAAAAAACTTTCTATTTCATATTGGGGGTGTAGCCGATTAACATGAGCAACTTGTTTTTAACCTATCTTCTGTTTCTCAGAATATTTATCTTTACAGTCCCCAAATTTAACTTAATAGGTCATTTTCACTAAAACTGATGACAGGGAAATCTTTAGAAATTCTGGTGAGAGTTCTTTGTCTGTGATACTTAACACATTTTATCCTTTAACGTAAGACCGGAGCTAAGATATGTATCTATAAAGTATAGATCAAGTAGCAATCAAGTTGGTTTTGAAACTCACTCAGTTTTCCAGTAATGCCTATTATGTGACCTGATGAATTGTTAGGTTGCAAGAACAGAGCAAGTAAACTTCCTTATTTAAAAAGTATAGTTAAAACAAGCTATTACAAAGTTCTAGTTAAAAACTAATTCTTGGAACACTTTTACACTGTTGGTGGGAAGGTAAAATGGTGCAGCCACTATGGAAAACAGTATGAAGATTCCTCAAAAAATTAAAAATAGAACTACCATATGATGCAGCAATTCTACTTTTGAGTATATATCCCAAAGAATCGAAATCAGGATATCTACACTCCCAGGTTCACTGCAGCATTATTCACAACAGCCAACATATAGATACAACCCAAATGTCCACTGACAGATGAATGGATAAAGAAAATGTGGTATATACATACAATAGAATCTTGATCAGCCTTAAAAAGAAGGAAATTCTACTGTTTGCAACATCAATGGACCTATAACACCTTATGCTAAGTGAAATAAACTGGACACAAAAAGAAATACTGCATAATCTTCCATTATGTGTGGAATCTTAAAAAGTCAAACATATAAACAGAAAGGAGATTGGTGGTTAGCAGGGGGTGGGGTGAGGGGGTTCAATGGGTATGAAGTTAGTTACACAAGATGATTAAGTCCTAGAGATTGCTGTACAACTTAGTGCCATAGTTAACAATACGTTATTGTGCATTTAAAAATTTAAGAGGGTAGATTTCATGTTAAGCATTCTTAAACATACAAACACAGAAAGCAAAGGGACACAAGGAAATTTTTGGAGGTGATTGGTATGTTTATAACCTTGATTTTGGTGATGGGATAATGGGTGTATGCATTAAGTCCAAGCTCATCAAAGTATATACATTAAATATGTACAGTTTTCTATATATCAATTATACCTTATTAAAGCTATAAAAATAGTAATTTTTGCACTTCTCTTTATGATTAGACACTATGAGGTAAAAACTACCTACTTGACTACCAATGCTGTTATAGTTTCTGTGCTATGACATCTTTGTTTCATGGTTCCTCCTAAATTGCAATCATTCTTCATTCCCACAGGATACAAAATACCTATAAGCCAAAGAACTGAGACTTAGGCATTTAAAAAAAAAACACACACTAAACAATTCTAAGATATCATTACAGAAGCAAAAATGCATTATTTATGTTACTGATTACCTGGAGAACAAAAGATTGAGGTGTTGGCGATTGAGTTCAGAAAATAATGGCGTACTTGACTCCACCAACTCACCCAGGTAGAGAGGAACTGAAGCATAGAGTGGAACCAGTAAGCCATGGTTAGCCATGACTGCAAGACTCTATTGAGAACAGCTGCTGACCTCACCGGGGCATTTTCTGGATGCTGAGATGGGACAGTGTAGTCTTTTTTAACAGAACAAGTAAGGTGCTCATCGTCCCAGAAACTACTTCTTCAGCTGTTGGTTAATTCTTCAGTGTGTGCCTGATCAAGGGCTAACAGCTGAGCTGAACGTTTCCTGAATCATCTTTCTCAATTAACTTTGATCTAAGTTCTAGTCTGTAAATGAGAAATGCAAGTAAGAATGAGGGTCAATTTATTTTAAGTAAATTTATCATTAAATATCAACGTGTATCATTTCAAACATTTATAAATATCACCATTTACAGAAAATTAATGTAATCTTAAAATTATTGGAACAATGATTTTCACAGTTATTTACATTAACTCAAACTACCTTTGTAGAAACAAACGATGTTTAAAAGTGTCCTTGCCACAAAATAATAATTTCATAGTACCGTTCTGTAACATTTATGTCACTAAAGTGGCAGCTGCACCAATAAAACCCAGCAGATTCAATAATTTACAAACAGCATAATCAGAACTGAAAATGCAAGCTACCATTCATTCCAAACAAAACAAAACCTTTTATATTAATATACAAATATTTTTCCATTTTCATCACTGAAGAAAATAATTAGGAGGCAGTACTTTCTTGTTTGTAGTAAAAAAATTAAGCTTCTTTTAAAATTGACATTGAGAAGCTAGATTAGGTAAGTTGCTATAATGCCTCACATTAAATTTTTTGAGAATTTCTTGGTTGTGGCTGCAACCCAAGAAGGAAATTCTTGGGTTTACTGGAAGCTTTTTCTATCAATTAAACCATTTTTATGTTGTATTAATAATATGTCCATAAGCAGAGATAACTACTTGTCATCTCAAATAGACATTTTAATTTCTCATCAGCAATTTATAACATACTTAGATGGAAAGAGATTCTTGGCTCTTTTTTTCTACTTAAGTTTATAAACTTTTTTTGATATTCCCTCAAAAGGATCCCAAATAGGTCTAAATTTATATCAAAGGAAAAGCAAACTTTATATGGACTAAGTGCTTGTATTTGAAAACAATATTTGCTATAGTATTCCACAGGGGTTTTTTTTTTAGCATATAAAAGTATGGTATAAGAAATTATAGTCACAATAAAGTACATTTTCTTTCATTCACATAGAACATATACTTAAATTTTAAATGTTGGCTCTTCAAGAAAGCTTTTCCTGGGAAATAATATGCATAATTGTTGCCCAAAAATGTATACAGCTGTTTTCCCCAAAATATTTATACACATAGTGGTCCACTTAAGACCAGCCCCATTAGAATCCACTGAATATAATGTGTTCTTAATTTATAAATGGGCTACCCTCAGTATATAAAATATAAACACATGTATGTTACACATACAAAGTAAGAAATATAAAAAGGAGAGATGAAAAGAAAAGGAAGTATTCTTCCCTATAAGATCCTGACAGAAATTCAGTGTAATTAGTGAGAACATGTACTCTTAATTTATAAATGGGCTACCCTCATTATACAAAATATAGAGACATATATGTTATACACAATGTAAAAAATATAAAAAGGAACGAAAAAAAAAAAAAAAAAAAGGAAAGTGTCCTTCCCTATAAGATCCAGATAGCAATTCAGTATAATTAGTGAGACCATGTAAAATACATGAAGAATTTTCAGTTTTGGCAAATACTTTTTAGAAAAATGCCTAAAGAATGAGGGTACGAAATTTCTATTTTAAGAATTTAGTAGAGGCTTCCATTTAAACATTTAGTGAAGATGTTGTGGTCTCCCTAATAAGCAGAGAAGAGGACTTTGGGTAGGGGAGTCTGTTAAAAGGAAGCAAACAAAAAATCACAGATTTTTAGCCAGTTAGTAATAGCCCCTTAATGAAGCGTGTGTAGTGCAGGAATCAAATCCTGGCCCATCAGAATTTGAATATACGTGATGAAAGATTCCAATGGATAGGATCTGAATTCTTCCTAGATCTTACAGGGAATGAGGCAGGAAATGATTGCAAAGGAGGGGGTCAGCCCCAAAGGTGGCTGGTCCAATCTTAACTAGTGCTGTTAAAAAACACACCAAATGTTTCTATAGCATTCTTTCTGCTGCATTTTCTTTATTTCAAGCCACAGGTCTACTTGGAGGATCATGCAGCAAGTGGCTTATAAATAAAATCAGTCTATGAATAGTGTCATCACATTAAGAGACAGAATCACTGGATTCTCTCCATAGGTAAAGAGCTCGCATCTTTGGAATCCATGAGTTGGTAGTATTTACGGCATACCTAAAATGGGACAAAAATCATATATATCAATAATAATCAACATGCAATTTAGGAGTTAAAGCAATGAAGATGATTCGATCATTATTGAGCTAGAAATTCCATATGATTCCTAAATATTGCTTCACAGGTAAAATGCAACAAATATAACTGGGCCAATTTCAAAATTAGCAAATGAACGCTATTGCTAACTGTTTACCAAGACAAGTCATTCCAATTTTTCTCAAATCTCAGCATATGTTACCAAGAGAGATCCTAAAGATGGCAATCATATCTATTTTGGAAGTCTGGGAATTTGGACATTTACTGTATCCTTTAGCTTAGAGATATGTTATATATCCTATTTTTTCAAAGACCAAGCTTTTTCATTCTGTACTGGCATCAAAGGGAAACAGAAGGGGAAAAAATATCGATGAAAACATTCAGCTGCAATGCTATTTTCTTTCCTTTTCCAGACCATCATAATGCAGCCAAAAACAAACAAACAAGCAAAACAAAACAAAAAAAACCTCAGGATAAAGAAAAAAAATAGAACTTTTCCTAAAACAGAATTTAAAAAAATTTAAATTATAGTTCTTCTGGGGAATACTCAGACTCTTCCACCAAACATTCCTGAGAAGCAGAAAGAAAATAAGCATCTGCTAATTCTGTACAGATTTATGTATACAGAAGCCTTTTGTAAGGTGTAAAGCACTAATACCAACATGGTTGTTATGGAAGAAAAAGATTTGAACAAATTTATTATAAACAAGAACACAGAAAAAGGTAAATCTAATTTTAAATTCTCATGCACATAATCATGAAATTTTATCATAATTTAAAAGATAATTTAATGTTCTGCTAATGTAGATAATTTTTATTCCCTTTCTGCTAATGTAAATAACTTTTCATTCCATATTTATATATAGTGCTTTAGTGATGATGCCAAGCTGATTAATGCTTGTCAGACTTCTAAAAACAGATGTTCTCCCATATCAATAAAAAATTTTTACATTTTAAACCCAGGTCATCTTGTAATTAATTAAGAGAAATAATTCAACTCTTTCCCTAATTAAGAAGATTTTTTAAATGTTTCACTTTCTTGGCAACATATGAAGTATGTCATTTCCATTTAGGCCATTAATTTGAAGAAAAACTGAGCTATTATCAGGAACAACTTCCAAAAATGATTATTATATTTAAATTAATGCTGGTTACACAGTGAGTTTTATAATGTACTGAGCAATTTTACTTTTATAAGAATATTCAGAACATGCAAAAGTAATAATTCAGTTTGAATTTCACCCCCAATTTATTTCAGCAATAATTAAAAAAAAATTTCAGTTCACCAATGTATTCTCTTAACTAAAATAAAAGTGACAATACATTTTCCCCAGGTTTAGAGTTTTACAGAAACTCTGCTAACATACTCTGGCCGAAAGTCTTACCAGGATTGAAATATTAAGACTTGTGTAGAAGATTTTCATAAGCATGAAAAACAACTTAGGCACATTTGAAAGCAAATTCAATTGATTTCAAATACTATACATTTCATCTAACACTCTGAACATCCTTTCATTTAAGCATGAACAGTAGTACTTGTGCTTACTGCTGCACTTGCCAGCAGAATGTAGCCCCTCAAAGAAAATCATCTACTAAAAATCAAAGAGAATAAAAGCAGAGTCACAGTCCTTAATTCTGAATTAAATGGTATATTAACTAGACCTTTAATAGATTTTCCAGGTTCCTAAGAACAGGAAGAAGGAAAAATACTGAAAACTTTCTGTTGATTTATACACAAATACATTAACGCTAACTCATATAATTGTCTAATTTAAAGAGGAACTGACCTGAGAGGTACCTTGCTCCGATTAACATTACCACGCTACTCACTATAAAAAAGCCCAAGGGTAGACTACAGAAGATACTAGGGTCACCTGTTGTCATCCGAGTAGGAGGGAATTCCAGTCAAGCAAACCAAAAGAGAGACACATAATTACAATATTTGTGTTAAGAATCACATGATAGCAAAAAAAAAGTTATAAAAATAGTATCAAAGAGTTATTACTTTAAATCAAAACCAGAATCCAAACTGAGGGCTTATGACAGTTAACAAACGATACAGATAGCATGCCACAAATAGCAAGAACATAGAGCATATAGACCAACATAAACCTTCCACTGGCAAAGCCAAAGAAAGCTGAAGGAGAACTTTCTTTTTGGGAGGCTGCTGATTTTAGCTTTCTTGGTTCTTCCCCAAAAGATACTAAGTGAGCAATCCCATTCCCCATCCAGATTAAAATTATAGATCCTTTGGCTATCAGAGAAGAGTTATATTAGTCCAATTCATGAGTTTGAAAATGAATTTCAAACCCTATTGGTTTCATTTTCTTTTTTACACACAGTTGGTATAACAAAATGAACCTGAAAATTAATGTTACTATAATTTAAAAACTAAACTGTATTAATCTACATTTTAAAATATTGTCTGAGAACACAATTGTTTTGATATTTTCTAACCTGATTGAAAACATTTCCTTTAAAGAATAGCTAGATAGATACAGACATAGGCTTTTCTTGAATTTAAACATTATGTATCTTGAACATTTAACAATTTTTGAAGAAAATGTTATTTTGGTGGGTTTGGAGTACAAAGTCATGAAGTCATTACTTATCATAAGCTCTCTCCAAAAAATATTAAATCCCCAATCATTTCTACAACATTTAAAACATATTAAATTGTATGTTAAAAATTCTTTACATTCCATTCAAATATAGTTACCAACAAGAAAATAAATATGAATGCTTCAAAATTGGCAATATGCTTTGGAAATTAAGCTAACATAATATTCTTCCCATAAATTAAAACTATTTAAAGAGGATAAGAGGCCAGGCAGCAATTTGAATAGCCTTATGAGATCATCAAAACAAGATTCTATCTGTACTATTATTACATAGCTTACATTGCATGAAGAACAATCGGCATTTCACTAATTGAATATTGTTATCTGGATTATTATACAGTTTTTGAGACTCTCAAAATGTTGTACATGAGTGCTTTTCATAAATCTACTACAAATTGTTTTTTACACTTTGCCTTAAATACACTGCAGCCTAACTGAAACAAAAATCAAGTTTGAAAAATCGAAAGCTCTCAAAAAATCAAATTATTTTATCATCAATTCTGATGGCAGAAACAAAAGAATCATGTAATTGTCTTTATCCACTTTTTCTTGGCATTTTAAGTTCACTGACAGTAAGGTAAGCAAACAGAGAGAAAATGATAATTGGCTTTGTGGGAACTTGGCGATTAAAATCATATCCTCAACTGCAAGTAAGGAAGAAGTATGTATGGTATCAACATGGAGGCAGATACAGCGAGGGAGGGGAACAGGTTGAATTGTGCCGTTTTATTTATTTATTTGGCCATATAATATTTTTTTGGCCATAAAATAAATAAAATACATTTTATTTATTTATTTTTTGGGAGCATGCGGGATCTTGTTCACTGACCAGGGATGAACCTGTGCCCCATGCATTGGAAGTGTGGAGTCTCAACCACTGGACTGCCAGGGAAGTTTCTGTGCCATTTAAAAAAATACAACTAGTCAAAGAAATCACGGAACTCATTTTCATCAGCTTTTAACTGAGGGCAACCAGAAAATAAATCAGAGTGCACGGCTGTTGCGTCCTTCAAAGCAACTACCACTGTGCTACAAAAAATACCTATGATTGAGAAGTTTAACTGCAAAAGGTCTCAAAACTGCAGACAATCTTAGCAAGAAAGGCTTTGTCACCATCTTAGAAAGAAAGGTGGGTCTCAGAACAAAAGATGTCAAGACAATGGATATTAAGCCTAAAGCTTATTTAGGATAATAAACAAAAGCTTCAAGTAGAAACAGGATGATCCCAGAAGCTTCTCTGAAAAGCTAGATACATTAAAAGTGGTTCTTGGGACTTCCCTGGTGATCCAGTGGCTAAGACTCTGGGCTCCTAATGAAGGGAGCCCAGGTTTGACCCCTAGACAGGGAACTAGACCCCACATGCTGCAACTAAGCACTGGTGCAGCCAATAAATAAATAATTTTTTTAAAAAGTGGTTCTATACTCACTTTGGGGTTGGAAGGCAGGCTATATTTCATTTATAAACTCCTCTCTCTTAAACTATATGCTTCAAAATATTATTGGCCATTGTTTCATTCATTAAATTCCAAATCTTGTATTTAGCAACGGATTACAATATCATGCCCTATTAAAGGTATGTTAAAGGCTGTTTCAATATTAAAGGCAGCTCAGAGCTGTTTACAACTAAATAGTTTATTTATGGTAGATACCTTCCCATCTAAGTGATTAAAAACAAAAGTCCTCTAATTTCTGCCAAGAGCATTTCCCAATTATGACATTTCTAATTTACTATGCTTGGTACTTTTCTTCCTCTTATTTCAATGAATTCTCACAACATACACTCACTAAGGGCTTGGGAGCAGTCTAGGAAATCGTGAAATGTATTATGAAATCAATATAGCTTTTGGTCGGTTCAGGTCATGAAGACAGCCTCCCAAAAAGGCAAAGTCAGTTACGAAGAGAAAAAAAAAAGTTTAGTTGATTTTTTTTTCATTAGGAAGAAACTAGAAATACTTTTACTTTTAAGAAAACTAAGTTATCAATCAAAGTACCAGGAATAAACTAATAAGGAAAGGTATGGCAGGATAGAGATAAGCACATATATCAATCTGATAATTTACATTTTATGTTTAGAACTTTAAGTATTTTCAAAATGTTAGAAACTATGAGCATATGATAATGCTATTCTTCAGAGCAGCCTTGCTAAGTATAAACAGATACTTAAAGAAGCTATTTAACATACTAGGACAAAGTGGCAATAACAAAAAAAACATTTTTACCACTTTCTGAAGACTGAGTTGTAACCCAACCCATTGATTTCATCACAGCTTTCTTCCATGTAGAATAACGAATTTCACTTTCTAGAAATAGAAAGTAGGAAAACCATACATAAGAAAGGCAGTTTACTGAATGTTAGGTGGCAGACTGGACGGGAGGGGAGTCTGGGGGAGAATGGATACATGTATACGTATGGAATCATCTGCCAGGAGACTCCAGTTCGATTCCTGGACTGGGAAGATCCACTGAAGAAGGGATAGGCTACCCACTCCAGTATTCTTGGTTTCCCTGGTGGCTCAGACAGTAAAGAATCCGCCTGCAGTGTGGGAGATCTGGGTTCAATCCCTGGGTTGGGAAGATCCCCTGGAGAAGGGACAGCTACCCACTCCAGTATTCTGGCCTGGAGAATTCCATGGACTGTATAGTCCATGTGGTCACAAAGAGTCGGACACAACTGAGCGACTTTCACTTTCACACGTATGGCTGAGTCGCTTTGCTGTACACCTGAAACTATCAATAACAACTGTTAGTTACTATGCTACTGGGAAGTCGCTCAGTCGTGTCCGACTCTTTGCGACCCCGTGGACTGTAGCCTACCAGGCTCCTCCGTCCATGGGATTCTCCAGGCAAGAATACTGGAGTGGGTTGCCATTTCCTTCTCCAGTGGAACTGCCCGACCCAGGGATCGAACCCAGGTCTCCTGCATTGGAGGCAGACGCTTTAACCTCTGAGCCACCAGGGAAGTCCGTTAGTTACTATACTCCAATAAAAAATAAAAAGTTTTTTAAAAAAGAAAGACAGTTTACTAAGATGTTCTAAGTACTAATATTCACTCATCATTCTTGACAAATTGTTTCACTTATTAAACTGATGTTTGTTACACTGTATTTAACTGACATGGAGCTTTACCAGGACTCCGATCCCAGTATGGCTGCCAAAGACTGCCAGTGACGGCAGAGAGAAGCTTGTGTGGAAGTTGGAGGGAAATTCAGCCTGGTCTGCAAACTGAAGGGAGATGCAGAGACAGGCTACCTGCTAAGACCAGGTCATTCACAAGCAGGTGGTGATGAATTAGAAAGGAGAATCCTATTTGATCTGCCTTCTCTTTGGGGGAAGGCAGAGGACCTTGGAAAGTGAAAGTCGCTCAGTCGTGTCCAACTCTTTGTGACCCCATGCACTGTAGCCCGCCAGGCTCCTCTGTCCATGGAATTCTCCAGGCTGGAATACTGGAGTGGGTAGCTGTTCCCTTCTCCAGGGGATCTTCCCAACCCAAGGATCAAACCCAGGTGTCCCGCATTGCAGGCAGATTTTTTACCATCTGAACCACCACAAAATTCACTATGATACCATTTTATAGACAGCTTTTTAAAAAGGTTTAAAACAAAATTGAATATATAAAACCTGACTTTTGTACACAAACTTAATTACAGGTATTAGAGCTTCCCAGGTGGTGCAGTGGTAAAGAATCCACCTGCCAATGCAGGAGATGCAAGAGACATGGATTTGATCCCTGGGTTGGGAAGATCCCCTGGAGGAGGAACTGACAACCCACTCCAGTATTCTTGCCTGGAGAGTTCATGGACAGAGGAGCCTGGCGGGCTACAGTCTATTGGTCGGTCTTGTGGCTTAGTTTTGTTTGTTGCAACAGTGAGTCAAATATTTAATGCTCATTGATGTAAATTGTTGCTGCTTTTGTCAGGCTAGCCCTGCTGTGCTTAGTTAAAAGTTACCAGAATGGTCCTTAGCCCAGTTAATCCTGTCCTAAAACTGGGCATTGGCACTAAAGATGACCCAATGCAGACATGATGTGTCGGTGGTCTATATATCTCCCTTGTCACTGTCAGAAAAGGTTACACTAACAGGCTATTAATAAAACTGATACTGTGGCACTGTTATCCTTGTACATGAAGAGACTATAAACAGTAGAAGTGAATGGTAAAAAAGTGATTATAGAAGTTTGTTTTTTTTTTTTTAATAGGGAACTATTTCTCTTATTCACATTCATTCAAATATGAAGCCAAATATGTTCAGCAGCTGAATATGAAATTACCTTTGCATTTGCAATCTTATTTCATTTCTTGATTTGTGACTAAACCACCAAACTCTCTCTCCCTTTTCACAGTACACCAATCTTCAGTTTTTACAAGTACCCTCACTGAAACAGGTAACTGTGGAGCACAGGGAACTATACTCAATATTATGTAATGACCTATAAGGGAAAAGAATCTGAAAAACATAGTATATATAATTGAATCACTTTGCTGTACTGCTGGAACTAACACAACATTGTATTAGAAATCAACTCTACAATAAAAACAAATAAAAGTACCCTCAGCGTTGATCTGAGGTTCAAATCGCTCCATTGTGACAGCCGACAAGTCCTCAGGCTCCAGACTCCAGACTCCAACCCCTTCTGCAGCTCCTGCAGCCATGGCGGCTCCCAGGGCAGTTGTTTCAGGCATGGACGGCTTCACTGAGGGGAGCGAACAACATCACTATCTTAGCAGTTACATATGCCTGAAAAATCAGTTCTTCCAAAAAAACATGACTATTGGGGTTTGAAGGAATGAGGGTTACTGACCTACTGGAATATACAGAATGTCTGCTTGTAACTGCATAAGGATTTTGTTGTTGGTCATTCCACCGTCTACCTGCAAATGGCTGAGTGGAATTCCACAGTCGCGGTTCATGGCGTCCAAAATCTGAAAAAAAAAAAAAAACCCAGTGCAATGAACATCATCAAAGTACCACACAGTAATATCTCAGAAAATAGCCATCTTCTACTTAAAAATACGCAAAAGCTCCCCAAAGCCTACAGAAGGAAAATTGAGATTTCTTCTAGGTCCTCCTTGATCTGGTTACCACCAACCTTTTCTCTTACCACTCCTCTGTACTCACCTCTATATTCAAGCAAGCCAGACAACTCTATTTTGCACCCTGATTTCCTGCCGTGGTATCTATGTTTGTGCTACTACTCAAATCCTTTGCCTAATATGTGTCGCTCAGCATCCCCTCAACTGTAAAATGCCCAGTGCCCAGCAGCTAACAGGAACTTAGAAAGTAATGACAGCTGGGAAAAGAAAACAAACTTGCATTTATTACATCACAGTTTAGGCAGGCTTAATTTAAAAAAAAAATTGGGGGGGGGGGCTTACTGTGCAGCCCATGGGATCTTAGCTCCCTGACCTGGGATGGAACCCGTGCCCCCTGCAGTGGAAGCATGAAGTCTTAATCACTGGACCGCTAGGGAAGTCCCCAGGCTTAATTTCTGATTATGCTGGGAAGATTGAGGGCAAGAACAGAAGTGGGCAGCAGAGGATGAGATGGTTGGATAGCATCACTGACTCAATGGACATGAGTTTGAGCAAACTCTGGAGATGGTGAAGGACAGGGAAGCCTGGCGTGCTGCAGTCCATGGGGGTCACAAAGAGTCGGACACAACTTAGTGACTGAACAACAAGAACAAGCTTATTAAATTCTCATAAAATTCTAGCATATACATATATATAAAATTGGTTTAGGAATAATAAAGGTGGATTAAGTACAGGAAAAAGGCCCATGTTGATTACCTCTCGAGTTTGGAAACAAACAGCTTCTAATGCAGCAAAAGCAATATGGCATTTATTGGTGAACTGAGTGAGCCCACAGATGATCCTAAAAATACACACAAAGATTTTTAAGATTAGAGCAGAATAAATGAGTCATCAATCGGGAATGTGCTAAATATGGAAAGGTTGAATTTGGTACATAGACGTGTACGGGGTCAGGGGGGGAGCCGAAACTGGGCACAAACATTAAGTAGCTGGCAAAATCCTTATAGTCTACAATGTTGCATCCACATATGAAAAAGTTCATGATCTATCTGAATAGATGACAATAATATAAAACCAAATCAATATTCATTTAGATGATGGCCTTTTGATACATAACTTGCAGGTATCTTGAAGATAAATGATAATAATACTAACATGAATAGGAATATGGCCGGGGCTTATTTTCAGATGACATAACTTCATGGGTTTTTTTTTCTAATATTTATTTATTGATTTGGCTGAACCAGGTCTTAGTTGTGGCAGGTGGGATCTAGAACCTAGGTGCCCTGAACTGGGAGGGAGGGCAGAGTCCCAGCCACTGAACCACCAGGGAAGTCCCTGGAGTTCTTCTTTATGTCATGCCACGGGGCATGCAGTGTAGTATCTTAGTTCCTCAACCAGGGATTGAATCCATGCCTCCTGCAGTGGAAGCGTGGAGTCCTAACCACTGGACAGCCAGGGAAGTCCCAACTTCTTAGAGTTTAAAGGTTCTAAAATTATACTTCCCAAGTATAAAAGATTTCCTCCATATTTCAAAATCATTTGAAAATATAAAACTATTAACCAATAAGTTCTTAGCTAATATAGTAAATAAATCAAGACTGACAAAAGCATACCTTATTTTCAATTCTTACCCTCTTGCACTGGGCTCCCAATAAGGTGCATACAGCCCCGAAAATGCTGGGACGAAATAGCAGCCATAAGAAGTACCTACTTCTTTAGCAAGTTTTTCTAACATTAAAAACAAACGACAACAACAAAAAAAAAACACAAAAAATCATTCTAGTATATACTACTTCTTTCCATCAACAAGCACACGTGTTTAAAAAATTAGGACGGGACTTTTGATTTCCTAATATGCAGTACAGCAAAATGTTGCTAATTGTAGCAGAATACAAGCAGCAAGAAAAGCAAATTTCTCCACATTGAATACCTACCACTAAAATATAACCCAGTCCAAGAATGACAGGAACTGGATTAGTTTTGTTAAGGTATTGTAGCTCATTTCCACTATTTTTAAAAAAATATTTAATTTATTTTCGGATGTGCTGGGTCTTTATTGCTGTGCACAGGCTTTCTCTAGTTGCAACGAGTGGCAGCTGCTCTCTAGACATGGGGCACAGGTTTCTCATCGCCAGTGGCTTCTCTTGTTGTGGAGCACCAACTCTGGGGCATGTGGCCTCAGTAGGAGTGGGGTATGGGCTTAGATGCCCCATGGCATGTGGGATCTTAGTTCCTGGACCAAGGATTGATCCTGTGTCCGGTGCATTGGCAGGCGGATTCTAAACCACTGGACCATCAGGGAAGTCCCCATTTCCACTATTTTTAAGGTTGCTGACTAGCAGATGAAGAAGTGGCCTTCATTGCATTCGGAATCAGAAATGTGTCCCTGTGTGTATGTCTGTCTGTGTGTGTGTGTCTGTCTGTGTGCGTGTGTCTGTGTGTGTGTCTGTCTGTGTGCGTGTGTCTGTGTGCGTGTGTCTGTGTGTGTGTCTGGGTGTGTGTGTCTGTCAGTGTGTGTGTCTGTCTGTGTGTGTGTCTGTGTGTGTGTCTGTCTGTGTGTCTCTGTGTGTGTCTGTGTGTGTGTCTGTGTGTGTGTCTGTGTGTGTGTCTGTGTGTCTGTGTGTGCGTGTCTGTCTGTGTGTGTGTCTGTGTGTGTTTCTGTGTGTGTGTCTGTGTGTGTTTCTGTGTGTGTGTCTGTGTGTGTGTGTCTGTGTGTGTGTCTGTGTGTGTGTCTGTCTGTGTGTCTGTGTCTGTATGTGTGTCTGTCTGTGTGTGTGTGTCTGTGTTTGTGTCTGTGTGCGTGTCTGTGTGTGTGTCTGTGTGCGTGTGTCTGTGTGTGTGTGTCTGTGTGTGTGTCTGTGTGTGTGTGTCTGTTTGTGTCTGTGTGCATGTGTCTGGGTGTGTGTCTGTGTGTGTCTGTCTGTGTGCGTGTGTCTGTGTGTGTGTCTGTGTGTGTGTCTGCGTGTGTGTGTCTGTGTGTCTGTCTGTGTGTGTGTCTGTCTGTGTGTGTGTCTGTGTGTGTCTCTCTGTGAGTGTGTGTCTGTCTGTGTGTGTGTCTGTGTGTGTGTCTGTCTGTGTGCATGTGGCTGTGTGGGTGTGTCTGTGTGTGTGTCTGTGTGTGTGTGTCTGTCTCTGTGCATGTGTCTGTGTGGGTGTGTCTGTGCGTGTGTCTGTGTGTGTGTTTCTGTGTGTGTGTCTGTGCGTTTGTCTGTGTGTGTGTCTGTGTGTGTTTCTGTCTGTGTGCGAGTGTCTGTGTGTGTCTGTCTGTTTGTGTGTATCTGGGTGTGTGTGTGTCTGTGTGTGTGTGTCTGTGTGTGTGTCTGTGTGTGTCTGTCTGTCTGTGTGTGTGTATCTGTCTGTGTGTGTGTCTGTGTGTGTGTCTGTCTGTGTGCATGTGTCTGTGTGTGTGTCTGTGTGTGTGTCTGTGTGTGTGTCTGTCTGTGTGCATGTGTCTGTCTTTGTGCATGTGTCTGTGTGTGTGCATGTGTCTGTGTGTGTGTCTGTGTGTGTGTCTGTCTGTGTGTGTCTGTGTGTGTCTGTCTGTGTGCATGTGTCTGTGTGTGTGTCTGTGTGTGTTTCTGTGTGTCTGTGTGTGTGTGTCTGTCTGTGTGTGTGTGTGTCTGTGTGTGTGTGTCTGTCTGTGTGTGTGTCTGTCTGTGTGTGTGTCTGTGTTTGTGTCTGTGTGCGTGTGTCTGTGTGTGTGTCTGTGTGTGTGTCTGTCTGTGTGTGTCTGTCTGTGTGTGTGTCTGTGTGTGTGTCTGTCTGTGTGCATGTGTCTGTGTGTGTGTCTGTGTGTGTGTTTGTGTGTCTGTGTGTGCACACAAAGTAATGTCTCTGCTGTTTAATATGCCCTCTAGATTGGCCATAGCTTTTCTTCCAAGGAGCAAGTGTCTTTTAATTTCATGGCTACAGTCACCATCTGCAGTGATTTTGGAGCCCCAAAAAATAAAGTCTCTCACTGTTTCCATTGTTTCCCCATCTATTTGCCATAAAGTGATGGAGAAATCTATATAGATAGATAAATCTATCTATAAAAACTGATATAAAGGACCCCTTGCCTTCCAGGAAGTTAGAGTTGCAGTTGACTATCTGCCTTAGAATACAAAACAAATTCTTCAGTTTATAAAGAAAGGGTAAAATTAAGATTGCTTCATTCTTCTTTTCTCCCCTTTCGCATTCCTCGTGTTGTTCTACTGCTTCCTTGGCAAGGTAGACTCTAAGATCCTCCAATATTGCTTAATCTCTCATTCATTCCTCCAAGGAGTGATTGAGAAAAGAAAAGCCCTTGGGGATTGAGAATTATCAACTTCATGTGATAAGAAATGGCTACCAGTCCTAGCCCTTTCATTATAAATAATGTGCTACTCTCCAACCCCATGGGAGAGCTTGGTTCTTAATAAGCTCTGCAAGAATATAAATAAATAAATTGAAATTTTTTGAAAGAATGAATAGATTCTAGGGACACATGCCCTGAAGCCCTTTGGAAGTTTCTTAATGGAAATGAGGAGCCAAAGAAAGCAAAAGTGAATTTAAAATCACCTTCCAGACTAAATTATCTGACAGTGTATTAGAGTCAGTTTCAAATGTCTATGTCTGGTTGTGAGTTATGTTCGTTTTAGAAATGCAAAAATCACCTAATGACCAAATAAGATACTTTTGATGACCAATATTTACTAAAAGAAATATTTTAGTTTTTAATAGAATCTTACACCCATGAAATTAAAAGACGCTTACTCCTTGGAAAGAAAGTTATGACCAACCTAGACAGCATATTAAAAAGCAGAGACATTACCTTGCCAACAAAGGTCCATCTAGTCAAGGCTATGGTTTTTCCAGTGGTCATGTATGGATGTGAGAGTTGGACTATAAACAAAGCTGAGCGCGAAAGATTTGATGTTTTTGAACTGTGGTGTTGGAGCAGACTCTTGAGAGTCCCTTGGACAGCAAGGAGATGCAACCAGTCCATCCTAAAGGAGATCAGTCCTGGCTGACTATTGGAAGGACTGATGTTGAAGCTGAAACTCCAATACTTTGGCCACCTGATGCAAAGAGCTGACTCACTCTAAAAGATACTGATGCTGGGAAAGATTGAGGGCAGGAGAAGAAGGGGACGACAGAGGATGAGATGGTTTGATGGCATCACCGACTCGATGGACATGGGTTTGGGTGAACTCCGGGAGTAGGTGATGGACAGGGAGGCCTGGCGTGCTGCGGTTCATGGGGTCGCAAAGAGTCGGACATGACTGAGGGACTGAACTGAACTGAAACAGTTTCAAGTGATCAGGAAAATGGGAAAAACAAGAAAATGGAAGAAAATATAATGAGCTAAGGATTTTTTTTCTTTCATACCAGGTTAGTTGAAAAAGGAGGATTCCAACTGCTTTCTTTAGGGTCCCTCATGTCTCATTCTCCATTCTTTTCCCTTTCTTATTGCCAGTTTCCCCTCACTGCACAACTTCATCTTCTTTCAAGATCTTTTGATGTCAAGTGGCACAAAGAGTTTCTTTTCATCATGTTTTAACTCTTGGTGGATATTTACACCATAATTTACGAAAAGGGCAACAGTCAAACTTAAGATATTATGATCATCACAGTCACTGAAATGAAGTGTTGATGCTTAGCTGAAAGAGGTAGTAAATTGGCTGGTTCTGCTGACCTGGGAGCACAAACAAGTTTTAAGAAACTACTTCTCAGTCCAGGAAAAGGAAACATCACAAGTTCAATGTTTTCTATTGCTCAGTATGTTTTTTGTTTTCTTTTTTTTTTTTTCAAATCAGGTAAGAGAACAATGTTTCAACAGAATGAGAAAACAGATATTTATGTGAAAGTAAAAATCATTTTATAATGCAGTGCCACCTTCTTTGGTTTTTCACTGTTCATATTATAGGGCAATGACCGGAAGCAAAAGCCTTCAGTAACCCTCAGTTTACTTCCTGATTAAGAATATTAGGAGCTGAATGCAATATTAAATAAAAAGCACTTCAGTTCTCATATTTTATTGATATGGCATCTGAGATATGGAAAAGTAAATTATCTCTGTCATGATCACACCAAATGTTGAATCTGACCTATGAATACAGATGTCAGGTCCGTGCTATTTTGATCACACTATGAACTCAATTATGACTCAAGTTTTTGCTTTATATCTAGTTTCTCATGTAAAGAGAATTGGCACAGCATAAGGAACATCAAATCTAACCCCTTTTTCTGCCTTAGTAGATAGGATTTATATTTCTTTTCAGTAAACCTCTTGATGGATGATGACAGATAAGTCATAAATAACACCTCAAAATTAAGGTACATAAGAATAAAATCAAATCTGATCATGTAGCGAACCCTGATGAATTAGCAAATTTATCTTATTGACCAACAGGAGTCAGTAAGGCAAGGCCTCAGGCTTATTTCCACATGAGGATTAACTTACAAAGTACAAACATGTACAGAATCAGAAGGATTCAGAAAGGACTGAGAAGTACACTCAAGATTGTCTTATCATAACACCACTTGTCAGATTTAATCTGAAAATTTTCTTGACTCAATAACTCTTTAAAATAAAACCACCAGTCATCAAGACAGTATGGTACTGGCACAAAGATAGAAATATAGATCAATGGAACAAAATAGAAAGCCCAGAGATAAACCCACGCACATATGGACACCTTATCTTCGACAAAGGAGGCCAGAATATACAATGGAGAAAAGACAATCTCTTTAACAAGTGGTGCTGGGAAAACTGGTCAACCACTTGTAAAAGAATGAAACTAGAACACTTCCTAACACCGTACACAAAAATAAACTCAAAATGGATTAAAGATCTAAACGTAAGACCAGAAACAATAAAACTCCTAGAGGAAAACATAGGCAAAACACTCTCCGACATAAATCACAGCAGGATCCTCCATGACCCACCTCCCAGAATATTGGAAATAAAAGCAAAAATAAACAAATGGGACCTAATTAAAATTAAAAGCTTTTGCACAACAAAGGAAACTATAAACAAGGTGAAAAGACAGCCTTCAGAATGGGAGAAAATAATAGCAAATGAAGCAACAGACAAACAATTAATCTCAAAAATATACAAGCAACTTCTGCAGCTGAATTCCCGAAAAATAAATGACCCAATCAAAAAATGGGCCAAAGAACTAAACAGACATTTCTCCAAAGAAGACATACAGATGGCTAACAAACACATGAAAAGATGCTCAACATCACTCATTATTAGAGAAATGCAAATCAAAACCACAATGAGGTATCATTTCACACCAGTCAGAATGGCTGCTATCCAAAAGTCTACAAGCAATAAATGCTGGAGAGGGTGTGGAGAAAAGGGAACCCTCTTACACTGTTGGTGGGAATGCAAACTAGTACAGCCACTATGGAGAAGAGTGTGGAGATTCCTTAAAAAACTGGGAATAGAACTGCCATATGACCCAGCAATCCCACTGCTGGGCATATACACCGAGGAAACCAGAATTGAAAGAGACGCGTGTACCCCAATGTTCATCGCAGCACTGTTTACAATAGCCAGGACATGGAAGCAACCTAGATGTCCATCAGCAGATGAATGGATAAGGAAGCTGTGGTACATATACACAATGGAATATTACTCAGCCATTAAAAAAAATACATTTGAACCGGTTCTACTGAGATGGATGAAACTGGAGCCCATTATACAGAGTGAAGTAAGCCAGAAAGAAAAACAACAATACAGTATACTAATGCATATATATGGAATCTGAAAGATGGTAACGATAACCCTATATGCGGGACAGAATGAGAGACACAGATGCATGGAACAATTTTATGGACTCTGAGGGAGAAGGTGAGGGTGGGCCGTTCTGGGAGAATGGCATTGAGACATGTGTCATATGTGAAACAGAGCACCATTCCATGTTCGATGCATGTGACAAGGGCTCGGGGCCGGGGCAGTGGGATGATCCAGAGGGATGGGAGGGGGAGGGAGGTGGGTGGGGGGTTCGGGAAGGGGAACACATGTAAACCCATGGCTGATTCTTGTCAATGTATGGCAAAAACTATTACAATATTGTAAAGTAATTAGCCCCCAAGTAAAATAAATAAATTTATAAAAAAAATAAATAAATAAATAAAATAAAATCAAAAAAAAATAAAAAAAAAAAAAAAATAAAACCACCAACACAGTTGACTTAGAGGGTAGATAGCCAATTCAGTAAGAATATGGGACTTCAAGAAGGAAACACAAAATAAAAAACAAGAACAAAAGTATCCTGAAAAATCCCTTTTGCATAATGCAGGGAAACACAAAGGGTTACTTATTTATGGTCTCTTAAGCGGTTATTTGGCACAGATAAGTGCCAGAATCAAGGTGTTCATGATCATATGACGGCAAGACAAACACACAGGCTAAGCTAGTCACTCTTCTAGTCACACACTCTGCTTCATTTTCTACTCTTCTCTAGCCATTCTGTGCCTTGGAAAGTTGTATTGGGTTGGCCAAAAAGTTCACCCAGGTTTTTTCCATAACATCTTACAGAACAACCCAAACAAACTCTTTGGCCAAACCAGTACTCTTGCCTGGAGAATCCCATGGACAGAGGAGGCTGGTAGGCTACATTCCAAGGGGTCGCAAAGAGTCGGACACAACTGAGCGACTTCACTTTCACTTTCATACCATTCAAACTCCATCTCCCAAGGCTCTCTTAGCTTCATTTCTCATTCAGCCAAAGAGGAACATTAACTAGACATAAGTTAGGAGGAAAAGGGTTGGTGGATATCCCCTCCATTCCTTACATGTTCCAGAGCCACATCTTGGGCAATTTCTGAATCCCTGGATAACTAGCTCTGCCATTGGGCAGGCCCACTTCCAAAGTGCTAGTTCTCACAAATTTTGGTAACACCTTTTCCAACTCTTGCCCTTCAGCTGGAAAGGTGTTAAAAGCTTCATGCTATTGCTCTTATGTGAATACCAACCATTCTTTGTTGTTGTTTTTAAGACTGCTATGCTGAGGTATAATTATACAAATTTAATGTAAATAATTTATATTAACATATACTTATATATAGTTGTACATATTTAATGCATACATTGTCACACAAACCTAATGTTGTATGCAATAAAATGCATATTCAGTATATTAGTTTATATATATTTAATGCATAAAAATTTGATGAGTTTGAACATATGCGTACACCACCTGTGAAATCATCACCACAATTAAGGTGATAGACATGTCCATCATCTCCCAAAGTTTCCTTGTACCTCTGGGTTTTTTCTGTCTTGTTTCATTTTGTTTTGTGATAAGGAAACTTAACATGGGATCTACTGACAACATACTTCTAAGTACACAATGTAGTACTGTTAACTGCAGGTGTTATGTCGCACAGCAGATCTCTAGAACTTATTCATCTTGCATAACTGAAAATTCATATTTGTTGAACACCCCATTTCCCCCTTCCCTGAGTCCCTAGAAACCATCATTCTATTCTCTATTTCTATGAGTTTGACAATGTTAGATAGCTCATGTAAGTGGAATGTAGTATTTGTGCCTCTGAGACTGCATTACTTCAGTTAATACATTACCCTACAAGTTCATCCACGTTTTCACAAATGGCAGGATTTCATCCTTTTTAGAGGATGAATAATATTCCACTGTATGGTATAATTTTTTTTTCAAGACCGAAAGGCCTAGACAATTCACAGCCCAGCCTTAAGATAATTACCATCTTTCACCCAGTTTATACCAAATGTTGCAGTTTGAGGATAGCAACAAAACAATAAAGTGTGGACGTTCTAACTAGGAAGGCTGTCCAGTCTTTCATGTAGGTCTAGGAAGTTAAAAGACCTTGACTGGGTCACCATAGCCCAGAATAATATATTGGGTTTTAGGTTATGGTTCTTATAAGTTAATAAACTCACAAGCTATTAGTTGTATAATTCAACCTAACAACTCTAAAAATCATAAGATTTTATGAAATTTTATGAAATGTGGGAATGACACTGAAAAAAATGAACTTATTAAGTTATGTTTGTAAATACTGCTTTAAAAGGGATTTTAATTACTTGTACATATTGATCAGTACACTCTCTCAGGAGACACCTCTGCTTGTACACCCACAATGTATGGTTCAGCATTCTTCTAGTGGCTCAGATTTCTAATCCTTTCTACCAAGTAGAGAGGTTTAGGGCCCACAGAGAATATACTTAACCAATTCACTTCAAGCCTTTCATGCAGTAGATAAATAAACTGAGAAATGTACAGCATCTCCAATGGGCCTGTACAGTTCAGTTGAGTCTCTCAGTGACGTTGGACTCTTTGCAACCCCATGGACTGCAGCAGGCCAGGCCTCCCTGTCCATCACCAACTCACAGAGTTTACTCAAACTCATGTCCATTGAGTCGGTGATCTCATCCAACCATCTCATCCTCTGTCATCCCCTCTTCCTCCCACCTTCAATGTTTCCCAGCATCAGGGTCTTTTCAAATGAGTCAGTTTTTCGTATCAGGTGGCCAAAGGATTTCAGCTTCAGCTTCAGCATCAGTCCTTCCAATGAATATTCAGGACTGATTTCCCTTAGGTTGGGCTGCAAGGAGATCCAACCAATCAGGACAGGAATCTAAGTCCCACAAACTAGTTCAGCATCCTCTCCTTTCTGACATAAATCAGACCCAATTTTCATGAAGAATATATATCTTGTTCTGATGAAACTAAATTATGTAAAGGCAGAGTCCTTTAAATCACTGGTTCTCAACTTCTGGGCCTCAGACAAGTACCTCCTCTTAGATCAGTGGTGGCATTAGATTAAAAATAAAGTGGACAATAAATGTAATGCACTTGAATCATCCCAAAACCATTCCCCTGACTCCCAGTCTGTGGAAAAAACTGTATTCCATTAAATCGGTCCCTGGTACCAAAAAGGTTGGGGACTGCTGCTTTAAACGGAAAAAAGTCCATAAAATTTTTAACACTTATGACATGCACACTCTTATTTTTATTAATTGGGACAAACTGTCAGGGCTATGGTCTTTCCAGTAGTCATGTTTGGATGTGAGTGTTGGACTGTGAAGAAAGTTGAGCGCCGAAGAATCGATGCTTTTGAACTGTGGTGTTGGAGAAGACTCTTGAGAGTCCCTTGGACTGCAGGGAGATCCAACAAGTCCATCCTAAAGGAAATCAGTCCTGAATGTTCATTGGAAGGACTGATGTTGAAGCTGAAACTCCAATACTTTGGCCATCTGATGCGAAGAACTGACTCATTTGAAAAGACCCTGATGCTGGGAAAGATTGAAGGCAGGAGGAGAAGGGGACGACAGAGGATGATGGTTGGATGGCATCACCGACTCAATGGATATGATTTTGAGCAAGCTCCCGAAGTAGGTGACAGACAGGAAGTCCTGGTGTGCTGCAGTCCATGGGGTCGCAAAAAGTCACACACGACTGAGCAACTGAACTGAACTGAACTGATCCATCAGTTTGGGCTCCTCTCGGGGCTCAGATGGTAAAGAAGCTGCCTGGAGTGTGGGAGACCTGGGTTCAATCCTGGGTTGAGAAGATCCCCTGGAGGAGAGCATGGCAACCCACTCCAGTATTCTTGCCTGGAGAGTCCCCATGGACAGAGGGGCCTGGCAGGGTACAGTCCATAGGATCACAAAGAGTTGGACACGAGTGAGGGACTAAGCACAGCACTTCCATCAATTCACCTTTACTTGGGAATAGTTTCTCTTAAGGCTGCTGCTCCTGCGGCTAGGTCCCTAAGTCCGACTCTGTGCGACCCCATAGATGGCAGCCGACCAGGCTCCCTCATCCCTGGGATTCTCCAGGCAAGAACACTGGAGTGGGTTGCCACTTCCTTCTCCAATGCATGAAAGTGAAAAGTGAAAGTAAAGTCGCTCAGTCGTGTCTGACTCTTCAAGACCCCATGGACTGCAGCCTACCAGGCTCCTCTGTCCATGGGATTTTCCAGGCAAGAGTACTGAAGTGGGGTGCCATTGCATTCTCCAAATTAAGAACTAAAATCCTTTCTATTGAGAAAGTGATAAAGGAGCTTAAACAACTAAAAAAATCCATATTAAGTGTCCCTCAGTGGACCATGACATAATTCTGTCAAAATTTGAAACAACTCAAAGAAAGTCAACAAATACATGGAGAACTAGACTTCAGTTATTTACTGCAAAATTATTAGCAAAACTATCACCTGGAGTATTTTGGAAAATAGCAAGTGGACCTAGTAAACTCATAAATCTGGCTAAAGAGATATCTAGAAAGAGGTAAAAAATAAATTGATTGACTTCTTTAAATGCCTCTGATCATATAAGAAAGAGATAAACTAAAGAAGGTATTATTCAGTTTTAGAAAAGAATGTACACAAAACAGAATGCCCAGGATAGACTTCTGAGCTAAGCAAAGAATCAAAGTTCAACAATGACCTCAGAGCAAAAAATAAAACCTGGAAAAGTAAAGTGTAGTCTCAGGGTAAAGAAGTAAAGGCTGTAGCTATACAATCCTTGTTTCAGATCTTAGAAAGATTTTAGAGCATTCCTCTCCAAATCTCATTGCTAGGCCACCTACATTAGCCTCAGAGGTGGCCCAAGGTAGATAAGGTCTTGTCTTAGAAAGAAATATGAATGTAGATTTTGTTTAATGGAGTGAACACCCAATAAGAATCTCAGGCAAGCCCAATAGAGAGTGGGAGTGGGGGTGGGAAGGAGACACAAATTTTGTGCTTGTTAGAAGCGGAGGGATGGGATGGGGAGGGAGGTGGGAGAGGGGTTCTGGAAGGGGAAAACAAGTACACCCATGGTGGATTCACGTCAATGTATGGCAAAACAAATACAATATTCTCAAAAAAAAAAAAAAAAAGAAGCACCATGAGATAAGACTAAAAGGGACAGACACAGTTCAGATTGAAAAGAATTCTTGGTACCCTCAAAGTTGTGCACACACTCAGAAAGCTACTTAGCTACACACACAGACCATTTAAGGAAGATAGGATGACTCAGACGGACACGACTAAAGCGACTTAGCATGCATGCATGCATTGGAGAAGGAAATGGCAACCCACTCCAGTATCCTTGCCTGGAGAATCCCAGGGACAGAGGAGCTTAGTGGGCTGCTGTCTATGGGGTCGCACAGAATCGGACACAACTGAAGTGACTTAGCAGCAGCAGCAGGATGACTCAGAAGGCTGAACTAAGATATTAGAGGACTAACTGGTGACCCAGGAATGGGCCTGGGCCCTAAACCAAGAAACTGGAATCAAATGCCCAGCAGAATTTTAGAATTACTGTGAACTATTCTTCCTTGTGAATAGAACTGTCAACTAAGGCCATCCTATGTCCATCTTAGGGCTTCCCTGGTGGCTCAGATGGTAAAGAATATGGCTGCCAGTGCAGGAGACTGGGGTTTGATCCCAGGGTTGGGAAGATCCCCTGGAGAAAGAAATGGCAATCCACTCTAGTATTCTTGCTTGGAGAATACCATGGACAAAGCAGCCTGGCAGGCTACAGTACATGGGATTGCAAAGAGTTAGACATGACTGAGCAACTAAGAGTTTCAGTTTCATACCCATCTCAGGATTATATGTTAGATGTGAAAAGGGCAGATAACCTGTCTTTTTATTCCACAGGTCTTCTGCTTAAGAGGAATAAAACTTGACGAAATACACCAGAAGTGTTTTCTATATCCAAGACTTAATTAAAATGACAAAGTCCTAGATAGCCATATGTTATCATAAGAAAATAAGAGCTTAATGGTCTTGAAAGGGGATGGATGTACTTTTTAATGTGAGAATGTTGAAATTATCTGTCCAGGGAATTGACTACGGTAGATTAAAACTAGCCACAAATCCTCACACTCCTTTCATTGAGAGGTTCTTTTTTCCTTCCTTTGAACCTAGTCTGGCCCATGGTTCCTCTGACAATGGAATCTCATAGAAGAGATGCAGAGCTGATACTATATACTGGCCTGGTCCTAGACTTTAAGAGGACTGATGCTTCTGCTATGGGCTCTTATAAACCTGACCATTATCTAAGAAATCTAACTAGAGTAGAAATCTGCCAGACTACACGGAGAGGCTCTGATAAAGGGGCTGGTGGGGGGGGGGGGTGGGAACCAGCCAACACCCAGTAGTTCCAAGAGAGCCGTCCCAGTCACCCTAGCTAATTCAGCTGATAAAATGAAGAAACGAGTTCTACAGGCTCCTGCCTGGATTTCAGTGCCTTAGAAATATGAGATAAAATAATGATAAAATTTTTAGCCGCTAAATTTTAATGTAGGTTGCTATGCAGTAGTGGATAACCAGAGCACATACATAGGAATTAATAATGTGTAGAAGATGCAGTGACTTTTGTTGGGGCCCAGGGCCCCATATGCCTCAATAGCATATTGATTATTTTAAGTTACATTTACTTAAGAAACAGCCAATACAAAAGGGACATTTAAGACCTTTCTCTTTCTCTCTCTGAAAGCAGGAGATAAATTTCCCCCTGCATCTAGAGGCTGAAGGACACCCTTATCACCAGAGTGTGGGAGTTCCGACTGAGAAGCCTGTATACACAAAGCTTGTTACTTCTTTAATTGACTACCCCAAGACCACACTGTTTAAATTCCTCACTAATTAAGCACCCAAAGCGTAAATTCTTTGTCCTGTCAATTCTTCATAAATTTACTGTTTACCTAAAAAGTATAAAAGTTGCCTGCTTTGGCTGCTTCTTAGGTGCCATTTCTGTGAGAATTCTGTGCACAAGAACTAAAGTGTTCCTTTTTCTCCTGTTAATCTGCCTTATGAGAATTTTCTTATCAATCCAGCCAAAAGAACTCAAGAGGGATATAGGGGAAAATTTCCCTCTCCTTGACACTTGTAAAGAGTACATAATGCTCACTGAAGGTGAGAAATAATTAATAAAATACTATTTTCTATACTCATTACTGTAGAGTTCATTAATTAGAGCCTAATAGAAATTATTCATGAGAAAAGATGACTTACCAACAATCTGATGAAATATAATTATTAATTCTAAAAGCATTTTTTAATGGAAGTCATATCAAATGAACTTACTCCACGAAAAAGTATATCTAGTTAATAAGAAAACAGTCAATTTTAGTAATCTGAATTATAGTCAATTATGTAATTTGAAATGACAGACCATAACTTTGACTTTTTTTATTTTTTTCAAGCAGAATAAGAGATCTCATACTGAATTTCTGATTACAGCTCATACCCTGTAGGTGGCTCTCATGTTCTCCTGCCCGTTAGTGTTACTGAATCAACCTATCTGTTCATGATCTGTTTGGAAACATGGTTTCTGTCTTCAAAGTAAACAAATGGTTTTAGCATGCATGAATCAGCACTTCCATGTATTTAGTCACATAATTACATCTATACGTGTATACTTTTGCCCATAATTAAAGCTGGGTGTTTAGATATATACCGGAAAAGTCATAAAATGATGTTATAGTCATGAACTTTCACTTTAAAAAAAGGAAAACTGGTACAGAGCTGTTCCTCCAGCAGTCTCAGCTCGAGACAATCCGCACAGACCGAACAGTCAACATTCGGGGGTCTCTAAGCAGCCACCGGCTGAGGTCAACTGACGCAAAGAGGCAGAGTCGTGAGGCTGAACAAAGCCAAGGCCACACTAACAGTGCCTGTGTCGTCCTTGCAGCCTTCGCAGACTGCAGCTAGCTCAGAATTCAGTTCACGGGGGCTCCCCGCTTAGCTCGCAAAGGTCATGAGTTACAGCCGCCCTCCTCCCAACGTGGGCGACTTGATCTCCCTCAAGGTGGACAACCTGACTGACCGCATCTCATGCCGCACCCTGAGGCGCATCTTCGAGAAGTATGGGCCTATCGGCGATGTGTACATCCCCCGGGACCGCTTCACTCAAGAGTCCCGTGGCTTTGCCTTCGTCCGCTTCCACGACAAGCACCACGCCGAGGAGGCCATGGACGCCCTAGACGGGAAAATGCTGGATGGCCGAGAACTGCGGGTGCAGATGGCACGCCACAGTCGCCTCCTAGATTTCCTCCAAGGCCGCAGCCAGGAAACTCCTCCCCAGGGTCAAGAACGCCAGAGCCACAGCCCGAGGCTTCGTCGCTGCCGCAGGTCCAGCACCAGCAGCCCATCGCCACGTCAGGCCCAATCTCGTTTCAGCCGCTCAAAGTCTCCATCTCGCTCTTGTGATAGTTCTCCATCATCCTCGAGATCAAGATCTACTGGAAGTACCAAGTCCTCCTCGGAGGCCAGATATCTCTCAGCAACCACGACTAGGTCTAGATCCAGAAGGCTTCCACCAGGAAGAAAGTACAGGCCCTGAGGACAATCAAAAAATCCCTCCAGGTTTCCAGAAGAGGAAGGAGCGGTGTCTTATTAGAATAATAAGTCTGTAACGAAAAACCTGAAAACTGGGGTGTGGGGGAGAATGAGGGGGACAGCGGGGGGAGAGGAACAACATCTCAGTTGATCAGACAGTCCTTGAAATTAGCCACTATCTGTTGAAAAGGTTATTCTTTTTTTTTTTTTTTTTTATAAATTTATTTATTTTAGTTGGGGGCCAATCACTTCACAACATTGCAATAGTTTTTGCCATACATTGACATGAATCAGCCATGGGTTTACATGTGTTCCCCCTCCTGGACCCCCCACCCACCTCCCTCCCCATCCCATCCTTCTGGATCATCCCATTGCCCCGGCCCTGAGCCCTTGTCTCATGCATCGAACAACGCATTGTGTAACTTTTTACCTGTTTTGAATTTTGCCTCAAGTGGTAAACTTCATTTTATAACGGCATTTGGTTTCTTTTATTCACATATCTTTTAAGTTAGTGAGATGAACAACTTTGTTATTGGTTTGAATATTTGAGGTAAAGTTTCATTTGTCTTTATATACTGCATTTTCTTTGAAAGTAAACAGAGTGTTATCTAATTTATGGCCTCTAGACTTAAGAAACTGTGTGTAGCCTTTTCTTTTTGAGCAGTCAACGACTGTCTAGTGATTGACTCTTTATTGTCATCATTCTTTTAAAAATAAAGACCTACTTGAAGTTATTATAAGTGTATGTACATGTGTTACTTACCTTTGGATTTAAATGGTAATCTGGCTCTGCATTGATACAGAGAAATTTAAGGTGAAAATAATTCTTTTAAGAATTATTTATCAAAGATACTTCTAGTTCCATGTATTTTTGGGCAGTAGACACAGTTGTACAACAGTTGGGCAATGACGATTAACTGTTAAGGTGGTGTTTTGTAGTACAGAATGCTTGGCTACTTCACGTTTTCTGCTGATTGCTCCTATGTAAAGGTAATGTGCTGTGCAAAAACAAATGGTTATCCAGCATGTTAAAATGCCTGACAACTGTACTTGCGGCCACACAGGCCCAGGCCTCGCATATATAAGGGAGCATACAGTGAACTTAAAAGTAAATGTGCCTTTACTTTTTCCTTTCACACCCAAATTGGTCAATCTGACCATCTTCAGTTACGAACTTAAATACGAAAGATGCTAAGAATTTGTTATTTTCTAAGTGCTAATAACATGCTATCTCTTTTTGTTTGTGTATGTACTGTATTTTCTGAACAAACATTTTTCCTTGTGTTTTTAAAAAAATTGTTGTGGTTATATTGTCATTCATAAAAGTATGAAAAAGAAAATATAATTGAGGTCATACATCTCACATGTGTTATAAACAAAGATATCAAAACAATTGAGTATCAACTTCCAGAGATCCAAGGTATAAATATAAGTTAGCAAGTTAAAATCAATATCACACACATCTGCTACTACCTTATGGCTTTGATCCCCAAACTGGGTAGGACTTTAATGTGGCTCTGCTCTGAATCTTTTTGAATTGTCTTCTTTGGCTCAGTACTCTATTTTAACTTACTGGCTTTGAATGAATATTTTGGGAGACAGTTAATCTTAGCTTGGCTTTGAAATTTATCTCAGCATTACTGGTCCTAACTGTAGCCCCACTCAACATTTTCTCTTTTATTCATGGTTGCCAGTTGGACACTCTGTTTCAGTTATTATTTTCTTTCTTTTTTTTCTATTTTCCAGTTTTATTGAAAAATAATTGACATACACCCCTGTATAAGCTTAAGACATGCACAATGATGGTTTGATTTATATATCTCAAGAAATGATTATCACAATAGGTGCAGCTAACATCCATCTGCTCATATAGATACAATAAAAACAAAAGAAAGCAGAAAAGAAAGGAAAATAATTGCTCCTAGTGATGGGAATACTTAGAATTTACTTTCTTAACAACTTTCCTATATATCATATAGCAGTGGTAGCTATAGTCATGTTGTACATTGCATCCCTAGTACTTCTTTATCTTAAAACTGGAAGTTTGTACCCTTTGACCGCTTAACTCCAATTCCCCATCCCTCACTCCCCAACCCTCCTTCCCCTACCTCTGCTAAACACTAGTCCAGTGTCTTTTTCAATGAGCTTGGTTTTTCGGTTTTGTCTTTTTTTTTGTTTCAGATTACACATTAAGTGGGATAATAAAATATTTGTCTTTCGCTGTCTTATTTTCAATTCTCACTGCCCAATTCTCTTTGTCTGAGAAACTGACTAAATTAAACCATGAAAAATAGACTCAATTTTCACATATTACAATTTAAGAAACTGGAGCCTGGAAAGAGTCAGTATTTGGGTAAATAATGAATTAATGATTAGACTTTAACCCAAGTCTCTAAATTCTCAACTCACTCCTCTTTCCTGTATATCTCATTGCCTCAGTATATTGCTTTTAAAAACACAGAATTGAAATGAGGTTTGGGGACATCAATTATGATATTTGGGAACAAATATTAAAAGGAAGACTCTAAAGTAAAGAATACTTTGAGAAATATGTTTTCAGTGAGTAGCTCAGCTGGATACTACTAACAGAGACCTATTTCACTGAAATTTTGAAAGTTCCTCTGTGGTATGAATGCAGTTTATCTCAAACTTTGAATTCCTATAACACAATAGTTTTTGTCTACAACTGATTGAGTCAGTTTCTCAGATAAAGAGAATTGAGCAGTGAGAATTGGAAATAAGACAGAGAATTTCAAATACTTGATTATTTCACTTATATGTGGAATCTAAAAAAACAAAACAAAACAAAAAACCAAGGTCATTGAAGGAGAGATCTGACTAGTGGTTACCAGAGGTAGGAGAAGGAGGGGTGGGGAGTGGGGGAAGGGGAATTGGAAGAGGTGGTCAAAAGGGTAGCTCAGATGGCAAAGAATCCGCCTGAAATGCGGGAAACCTTGTTTCATCCCTGGGTTGAAAAGATACCCTGAAGAAGGGAAGCACTAACAAATCCAGTATTCTTGCCTGAAGAATTCCACGAACAGAGGAGCCAGAAGGCTACAGTCCATGGGGTGGCAAAGAGTCAAACACGACTGAGTGACTTTCACTTTCACTAGTATCCAGAAATCACACTTAAGTCAATGGTTATTAACTGAACCAAACATCTGTTAAAACTTTATAAATATGGAAAACATATACAGGCATGCACACACACACACATAACTGCACACCTAGCATGCAAATTAAGACTGCTAAACTCCAGCACTTTCACTAGTATCCAGAAACCACACATAAGTCAATGGTTATTAACTGAACCAAACATGCACACATACACACACATAACTACACCCCTAGCATGCAAATTAAGACTGATAAACTCCAGTTCAGTTCAGTTTACTCACTCAGTCATGTTTGACTCTTTGTGACCCCGTGTACCGTAGCACGCCAGGCTTCCCTGTCTATCACTAATTCCCTGAGGTCACATTCATGTCCATCAAGTCAGTAATGCCATCCAACCATCTCATCCTTTGCCATCCCCTTCTCCTCCTGCCTTCAATATTTCCCAGCATCAGGGTCTTTTCCAATGAGTCAGTTCTTCGCATCAGGTGGCCAAAGTATTGGAGTTTCAGCTTCAGCATCAGTCCTTCCAATGAATATTTAGGATTGATTTCCTTCAGAAATGATTGGTTTGGTCTCTTTGCACTCCATGGGACTCTCAAGAGTCTTCTCCAACACCACAGTCAAAAAGCATCAATTTTTTGGTGCTCAGCCTTCCTTATACTCCCACTCTCATATCCATACATGACTACTGGAAAAATCATAGCTTTGACTAAACAGACATTTGTCAGCAAAGTAATGTCTCTGCTTTTTAATATAGTGTCTAGGTTGGTCATAGATTTTCTCCCAAGGAGCAAGCACCTTTTAATTTCATGGCTGCAGTCAACATCTGCAGTGATTTTTGAGCCAAAGAAAATAAAGTTTCTCAATGTTTCCATTGTTTCTCCATCTATTTGCCATGAAGTGATGGGACCAGATGCCATGATCTTCACTTTTTGAATGCTGGGTTTTAAGCCAGCCTTTTCACTCTCCTCTTGCAATTTCAACAACAGGCTCTTCAGGTCCTCTTCTATTTCTGCCATAAGGGTGGTGTTATCTACATACTTGAGGTTATTGATATTTCTCCCAGAAATCTTGATTCCAGCTTGTGATTCAACCAGCCCGCAATTTCGCATGATGTACTCGGCGTAGAAGTTAAATAAACAGGGTGACGATATACAGCCTTGATGTACTCCTTCCCCAATTTTGAACCAGTCCATTGTTTTGTGTCTGATTCTGTTGTTTCTTGACCTGCATACAGATTTCTCAGGAGGCAGGTCAGGTGGTCTGCCCATCTCGTGAAGAATTTTCCACAGTTTGTTTTGATCTACATAGTCAAATGCTTTAGTGTAGTCAATGATGCAGAAGTAGATGTTTTTCTGGAACTCTTTTGCTTTTTCAATGATCCCACAAATGTTGGCAATTTGATTTCTGGTTCCTCTGCCTTTTCTAAATCCTGCTTGAACACCTGGAAGGTCTCGGTTCAAATACTGTTGAAGCCTGGCTTGGAGAATTTTGAACATTACTTTGCTAATGTGTGAGATGAGTACAATTGTGTGGTAGTTTGAACATTCTTTGGCATTGGCTTTCCTTGGGATTGGAATGAAAAATTACTTTTTCCAATCCTGTGGCCCCTGGCAAGTTTTGCAGATTTGCAGGCATAGTGAGTGCACCACTTTCACAGCATCATCTTTTAAGATTTGAAACAGCTCAACTGGAATTCCATCACCTCCACTAGCTTGGTTCGTAGTGATGCTTCCTAAGGCCCACTTGACTTCGCATTCCAGGATGTCTGGCTCTAGGTGAGTGATCACACCATCCTGGTTATCTGGTTCATGAAGATCATTTTTGTATAGTTCTTCCATGTATTCTTGCCACATTTTCTTAATATCTTTTGCTTCTATTAGGTCCATACAATTTCTGCCCTTTATTGTGCCCATCTTTGCATGTAATATTCCCTTGGTATCTCTAATTTTCTTGAAGAGATCTCTAGTCTTTCCCATTCTACTGTTTTCCTCTATTTCTTTGCGCTGATCACTGAGGAAGGTTTTCTTATCTCTCCTTGCTATTCTTTGAAACTCTGCATTCAGATGGATATTTGTTTCCTTTTCTCCTTAGCCTTTTGCTTCTCTTTTTTCTCAGCTATTTGTAAGGCCTCCTCAGACAACTATTTTCCCTTTTTGCATTTCTTTTTCTTGGTGATGGTCTTGATTACTGCCTCCTGTACAATGTCACAAACCTCTGTCCATAGTTCCTCAGGTACTCTATCAGATCTAATCCCTTGAATCTGTCACTTCCACTGTGTAAATGTAAGGCATTTGATTTAGGTCATACCTGAATGTTTGGGCTTCCCTGATAGCTCAGATGGTAAAGAATTCACCTGCAATGCAGGAGACTCTGATTCCATTCCTGGGTCAGGAACATCTGTTGGAGAAGGGATAGGTTTCTCCATTCCCACTCCATTATTCTTGGGCATCCCTTCTGGCTCAGTTGGTAAAGAATTTGCCTGCAATGTGAAAGACCTGGGTTCAATCCCTGGCTTGGGAAGATCCCCTGGAAAAGGGAAAGGCAATCCACTGCAGTATTCTGGTCTGAAGAATTCCATTAACTGTACAGTCCACGGGGTCACAAAGAGTTGGAAACAACTGAGTGACTTTCACTTTCACTTTCATTCCTGAATGGTCTAGTGGTTTTCCCTACTTTCTTCAATTTAAGTCTGAATTTTGCAATGAGCTCTTCATGATCTGAGCCACAGTCAGCTCCTGGTCTTGTTTTTGCTGCCTGTATAGAGCTGCTCCATCTTTGGCTGCAAAGAATATAATCAGTCTGATTTCAGTATTGACCATCTGGTGATATCCATGTGTAGGGTCTTCTTCTGTGTTGCTGGAAGACGGTGTTTGCTATGGGCAGTGTGTTCTCTTGGGAAAACTCTGTTAGCCTTTCCTCTGCTTCATTTTGTACTCCAAGGCCAAACTTGCCTATTACTCAAGATATCTCGTGACTTAGGCATCCTAAAAATCCCACTAGGAAGCTAACTGGTCGCATAACATTATCTCACTCTTTATCAAGGTATCAGTGAAAGACATTTTAGTTCCCACCAGGAGCATTCTGTTTCTTAATATAAACCAAATGTTCAGTGATATTTCACCTCAGGATATTTTCTCCTCATATGAGAATTAAATGAGTATTACTGGGCCAAGGTATCAGCATACATTGTATAATGAATGAAACATGTGCAAATATAAGGACACTTTGAAAGGATCTCAAGGTACAAAGATGTAGGAAATTCATCCACAATATTAACATTATATCGATGTCATAACTATATTTCACTCATAATCAACTGAAAATGATTGCTCATTTCTTTCAACTTTACACAATTTCAATGCCTAATAAATACTTATTAAACAATTGAATGACAGAAATATTCTGTTTTCTGAATTTTTCATAAAAACTAAATACAATTAAATTGAAATTATATGAACATACTAATTTTATAGACTGGACAAAAGCAAATAAATTTTACATGGTAACTTAATTATAAATTATTTATTTTTTCTACCAGGTTTTGGAGATATAATTGACATTTAACACTAAGTTTGAGGCACACAGCATAATGATTTGACTTATGTTGTGCAGTAAGAAATTTTCCTTTACCCATCTAGATTCATCTGGCTGGTCTAAGAATTAAATTGGCATGAGACAAATTAACTGGAAAAAAAATCAAAGTTTAATAACATGAACATATGAGAAAGACCCAGGAAATCTGAAAAACCCAAATGGCTGAAACCCTCACCTTAAATACCATCTTTAACTAAAGACAAAAGAGGATGTCATGGACAGTATTTGAGACTTCAGAGGAGAGCAAAGTGGTTCATATGAAGATGGAAAAGGAAATGTTTGGCAAATGGGCCATGTAGACAATAGGACACAGAATGGTCTTAGATCTCTAGGCTCTGCTGTGTTTTCCAAAACACAACTAGCCATATTCTTTGTAGATATCTCTGGTGATTGCTCTATTGGGGAATAGGCCCTTTATCTAAAAGTTTTAGACAGTTAGGAGCAAGGTCAAAGTTTCTTCCTGAGACTTTCGACCTAGTCTTTTGCTGCAGTCTCAAGATGGTAGATGAATAGGATGGAAAGACCACTTTATCCCCCACAAATTCATCAAAAGATCATTTGAATGCTGAGCAACTTCCACAAAACAACTTCTGAATGCTGGCAGAGGACACCAGGCACCCAGAAAGGCAGCCCATTCTCTTCAAAAGGAGGTAGGACAAAATATAAAAGACAAAAAGAGAGACAAAAGAGTTAGGGATGGAGACCCATCCTGGGGAGGGAGTCGTGAAGAAGGAGACATTTTCAAGCAGCAGGAAACCCTCTCACCAGAGGGTCTCTGGGGAGTTTTGGAACCTCAGAGGGCAACATAACCGAGAGAAAAAGAAAAAAAAAACCCACAGAATATGCTCCTAACAACAAGTCCCAGCAGAGAAGTAGCCCAGATGCTCACGTCTGCCACCAGCGAGGGTGGGCTGGACAGGGAGGCATGGGTTGCATGCTTAGGGTAAGGACAGGGCCTGAATGTCCTGAGGACAATCTGAGGGAGCATACGTGAGATAGCAACCCAAACTGTGGGATAGCCAGACAGAGAGGAAGAAAAAAAAAAAAAAAGAGCACGAGAACTTTCTTGTGAAAGGCTCTAACCTAACACACAGCTTGGCCTGCTCACAGAACAAAGAACTGAGCGAATGCCAAAGAAGAGCTAGCAGGCTGCATACAGGCCCCTCCCCTACACTGGAGGCAGAGAGACAGGTGTGCCATAGCCAGAGCTAAAAGGCAAGGGGCAATCTCGGCCCCAGAGACCTGCATCCTCCACCAAAATGTGAGCAGGCTCCCAGTTGCTAACCAAGTCTTCCTGGGATCCTGAACGGTTGACATCTGCCAGGAGGGTAACAACCTGAGATCACCTCCCCAGAGGAGACACATGGCACACCTGAGATGGTGCTCTCGTGGTGCACCTGGGAAACCTAGCAGCCAGGACCAGGGAGCTGATTAAGATGCACAGCCCACCTACACAGTGCATGCGCCAAGCACCTGGTCACCTGAGCTGCTCGGACCTGGGAAGGGCACAAAACGCTCACCCAACCAAATCTGTGCCCTTGAGGACTACCCAAGTACCTGAACCTGAGAAGCTCAGACCTGGGAAGTGCACGAAATGCAGGGTACACTTTGGACAGTACCCCTGCAGAGCAACCTGGAGCCTGAGCAGTGTAGACCCGGAAAGCACATGCTGCAATGAGCTGGGGCAAACCCAGTGTGGTCCATACACTGCGAGCACAGCCCACACCTGCCAGTGATATTTGTTTGCGGTGTTCCTCCCTCTCCACAACACAACTGAACAAGCAAGCTTAAATAAGGGACCACCGTTGTCCCCTTGTGTCAGTGCAGAAATTAGACACTGAAGAGGCTTGCAAACACAGGGAGCCAAAATAAACAAAGAAGAGTGAACTGCTCTGGAAGTGACAGGTGCAAGAGATTAAAACCCTGTAGTTAACATTGACTAAGCATTGGAAGGAGCCTATAGACCTTGAGAAGAAGTACAAGCTGGAACAAGGAACTATCTGAAACTGAACTGGCCCCACACGGCCCACAACAGCTCCAGAAAAATTCCTAGATATATTTTACTATTATCATTTTTAATTTTTTTTATTTTTAAGTTCTTTATTACTCCTTAATTTTCATTTTAATAACCTACTATTACCTTGCAAAAAAGACTCTATTTTATTAACAAATTTCATGTGTATATATTTTATAATTTTTGTGATTGATTTTGTTTTGTATTTTTAATATTGTAGTTTTGAGAGTCTAACCACTACTCTAGAATTTTACTCTTTGCTTTTTGGTATTTGTTATTAATTTTGCACCTTTAAGAATCTAATCTTCATTTTGAATCTGGGAGGGCAACATAACCGGGAGAAAAAATAAATAAAACCCACAGATTACGTGCCTAAAGCCAACTCCCAGCAAAGAACCCCAGACACTCACATCCGCCACCAGCAAGTGGGGGCTGAACGGAGAGGAGTGGGTGGCACTGCTTAGGGTAAGGACCAGGCCGAATGCCCCGAGGGCAATCTGAGGGAGCTAACGTGAGATAGCAACCTAAACTGTGGGACAGCCAGAGAGAGAAAACTATCCTGCGAAAAGCCCAAATCTAAGGCACTGCTGGCCCGCTCACAGAACAAAGGACTGAGCAATACCAGAGGAGAGCAAGCCGGCTGCGGACCGCCCCATCACCCGCCAGACACAGCGGGCAGGCGGGGCCAGCCAGAGCCGGAGAGGGGCAAACTCAGCCCCAGAGAGGCACCCCCTACCAAACTGCAAACAGGCTTCCAGTTTCTAAGCAAAGACTGCCTGAGATCCCGGAGGGTCGACAGCCGCCGGGAGAGTCACAGCCAGAAACCAGCTCCCCAGAACTGACACAAAGCACACCACAGCTGGGCGCGCCCATAAACTGAGGCGGGGACCAGGGAGGTGATAAGTCGCACCACCCCAACAGGGAAGAGTGCGCTCGCCAAACTCCTGGCTGCCTGAGCTGCTTCAACCGGGGATCGGCAAAAACCAAGGGCCCAACCGAGTCTGCGCCTTTGTGGAGTACCCGGGAACTTGAACCTGAGCGGCTTAGACCTGGGAAGTGCACGCATCTCAGGGCCCACTCCCCGGCCGAGTAACCTGAAGCCTGAGCAGGGCAGACTGGGAAAGCACACACGCCGTGAGCGGGGGCAAATCCAGTGCAGCCAAGATACTGCCAGCTCTCCACACACACGCCAGTGATATTGGTTTGCAGTGTTCCTCCCTCCACACAGCACGACTGAACAAGTGAACCTAAAGAGACCACCTCCGCCACTTTGTGGCAGGGCGGAAATTAGACACTGAAGAGACCTGCAAACAGAAGCCAAATAAACAGAGGGAAGCTCTTTGGAAGTGACAGGCCAACAGATTAAAATCCCTGTAGTTAACACCGACTACATTGAAAGGGGCATATACATCTTGAAAAGTATAAGCAGGAACAAGGATCTACCTGAAACTGAACAGACCCCACACTGCTCACAACAGCTCCAGAGAAAGTCCTGGATATATTTTTACTATTATCTTTTTTTTTAATTTTTTTCTTTTTTCTTTAAGTCCTCTATTACACCTTTAATTTTCATTTTTATAACCCACTATTACCTTACCAAAAAAAACGCCCTATTTTTAAAGCAAACTGCATACATATATCTTATACTTTTTGTGATTTTGTTTTCTTTTTTCTTTTTTTTATATTGTATTTTTTAAGAGTCTAACCTCTACTCTAGATTTTTAATCTTTCTTTTACATATTTGATATCAATTTTGTACATTTAAGAACCCAATCTTTAGTACCCATCTTTACTCAGGAGTGTGATTACTGGCTTGATTACTCTCTCCCCCTATTGATGCTCTTTCTTCTCCCCCAGGGAACCTCTATCTCCCACCCTCCTCCTTCTCTTCTCAACCCAATTCTGTGAATCTCTGAGGGTGTTCTGGGCACCGGAGAACACTTTGAGAACAGAATACTGCCCAGATCTCTCTCTCCCCTCTTGATTCCTCCCTTTCTACTCCTGCTCACCTCTATTACCTTCCTCCCCCCTCTCTATGTATCTCTGTCAACGTCTCTGAGGGTTCCAGACTGTGGAGAGCACAGACGGAAGTGCTTACTGAGAGACTGCTCTCTCCACGTTTGAGTCCCCCTCTTCTCCTCCTGGTCACCTCAACCCGCCCCCCCGCCCCATCACCTCTCCATGTAACTCAGTGAACCTCTCTGGGTATCCCTCACTGTGGAGAATCTTTTCACCATTAACCTAAAAGTTTTATTATCGATGCTGTATGGATGGAGAAGTCTTGAGGCTACTGCAAGAATAAGACTGAAAGCCAGAGGAAACATTAATTAATAAGAGATCATCCAAAAGCCTCCACATATACACTGAAACCAAGCTCCACCCAAGAACCAATAAGTTCCAGAGCAAGACATGCCACGCAAATTCTCCAGTAACGCAGGAATATAGCCCTGAGCATCAATATACAGGCTGCTCAGAGGCACACCAAATCCATAGACATCTCAAAACTCAATACCGTACACTCCATTGCACTCTAGAGAGAAGAAATCCAGCTCCACCCACCAGAACACCGACACAAGCTCCCCCAACCAGGAAACCTTGACAAGCCACCCATTCAACCCCACCCACAGTGAAGAAGCTCCACAATAAAGAGGAACTTCAAACTACCAGAATACAGAAAGGCCACGCCAAACACAGCAATCTAAACAAGATGAAAAGGCAGAGAAATACTCAGCAAGTACAGGAAAATGATAAATGCCCACCAAACCAAACAAAAGAGGAGGAGATAGGGAATCTATCTGAAAAAGAATTTAGAATAATGATAATAAAAATGATCCAAAATCTTGAAAACAAAATGGAGTCACAGATAAATAGCCTGGGGACAAGGATTGAGAAGATGCAAGAAATGTTTATCAAGGACCTAGAAGAAATAAAAAGGAGTCAATATATAATGAATAATGAAATAAAGGAGATAAAAGACACTCTGGAGGGAACCAACAGTAGAATAATGGAGGCAGAAGATAGGATAAGTGAGGTAGAAGATAGAATGATGGAAATAAATGAAGCAGAGAGGAAAAAGAAAAAAGAATCAAAAGAAATGAGGAAAACTTCAGGGACCTCGGGGACAATAAGAAACACCCCAACATTCGAATCACAGGAGTCCCAGAAGAAGAAGATAAAAGGAAAGGCCATGAAAAAATACTCGAGGAGATAATTGTTGAAAATTTCCCTAAAATGAGGAAGGAAATAGTCACAGAACCTCAAGAAACGCAGAGAGTCCCAAACAGAATAAACCCAAGGCGAAACACCCCAAGACACATATTAATCAAATTAACAAAGATCAAACACAAAGAACAAATATTAAAAGCAGCAAGGGAAAAGCAACAAATAACACACAAGGGGATCCCCATAAGGATAACAGCTGATCTTTCAATAGAAACTCTTCAGGCTAGAAGGGAATGGCAGGACATACTTAAAGTAATGAAAGAGAATAATCTACAACCCAGATTACTGTACCCAGCAAGGATCTCATTCAGATATGAGGGAGAATTCAAAAGCTTTACAGACAAGCAAGAACTGAGGGAATTCAGCACCACCAAACCAGCTCTCCAACAAATGCTAAAGGATCTTCTCTAAGCAGGAAACACAGAAAGGATGTTTAAACACGAACTCAAAACAACAAAGCAAATGGCAACGGGACCATACTTTTCAATGATTACCTTAAATGTAAATGGGTTGAATGCCCCAACCAAAAGACAAAGACTGGCTGAATGGATACAAAAACAAGACCCCTATATATGCTGTCTACAAGAGACCCAGCTCAAAACCAGGAACACATACAGACTGAAAGTGAAGGGTTGGAAAAACACATTTCATGCAAACGGAGACCAAAAGAAAGCAGGAGTCGCAATACTCATTTCAGATAAAATAGACTTTAAAATAAAGGCTGTGAAAAGAGACAAAGAAGGACACTACATAAAGATCAAAGGATCAATCCAAGAAGAAGATATAAAAATTATAAATATATATGCACCCAACATAGGAGCACCACAATATGTAAGGCAAATACTAACAAGTATGAAAGGGGAAATTAACAATAACATAATAATAGTGGGAGACTTTAATACTCCACTCACACATATGGATAGATCAAATAAACAGAAAATTAACAAGGAAACACAAACTTTAAATGATACAATAGACAGGTTAGATTTAATTGATATTTACAGGACTTTCCACCCCAAAACAATCAATTTCACCTTTTTCTCAAGTGCACACAGAACTTTCTCCAGGATAGATCATATCCTGGGCCATAAATCTAGCCTTGGTAAATTCCAAAAAATTGAAATCATCCCAGCCATCTTCTCTGACCACAATGCAGTAAGATTAGACCTCAATTACATGAAAAACACTATTAAAAATTCCAATATATGCAGGCTAAACAACACGCTTCTGAATAACCAACAAATCACAGAAGAAATCAAAAAAGAAATCAAAATAGGCACAGAAACGAATAAAAATGAAAACATAACAACCCAAAACCTATGGGACACTGTAAAGGCAATGCTAAGGGAAACGTTCATAGCAAAACAGGCGTACCTCAAGAAACAAGAAAAAAATCAAATAAATAACCTAACTCTACACCTAAAGCAACTAGAGAAGGAAGAAATGAAGAACCCCAGGGTTAGTAGAAGGAAAGAAATCTTAAAAATTAGGGCAGAAATACATGTAAAAGAAACAAAAGAGACCATAGCAAAAATCAACAAAACTAAAAGCTGTTTTTTTCAGAAGATAAACAAAATTGACAAACCATTATCCAGACTCATCAAGAAACAAAGGGAGAAGATCAGATCAACAAAATTAGAAATGAAAATGGAGAGATCACAACAGACTCCACAGAAATACAAAGGATCATAAGAGACTACTACCAACAGCTATATGCCAATAAAAGGGACAACTTGGAAGAAATGGACAAATTCTTAGAAAAGTATAACTTTCCAAAACTGAACCAGGAAGAAATAGAAGATCTTAACAGACCCATCACAAGCATGGAAATCAAAACTGTAATCAGAAATCTTCCAGCAAACAAAAGCCCAGGACCAGACGGTTTCACAGCTGAATTCTACCAAAAATTTAGAGAAGAGCTAACACCTATCCTACTCAAACTCTTCCAAAAAATTGCAGAAGATGGTAAACTTCCAAAGTCATTCTATGAGGCCACCATCACCCTAATTCCAAAACCAGAAAAAGATTCCACAAAAAAAGAAAACTACAGGCCAATATCACTGATGAACATACATGCAAACATCCTTAATAAAATTCTAGCAAACAGAATCCAACATCATATTAAAAAGATCATACATCATGACCAAGTGGGCCTTATCCCAGGAATGCAAGGTTTCTTTAACATCCGCAAATCAATCAATGTGACATACCACATTAACAAATTGAAAGCTAAAAACCATATGATTATCTCAATAGATACAGAAAAAGCCTTTGACAAAATTCAACATCAATTTATGATTAAAACCCTCCAGAAAGCAGGAATAGAAGGAACATACCTCAACATAATAAAAGCTATATATGACAAACCCACAGCAAACATTATCCTCAACGGTGAAAAATTGAAAGTATTTCCCCTAAAGTCAGGAACAAGGCAAGGGTGCCCACTTTCACCGCTACTGTTCAACATAGTTTTGGAAGTTTTGGCCACAGCAATCAGAGCTGAAAAAGAAATAAAAGGAATACAGATAGGAAAAGAAGAAGTAAAACTCTCACTGTTTGCAGATGACATGATCCTCTACATAGAAAACCCTAAATACACCACCAGAAAATTACTAGAGCTAACCAATGAATATAGTAAAGTTGCAGGATATAAAATTAACACACAGAAATCCCTTGCATTCCTATACACCAACAATGAGAAAACAGAAAAGGAAATTAAGGAGACAATACCATTCACCATTGCAACAAAAAGAATAAAATACTTAGGAATATATCTACCTAAAGAAACAGAAGACTTATATATAGAAAACTATAAAACACTGATGAAAGAAATCAAAGAGGACACAAACAGATGGAGAAATATACCATGTTCATGGATTGGAAGAATTAATATAGTGAAAATGAGTATACTACCCAAAGCAATCTATAGATTCAATGCAATCCCTATCAAGCTACCAACGGTATTTTTCACAGAACTAGAACAAATCATTTCACAGTTTGTATGGAAATATAGGAAACCTGGAATAGCCAAAGCAATCTTGAGAAAGAAGAATGGAACTGGAGGAATCAACCTGCCTGACTTCAGGCTCTACTACAAAGCCATAGTCATCAAGACAGTATGGTACTGGCACAAAGATAGAAATATAGATCAATGGAACAAAATAGAAAGCCCAGAGATAAACCCACGCACCTATGGACACCTTATCTTCGACAAAGGAGGCAAGAATGTACAGTGGAGAAAAGACGATCTCTTTAACAAGTGATGCTGGGGAAACTGGTCAGCCACTTGTAAAAGAATGAAACTAGCACACTTTCTAACACCTTACACAAAAATAAACTCAAAATGGATTAAAGATCTAAACGTAAGACCAGAAACTATAAAACTCCTAGAGGAAAACATAGGCAAAACACTCTCTGACATAAATCACAGCAGGATCCTCCATGTCCCACCTCCCAGAATATTGGAAATAAAAGCAAAAATAAACAAATGGGACCTAATTAAAATTAAAAGCTTTTGCACAACAAAGGAAACTATAAGCAAGGGGAAAAGACAGCCTTCAGAATGGGAGAAAATAATAGCAAATGAAGCAACAGACAAACAATTAATCTCAAAAATACACAAGCAACTCCTGCAGCTGACTTCAAGAAAAATAAACGACCCAATCAAAAAATGGGCCAAAGAAATAAACAGACATTTCTCCAAAGAAGACATACAGATGGCTAACAAACACATGAAAATATGATCAACATCACGCATTATTAGAGAAATGCAAATCAAAACCACAATGAGGTACCATTTCACACCAGTCAGAATGGCTGCTATCCAAAAGTCTACAAGCAATAAATGCTGGAGAGGGTGTGGAGAAAAGGGAACCTTCTTACACTGTTGGTGGGAATGCAAACTAGTACAGCCACTATGGAGAACGGTGTGGAGATTCCTTAAAAAACTGGGAATAGAACTGCCATATGACCCAGCAATCCCACTGCTGGGCATACACACCGAGGAAACCAGAATTGAAAGAGACACGTGTGCCCCAATGTTCATCGCAGCACTGTTTACAATAGCCAGGACATGGAAGCAACACAGATGTGCATCAGCAGACGAATGGATAAGGAAGCTGTGGTACATATACACAATGGAATATTACTCAGCCATTAAAAAGAATACATTTGAATCAGTTCTGTTGAGATAGATGAATCTGGAGCCCATTATACAGAGTGAAGTAAGCCAGAAAGAAATACACCAATACAGTGTAGTAATGCATATATATGGAATTTGAAAGATGGTAACGATTACCCTATATGTGAGACAGAATAAGAGACACAGATGCATAGAACAGTCTTATGGACTCTGAGGGAGAAGGTGAGGGTGGGACGTTCTGGGAGAATAGCATTGAAACATGTATATTATCATATGTGAAACAGAACACCATTCCAGGTTCGATGCATGAGACAAATTCTCAGGGCTGGGGCAATGGGATGACCCAGAGGGATGGGATGGGGAGGGAGGTGGGAGCGGGGTTCAGGATGCGGAACACATGTAAACCCATGGCTGATTCATGTCACTGTATGGCAAAAACCACTACAATATTGTAAAGTAGTTATCCCCCAACTAAAATAAATAAATTTATTTATAAAAATAAATAAATAAAAGCTCAAAAAAAAAAGAATATAATCTTCAGTATTCATTTTCACTTAGGGGTGTGATTACTGATTTGATTGCTCTCTCACCTTTTGACTCTCCCTTTTCTCCCCCAGGTAACCTCTATCTTTCCTCCCCCTTCTCTTCTCTACTTAACTCTGCGAATCTCTCTGTTTGTTTTGGGCTGTGGAGAACAGTTAGGGTGTTGATTACTGGCTAGAATGGTCTCTCCCCTTTTGAGTCCCCCTTTTCTCCTCCTGGTCACCTCTATCTCCCTCCTCCCTCTTCTCTTCTCCATTTAACTCTGTGAACCTCTCTGGGTGTCCATAACTGTGGAGAATCTTTTTGCCATTAACCTAGATGGTTTACCATCTGTGCTGCATGGATGGAGAAATCTTGAGGCTACTCTAAGAATAAGACTGAAAGCCAGAGGCAGGAGGCTTAAATCCAAAACTTGAGAACACCAGAAAAGTCCTAATTCCAGGGAACATTAATCGACAAGAGCTCATCCTAAAGCCTCCATACCTACACTGAAACTAAGTTCCACCCAAGAGCCAACAAGTCCCAGAGCAAGACATACCACACTAATTCTCCAGCAACGCAGGACACAGAACTGAGCATTAAGATACAGGCTGCCCAAAGTCATGCCAAACCCACAGACACCTGAAAACTCACTATTGGACTCTTCATTGCACTCCAGAGTGAAGAGATCCAGCTCCACCCACCAGAACACCAACGCAAGGTTCCCTAACTAGGAAACTTTGACAAACCACTAGTCCAACCCCATCCATAGGGAGGAACCTCCACAATAAAGAGGAACCACAAACTTCCAGCCTGCAGAAAGGCCACCCCAAACACAGCAATCTAAACGAAATGAAAAGGTAGAGAAATAATCAGCAGGTAAAGGAACATGATAAATGCCCACCAAATCAAACAAAAGAGGAGGAGATAGGGAGTCTATCTAAAAAAGAGTTCAGAAAAATGATAGTAAAGATGATCCAAAATTTTGAAAACAAAATGGAGTTACAGAGAAATAGACTAGATACAAGGATTCAGAAGATGAAAGAAATGCTTCACAAGGACCTAGAAGAAATAAAAACTCGTCAATCAATGAATAATGCAATAACTAAGATCAAAAACACTCTGGAGAGAATCAACAGTAGAATAACTGAGGCAGAAGATAGGATAAGTGAGGTGGAAGATATAATGGTGGAAATAAATGAAACAGACAGGAAAAAAGAAAAAAGAATTAAAAGAAATGAGGACAACCTCAGAGACCTCTGGGACAATGTTAAATGCCCCAACATTCAACTCATAGGAGGCCCAGAAACAAAAGGGCATGAAAAAAACACTTGATAAAATAAACCCAAGGTAAAACACCCCAGTTCAGTTCAGTTCAGTCACTCAGTCATGTCTGACTCTTGGCAGCCCCATGGACTGTAGCATGTCAGGCCTCCCTGTCCATCACCAACTCCTGGAGTTTACTGAAACTCATTTCCGTTGAGTCCGTAATGCCATCCAACCATCACATCCGCTGTTGTCCCCTTCTCCTGCTTTCAATCTTTCCCAGCGTCGGCATCTTTTCAAATGAGTCAGCTCTTTGCATCCAGTGGGCAAAGTATCGGAGTTTCAGCTTCAACATCAGTCCTTCCAATGAACATTTAGGACCGATTTCCTTTCGGATGGACTGGTTGGATCTCCTTGCAGTCCAAGGGACTGACAAAATGTGGTCCGCAGGAGAAGGAAATGGCAAACCACTTCAGTATTCCTGCCTTGAGAACCTCATGAACAGTATGGAAACACCCCAAGACACATACTAATCAAATAATGAATATCAAACACAACGAGAAAATATTAAAAGCAGCAAAGAAAAAGCAACAAATAACACACAAGGGGATCCCCATAAAGATAACAGCTGATCTTTCAATAGAAACTCTTCAGGCGAAAAGGGAATGGCAGGACATATTTAAAGTGATGAAAGAGCAAAACCTACAACCCATATTACAATACTCAGTAAGGATCTCATTCAGATATGAAGGAGAAATCAAAAGCTTTACAGACAAGCAAAAGCTGAGAGAATTCAGCACCACCAAATCAGCTCTTCAACAAATGCTAAAGGAACTTCTCTAGACAGGAAACACAGAAAAGGTGTATAAACTCAAACCCAAAACAAAGTAAATGGCAATGGGATCGTACTTATCAATAATTACCTTAAATGTAAATGGATGGAAAACCCCCAATCAAAAGACAAAGACTGGCTGAATGGATACAAAAACAAGACCCCTATATATGCTGTCCACAAGAGATCCACCTCAAAACAAGGGACACAAACAGACTGAAAGTGAAGGGCTGGAAAAAGATATTTCATGCAAATGGAGACCAAAAGGAAGCAGGAGTAGCAACTCATATCAGATAAAATAGGCTTTGAAATAAGAGCTGTGAAAAGAGACAAAGAAGGACACTACATAATGATCAAAGGATCAATCAAAGAAAAAGATATAACAATTATAAATATATATGCACCCAACATAGGAGCACTGCAATATGTAAGGCAAATGTTAACAAATATGAAAGGAGAAATTAACAGTAATACAATAATAGTGGGAGACGTAATAACCTACGCACACCTATGGATAGATCAACCAAACAGAAGATTAGCAAGGAAACACAAAGTTTAAATGGTACAATGGATCAGATAGACCTAACTGATATCTCTGGGACATTTCACCCTAAAACAATGAAATTCACCTTTTTCTGAAGTGCACATGGAACCTTCTCCAGGACAGATCACCTCCTGGGCCATATATCTAGCCTTGGTAAATTCAAAAAAAATGGAAATAATTTCAAGCAACTTTTCTGATCACAATGCGGTAAGATTAGATGTCAACTACAGGAAAAAAAAAACAGTTAAAAATACAAACATATGGAGGCTAAACAACACACTTCTGAATAACCAACAAATTGCAGAAGAAATCAAAATATGCATAGAAACGAATGAAAATGAAAACACAACAACCCAAAACCTATGGGATTCAGTAAAAGCAGTGCTAAGGGGAAGGTTCATAGCAATACCAGCTTACCTCAAGAAACAGGAGAAAAATCAAATAAATAACCTAACTTGACACCTAAAGCAATTAGACAAAGAAGAAATGAAGAACCCCAGGTTTAGTAGAAGGAAAGAAATCATAAAAATTAGGGCAGAAATAAATGAAAAAGAAATAAAGGAGACTATAGCATAAATCAACAAAACTAAAAGCTGGTTCTTTGAGAAGATAAATAAAACAGACAAACCATTAGCCAGACTCATCAAAAAACAGGGAGAAGAATCAAATCAACAAAATTAGAAGTGAAAATGGAGAAATCACAACTGACAACACAGAAATACAAAGAATCATAAGAAACTACTATCAGCAACTATATGCCAATCAAATGGACAACTTGGAAGAAATGGACAAATTCTTAGAAAATTATAACCTTCCAAAACTGAACCAAGAAGAAATAGAAAATCTTAACAGACCTATCACAAGGACAGAAATTAAAACTGTAATCAGAAATCTTCCAAAAAACAAAAGCCCAGGACCAGATGGCTTCACAGCTGAATTCTACCAAAAATTTTGAGAAGAGCTAACACCTATTCTACTCAAACTCTTCCAGAAAATTGCAGAGGAAGCTAAACTTCCAAACTCATTCTATGAGGCCACCATCACCCTATTACCAAAACCAGACAAAGATGCCACAAAAATAGAAAACTACAGGCCAATATCACTGATCAACATAGATGCAAAAATCCTTAACAAAATTCTAGCAAACAGAATCCAACAACATACTAAAGACATCATGCATCATGACCAAGTGGGCTTTCTCCCAGGGATGCAAGGATTCTTCAATATTCACAAATCAATCACTGTGATATACTACATTAACAAATTGAAAGATAAAAACCGTATGATTATCTCAGTAGATGCAAAGAAAGTCTTTGACAAAATTCAACATCCATTTATGATTAAAAAAACCCTCCAGAAAGCAGGCACAGAAGGAACATACCTCATATAATAAAAGCCATATATGATAAACCCACAGCAAACATTATCCTCAATGGTGAAAAACTGGAAACATTCTCCCTAAAGTCAGGAACAAGACAAAGGTGCCCATTCTCACCACTATTATTCAACATAATTTTGGAAGTTTTAGCCACAGCAATCAGAGGAGAAAAAGAAATAAAATGAATCCAGATTGGAAAACAATAAGTAAAACTCTCACTGTTTGCAGATGACATGATCCTCTACATAGAAAACCCTAAATACACCACCAGAAAATTACTAGAACTAATCAATAAAAATAGTAAAGTTGCAGGATATAAAATTAACACACAGAAATCCCTTGCATTCCTGTACACTAACAATGAGAAAACAGAAAGAGAAATTAAGGAAATAATTCCATTCACCATTGCAATGAAAAGAATAAAATACCTAGGGATAAATCTACCTAAAGAAACAAAAGAGCTATATATAAAATACTATAAAACACTGATGAAAGAAATCAAAGAGGACACAAATAGATGGAGAAATATACCATGTTCAGGAATCGGAAGAATCAACATAGTGAAAATGAGTATATACCCAAAGCAATCTATAGATTCAATGCAATCCATATCAAGCTACCAACAGTATTTTTCACAGAACTAAAACAATTAATTTCACAATTTGTATGGAAATACAAAGAACCTTCAATAGCCAAAGCAATCTTGAGAAAGAAGAATGGAACTGGAGGAATCAATCTGCCTGACTTCCGACTATTCTACAAAGCTACAGTCATCGAGACAGTATGGTACTGGCACAAAGACAGAAATAGAGATCAAAGGAACAAAATAGAAAAGCCAGAGACAAATCCAGCCACCTATGGACACCTTATCTTTGACCATGGAGGCAAGAATATACAATGGAGAAAAGACAAATCTCTTTAACAAGTGGTGCTGGGAAAACTGGTCAACCACCTGTAAAAGAATGAAACTAGAATACTTTCTAACACCATACACAAAAATAAACTCAAAATGGATTAAAGATCTAAATATAAGACCAGACACTATAAAACTCCTAGAGGAAAACATAGGCAAAACACTCTCTGACGTAAATCACAGCAGGATCCTCTATGACCCACCTCCCAGAGTAATGGAAATAAAAGCAAAAATAAACAAATAGGACCTAATTAAACTTAAAAGCTTTTGCACAATGAAGGAAACTATAAGCAAGGTGAAAAGACAGTCTTCAGAATGAGAGAAAATAATAGCAAATGAAGCAACTGACAAGGAATTAATCTCAAAAATATAAAAGCAGCTCATGTACTTCAATATCAAAAAATTAAACGACCCAATCGAAAAATGGGCCAAAGAACTAAATAGACATTTCTTCGAAGACAGATGGCTAACAAATACATCAAAAGATACTCAACATCACTCATTATCAGAGAAATGCAAATCTAAACCACAATGAGGTACCACATCATGCCAGTCAGAATGGCTGCTATCCAAAAGTCTACAAACAATAAATTCTGGAGAGGGTGTGGAGAAAAGAAAACCCTCTTACACTGTTGGTGGGAATGCAAACTAGTGTAGATACTATGGATAACAGTGTGGAGATTCCTTATAAAACTGGAAACAGAACTGCCATACAACCCAGCAATCCCACTGCTGGGCATACACACCAAGGAAACCAACTTGAAAGAGACTCGTGTACACTAATGTTCATTGCAGCACTGTTTACAATAGCCAGGACTCGGAAGCAACCTAGATGTCCATTGGCAGACAAATGGATAAGAAAGTTGTGGTACATATACACAATGGAATATTACTGAGGATTTAAAAAGAATGCATTTATCATTTCTAATGAGGTGGATGAAACTGGAGCCTATTATACACAGGGCAGTAATTCAGGAAGAAAAACACCAATACAGTATATTAACACATATATATGGAATTTAGAAAGATGGCGACAATGACCCTATATGCAAGACAACAAAAGAGTCAGATATAAAGAACAGACTTTTGGACTCTGTGGGAAAAGGCAAGGGTGGGATGATTTGGGAGAATAGCATTGGGGGACACATGAACATACTAATTTTATAAACTAGGCAAAAACAAATACATTTTACATGGTAACTTAATTATAAATTATTTATTTTTTCTACCAGATTTTGGAGATATAATTGACATTTAACACTTAGTTTGAAGCACACAGCATAATGATTTGACTTACATTGTGCAGTAAGAAATTTTCCTTCACCTGTTTAGATTCATCGGGCTGGTCTAAGAATTAAATTGGCATGAGACAAATTAACTGGAAAAAAAATCAAAGTTTAATAACATGAACATATGAGAAAGACCCAGGAAATCTGAAAAACCCAAATGGCGGAAACCCGCACCTTAAATACCATCTTTAACTAAAGACAAAAGAGGATGTCATGGATAGTATTTGAGACTTCAAAGGAGAGCAAAGTGATTCATATGAAGATGGAAAAGGAAAAGTTTGGCAAATGGGCCATGTAGACAATAGGACACAGAACGGTCTTAGATCTCCAGGCTCTGCTGTGTTTTCCAAAACACAACTAGCCATATTCTTTGTAGATATCTCTGGTGATTGCTCTATTGGGGAATAGGCCCTTTTATCTAAAATTTTTAGGCAGTTCGGAGCAAGGTCAAAGTATCTTCCTGAGACTTTGGGCCTAGATTTTTTTTATTTGTTCCCAGCTTAAAATAATCTACATGCCAAACAAATATTTTGAGGTGGCAAGTTTTGCTCTACACTTACATACATCATGAAATGATCACCATGATAAGTTTAGTAAACATCTATCACCTCATATAGATAGAAAATAAAAGAGAAATAATATTTTTCCTTGTGATGAGAACTCTTAGGATTTATTTTTAACAGCTTTCATATACAACATAGCAGTCTTAATTATATTAATCATGTTGCACATTACATTCCTGTACTTATTTATACTCTAACGAGAAGTATGTACCCTTTGACCTCCTTTGTCCAACCCTCTCCCCAACCTCTGGTAACCACAAATCTTATCTCTTTTTCTATGACTTTGTTTGTTTGTCTTTTGAAATATATTTGGCCTACAACACTGTTTTTCTCTGGTACACAACATAGTGATTAGATATTTCTGTACATTATAAAATGATCACAAGCCTAGTTACCAACTTTCATCCTACAAAAATATTATATTACTATTGACTATATTCTCCATACTGTACATTTCATCTCTTTGACTCTTTATTTTGCAACTGGAAGTTTGTACCACTTAATCTCCCACACCTATTTCACTTATTCCCTGATCCCCCCGCCATCAACTTACTTTCTGACATCCAACTATATCATTGACTCAATTGATATGAATTTGAGCAAGCTCTGGTATATGGTAAAGGACAGGAGATCCTGGCATGCTGCAGTCCTTGGGGTCACAAAGAGTGGGACACAACTGAGCAACTTAACAACAACAACTACTACTACATCATCACCAATCATATTACTCTCCTAAAATAATTATTAGGAGCCTTCCAATCATAATCTTATACTTTTCAAATGAAATACATCGTTTTAAAGATCTAAAAATCCTGAGGCACATCTAGCTTCAGGTACTGCTCAATTATTTTTTTTTCTCAACTATCTCGTTCTTTCTCCATCTTTGTTTTCCTTTGTCTATTTATACCAATTTTCCTAATTCTTGGGATAAAACATAGCCACAAGCATCTTTAGGTTTATATCTCACCAGCTTAGTAACCTCAGTGGAAAAGGATTTCTCATTATCAGTAGTTCTAGCTAACATTTAAGATTTAGCTCTTAAATGTACTTTAGTTCACATGCTCATGTTTTGACCAATTATCATAGCCAATTTGAGATATGCTGATTGGACATGGCTGCATCATATGTCCTTTCATTTAGCCATGGTAGTGAATTCAGCTAAACATAAACCAACTGGACTAAGACTGTAGAATGAGTTTTTCCGCCATGAAAATCAGGATGTTATCAGCACAAGTATGTTACAGGGATACTAAGCAGGCAAAAATAAAATCCACTGCTTGTTCTCAAAATATACCAAAACATCTTAATCAGTATCCTATTTCTTACATTCAAAAAACTCAAAACTCAATTTATAGTTTGTGCCAGTTACCTTTTCTGAGATTAATTTCATGTTTCAACCCCTACCCCAAAATTGTGGCCACAGTTGCCCAAATAAGCCAAGGTCTTTCAAGTCTACTTTTTCTGACAGAGCCTTTTTCTACCAACACATAACTACCACTTTCCATCTATAGAAACTAACAACTATATTTAAAGATTCTGATTTAAATATAATACCTCTGTGAAACATTTCCCAACTTCCATTAAATAATTGTTGCATAATTCTCTGTACTTACAAAATAAAACAATATATCAGTTCAGTTCAGTCGCTCATTCATGTCCGACTCTTTGCGACCCCATGAATTGCAGCACGCCAGGCCTCCCTGTCCATCACCAACTCCTGGAGTCTACCCAAACCCATGTCCATCGAGTCAGTGATGCTATCCAACCATCTCATCCTCTGTCATCCCCTTCTCCTCCTGCCTCCAATCCTACCCAGCATTAGGGTCTTTTCCAATGAGTCAACCCTTCGCATGAGGTGGCCAAAGTATTGGAGTTTCAGCTTCAACATCAGTCCTTCCAATGAACACCCAGGACTGATCTCCTTTAGGATGGATTGATTGGATCTCCTTGCAGTCCAAGGGACTCTCAAGAGTCTTCTCCAACACCACAGTTCAAAAGCATCAATTCTTCGGCGCTCAGCTTTCTTCACCAACTCTCACATCCATACATGACCACTGGAAAAACCATAGCCTTGACTAGACGGACTTTTGTTGGCAAAGTAATGTCTCTGCTTTTAAATATGCTATCTAGGTTGGCCATAACCTTCCTTCCAAGGAGTAAGCGTCTTTTAATTTCATGGCTGCAATCAATATCAGCAGTGATTTTGGAGCCCCCAAAAATAAAGTCTGACACTGTTTCCACTGTTTCCCCATCTATTTCCCATGAAGTGATGGGACCAGATGCCATGATCTTAGTTTTCTGAACGTTGAGGTTTAAGTCAATTTTTTCACTCTCCTCTTTCACTTTCATCAAGAGGCTCTTTAGCTCTTCCTCACTTTCTGCCATAAGGGTGGTGTTATGCGCATATCTGAGGTTATTGATATCTCTCCCGGGAATCTTGATTCCAGCTTGTGCTTCTTCCAGCCCAGAGTTTCTCATGATGTACTCTGCATATAAGTTAAATAAGCAGGGTGAGAATATACAACCTTGACGTACTCCTTTGCCTATTTGGAACCAGCCTGTTGTTCCATGTCCAGTTCTAACTGTTGCTTCCTGACCTGCATACAGGTTCTCAAGAGACAGGTCAGATGGTCTGGTATTCCCATCTCTTTCAGAATTTTCCACAGTTTATTGTGAACCACACAGTCAAAGGCTTTGGCATAGTCAATAAAGCAGAAATAGATGTTTTTCTGGAACTCTCTTGCTTTTTCGATGATCCAGTGGATATTGGCAATTTGATCTCTGGTTCCTCTGCCTTTTCTAAAACCAGCTTGAACATCTGGAATTTCACAGTTCACGTATTGCTGAAGCCTGGCTTGGAGAATATATAAATATATATATAAATATATAAATCTATTCTAAAATATACTGTATTTTGATAGTTTCTAGATGGTGTTTGCCTCACTTGGTGTGAATCATATGGGAATACAAACTGCTCCAACAATTGACATATCTCTAGGGCTAGGACAATAACTGAACCAGTTTATGTTGGATGGATTAATTATTAAATAAATCACATTAAATAATCTCACATTTAGTGGTCAAATCTTGTCTTTACTTGAATAATTTGAATGAAAAACTCTCAAACAAGTGTTAAGTGGGGCTGGTAGTATTAACGAGTCCAGAAATTCTTAGAGATCTCCTTCAGATAGCATTACAAATAAGTGTTAGTTTATTTTCACCAATAAATAAAGCCATTCAGGTTGCAAAAAGATACATGGAACAAAATCAGCAAAGTTAGTACTCATTACCATAGGTAAAATAAATATTATGGATCCATTTTTTAAAGTTCCTGTGATAGCCTGACTAGTTTCGTTTGCAAGAGACACAAGGACAAAAATGAAACCAAATGCTTTTGTGGAGAAGAAATTCCCTGGATGAGCAGAAAAGCCTGCCCAAGTTTTGGTGTTTTCTGTTTGTTTGAAACAGGATTGAGGGGTTTTATAATGTAAGATGAAGCCATTAAGAGTTAAAAAGGAGAGGACACACTGAAGAGATTTAATTAAGACCCTGGTGAATTATCAAAAATTGTGAACTACTTTCCTAGTGAGAGTCTACGATCTGAGGAATTCACGAGGAGAAAAGGCAGTGGTCCCTTGGCCCCTGAAAATGAGAAATGCAACATTTAATGAGGCTGACTTTGGCATGGCATTTTGAAGCAGGTTGTCATATAAAATGTAGCGAATGAAAAAGCCTTCTGAAAGCCTGAGAATAGGCTACTCGGGGCAGGGGTGGAGGGTGAAGGATGGTGCTTGGTACATTATAAACTCTCACAAATATTGGCTGCTTTTGAATGAAATGAAACCCATCCTGAATCCAGTCCCTACTCAGTTACATAAGTAAGACAATGGATGCCTAGGCAACGCCTAAGCAAGTTATGAGGTAGAGGCGTATCTCAATTATTGCCTCACCAGAGGCTACAGAGCTGAGGTGCAATAGCGAAGTAGTGGAGCGGCGGGGAACCTAGGCGGAGGGTTATCCGACTGCGTGTGTTCCAGCCACTCCAAGGTGGAAGCAGAAACGAAAGACTACTTGACTGTGGTTTCTGAGTTTCAGCACCATGTCATGAAATTCAGATAATTTTCCGCTTGTTCATGGCGATGGAAAGCTCAGATTCCGACAATGAAGAAGACAGAGTTCCGGTCCAACACAGAGCTCAGATAGACCGATTGGCTCAAGTAGACGATTACTACCGATTCGTAGGTGATCTGAGTGAAGAAGATTACATGCTTTTGAGGGACAACGATTTACTCGGACCCCTAGGTGAAAGTACAAAAGAAGAGTTGCTGAAGAGACTTCGATTAATGAAAGAGGACCTACGCCAAAACTCAGATGAAAATACAGGTATATTCCTCTTTGGGGGGAATAGGATGGAATGAAAAAGGAACTTCATAGTATTAATCACTTCATGAGACTAAATAGTAAATTAGACAGAAGTGGCATAAATTATTTGGTAAGGAACTTCTCGTTAAAAAGAACTGACATTTACTTGGTTTGCAGTGAGAATGCTAGGGTAGGTTTTATTTTCCTGATTCACGTTTGGGTTGTTTTAATTGGGAAACAGTGTGAAGTAGACTATTGGGTTTTGTTTGTTGGTTTTGTACCTCAATGGAAAGTTCCTCCTATGTCCTGAATTATTTTCTCTATCTATGAATGTGAAAGTCGCTCAGTCATATCAGACTTTTTGCAACTCCATGGACTATACAGTCCATGGAATTCTCCAAGTGAGAATACTGGCATGGAGGGGATCTTCCCAATCCAGGGATGGAACCCAGGTCTCTCGCTTTGCAGGTGGATTCTTTACCAGCTGAGCCACAAGGGAAGCCCAAGAATACTGGAGTGGGTAGCCTGTCCCTTCTCCAGTGGATCTTCACGACCTAGGAATCCAACTGGGGTCTCCTGCAGTGCAGGCAGATTCTTTACCAACTGCGTTATGAGGGAAGCCCTCTCTATCTATATAGACATGTAAAAATAAATAGCAAAAAGAAATATTTTATATTCTAATCAAGTAGTTCTCAACTGGAGACAGTTTTGCTCTCCCTCACCCCAAGGAACATTTGACAATAGCTGGAGATATTTTTGGTTGTCACAGGGGGAGGCATGCATGTTACTAGCATCTAGTGGGCAGAGGCCAGGGATGCTGCCAAACATGCCACAATGCACAGGATAGCTCCCCAAACTAAGAATTGCCCAGTGCCAAAATGTAAATAGTTCTAAGGCTGAGAAACCCTGCTGGAACCTCAGATCTGGTGCCTTCTCTCCCGGTGTGAAATAGAGGATTTTACTATCTAATGAAGAGGACACTATAATACTTTGGTTCTTGAATATGGTCTTATATGTGCCATGCTAGGTTCAGTCTATTCATTTGATCTGATTTTCAGCTTAATGCCAGTCAAAAATCTTGGTAATATTAAGAAGTATTCAAAAGTCAAATACTTTTAAACCTATGATTGTGAATTCACTCAGTCATGTCGGACTCTTTGTGACCCTATGGACTGTAGCCCGCCAGGCTCCTCTGTCCATGGAATTTTTCAGGCAAGAGTACTGGAGTGGGTTGCCATTTCCTTCTCCAGGGGATCTTCCCGACCCAGGGATTGAACCTGGGTCTCCCGCATTGCAGGCAGACGCTTTACCATCTCAGCCACCGTGGAAGCCCTTTAAACTACGTTTATATTTGGGCAATAAGCTTATATTTTAAAACAATTTATACATTATCAAAAGCATATAAGAGCCTAGGAGTAGTAATGTTGGGAACGAATGAGAATTAGGCAATAATATCAATTGAATTAAAATACTAGCACTGTACCTTAACTGGTGTTCACCTTGTTTAATTGCTTTGGTGTTTTGACAGTAGACTGAAAAAAAATGTTGTTTCTTGACATTCCTCCCACAGTGGTATACAGGGCTGTGTATATGACAAAATATTGAAAAACAGACTTCCTTCAGATACCCTTTGTAAAAAACTCTCTAAATTTATCTTGGATTAGTGTACTGTTTTTCAGATGGAATTGAAACTTCCCTGCCTTTACTTATACATCTAGATAATAAAGCTTTTAAACTATTAACTCTGTAAATGTGAAATCAGTTGCAAACATCTGAGTGTTTAAGTTCTCATTTTTGTTTGCTTTTTAAACAAATTTTCAGAGTGCTATTTTATGATGGTTCCAATTTTGGTAGTTCTTTTACAGCCCCTCCCCCCTTTTTTAATTACCAGATACAGATGATGCTTCAGATGATGCATCCAGTGATGACTCTCTACTAGCCTGGCTTACCACTTTTGGACAAACTGAAAATGTGACAAGTGAACAAAAAGAAAATCAGTCTTGGAGAGAAGAGAGCCAAATTAGTGCTAACAGTGATGAGCTCAGATTTGGCTTAGAAGGAAATCATGACAGTGATGGTGAACACTCAAATCCAGAGAATGAATATGTAGCATCTGCAAAACTTCCCAGAAGAGAAGATACGGAAGACAGCCAAAGGCAAGTGGAAAATCCACAATCTGAGTCACTATTTACAAGACCATCTGCATCAAAACAAGATACAACAGAAACATTAATGGAAGTCCCACCTACTAGAAGTCAGAGAAGACTAAGAAGTAGGAGCCCAGTCTATCGGAGAACCAGAGGAAGACCTGACATTTGGTCACCTCCACATTCAATGTGGGAATTTTTGGACAGTATTAATGAAGATATACTATCTCAGACTTTTAAACAACCTCTTGCAAGTGAGAATGAGAGATTTTCTAGACCTGAGCATGAAGAAACATTGAGACAGCAAAGGCCTGGACATGAGTTGCAAAATAGGGGTCTTATTGAAACTTCTAAAACTAGGAATGTTATCCAGGGAGAATGGTATTCAGATGCGACGTGCAGCAGTGGATCTTGGGAAGTGAGAGAAACAAATCCAACCACACCCTTCAATCTCGAAGTAGGACGAGTTCATTGTCGAGCATGTTCTCAGAGAGACAGCAGAATTAGTAGAACTCAGTTAACATCTGACTCACCAAACAACACTACCACTTCAGAAAGTGAGCAAGAAGAACTGAAGCCTATGTTTTCACATGCTGACGAGGCCAATGAGAGTGCTTTTGTCAATACCATCAGAAATCCCATTCATAGAATTTTAAATATAACATCTGTTCAAACTCATAATCGATCGTGTCAGACAATGACAGGATTTAGTAACTCAAGTAATCTTATGGACAGTGACAGTATTTTAGAGCATAGCGTCTCACCTCCAAGAGAAAACATGGAAAGGGCAGAGTCACCAAATGAAACACGTGGACCTAGTGGTAGTGCAAGAAGACCTGGTTCTGCTTCAAATGCTAGGTATTATCCTGATTTAAATGTAGTACTGATATCAGATTCAAGCTCCGATTATACTTCTAGCACCACCTCCAGTCCTATACTCATTTCTAGCTCAAGTGACGAAGGTTCAGAAACTAGCTCACTGATCTTTGAAGACAGTGAAGAAAGAAGCTTACCAGCAGGCTTATCAGAGTCCAGGCAAGAAGGTGGACGAATGAACCCAATAATAATTGATGATGATGACTCTTGGCCCTCCCTTAATCCGGATGAATTTCACTTATTAAATGAAAATGACCCATACCAACCTGCAGGCCTTACTGAAACACAGATTGACAACTTGCCTTTAAGATCTTTTGGAGAGAACGATGCACCTAAAGTCTGTAGCATTTGCATCACAGAATACACCGCAGGCAACATGCTACGCGTCCTACCTTGTGCCCACGAATATCACTATCAATGCATTGATCAATGGCTGGTGGAGAAACCAACCTGTCCTATGTGCCGTGGGCCAGTAGTGGATCACTTTGAGGCAGATCATTCTATGTGAGATCTGAATTCTAAGATATATAAAGTGTTACCATGATGAACAACAGTCAGCTGCCTCGTGTACAATTTTAGAGTTATTTATGTTTAAATATAACAATCTGAGTCTATATGTAACAATCTGAAATGAATTATTTGTTCCTGAAGAAATTATTGGGCTTTCCCCAATTTCTGGTTCATAATAAAAGGAAATATTAAAAAGTCAAACAGTGTTATCCTATCTGACAATAAAAATGAGTTACACACCATGGCAGTGCACTGAATTTCAATAGAAACTTAGTATGTGCCCTGGGTTGGGGTATTCCTGATGCCATGAGAGAAATGTTCTAATATGATATAATCAATCCAGATAGACCCTAGTAGTATCTTCTAGTCATATAAATCCCAGATATCTCTTAGCCCTGTTCAATCCTGGTTGTGCATGCAAAGAAACAGGAACCCAACTAAATAATTAAGAAGCAATTTAAGACTGTATTAGAGTCATTCACATAAAAAAGTTATGTTAGATTCATAGAAAGCCATTAAAAGCTTTGAAACCCTTCTCTTCCTATCTCTCTCCAGCAGTTTATCCCACCCTCCCCAATACTACCTTAAAGTTTCTCCTATTCCTCACTACCAATGTATTAGTCAGAGTTCTAGCCAAAAGCTGATGGCACACTTTAAAAGAGTGATGGAATAACATTTAATGAGGAGACTAAAATGTGTAAATAATGAAGAGAAACCAAGAGATGATGAAGTACCCAGAAGCTAGCAACTGAGAAGCCAGTATTAGAACCACTAGGTTTGAAGGGGCATAGAGAGATAGTAGTTCCTGCAACCCCAAATGTCTTAAGAGTTGTACTAGAAGTCCACCCAGCAAGAGCTATAAACTGAGAAAATGGCAGCCACTGCCAATCCAAAGTTTTGGAGAGGGTGCGTCATAGAAATGAATACCCTTACTTTCTTTCCTCCTGACTTCTAATCTTTTGTCAGTAGTTCACATTAGCCAAATCTAATCTGAAGGACTGATGCTGAAGCTGAAGCTCCAATACTTTGGCGACCTGATGAGAAGAACCGACTATTGGAGAAGACCCTATTGGCCAGTGCAAAAAATTTTCCTTAACATTTTCCATCCTGGTGAGAGTACATATTATAACCTATAGCAATAATCATAACTTTGTACAATGTGCAACCTGTTCAAATACAGGTAGTGTTAAGTATAAAGCTGCTCTAAAAATTTAAAGTCAGAAACATCACTGACCTTTACTTTCTATGTGACTTGCTGGTAGCCACAGTATTTGCACATAACTACAAAATATAAATGGGGAGTGGTGGTGAAGTTTTTAAATTCACCTTTCAGCTAGCATATTTTTCACACGGAAGATATATATCTGCATGGCCATACATGAAGACTTAGGTCAAACCTCTGAAATTGACATTAACTAATACTGAAGGCAATGGCAACCCACTCCAGTGTTCTTGCCTGGAGAATCCCAGGGACGGGGGAGCCTGGTGGGCTGCCGTCTGTGGGGTCGCACAGAGTCGGACACGACTGAAGCGACTTAGCAGCAGCAGCAGCAATACTGAAATTTGTTTGAATATTCTGATTTTTTATTAAGCATTTCTGATACCAGGTGTACTTCATCTACTGTGAGTAGAATAATTGTAACAGTACTTGGTTTTAATACTATCCTAACAGGTTTCAGTCTTCCAAAGGATGGTAGTTGCTTAATTAATGCTTCAGTACATTCACATACACCTTCTGTGGTTGACAATTCTAAGATGACACCTAATGTTCTCGAAGTAGCCCCTCCCCTTGAGTATGAGACCTGTAAATGTGATGGAGTATCGCTCCCATTATTAGATTATGATAAACAGCACAGTTGATTGGGAAATTATCCAGAGTGAGCATGTCCCAATCAGGTGAGCACTTAAAAGGCACAGAGAGGACTTTGAATCCATATAAGATGGTTTATGCTACTCTTTCCCTGCTCCCCTTTTATAAGCCCAACGATATATCCTGGAAATAATATGAGACAACCAAATGTGAGCTCTGAAAGGTCTAAAGAAGGTGAATTGGCTAGGGACCCTTAGAATGACTGAGCAACTTCATGCTGGGGCACCTTATCACCTCTACCAAGAAGAAATGTGAGCGAAACCCAGCATTCCCTCTAAACTTAGTAACAGGAAGTGGTTCAAATGGGCTCTTCCACCATCACATCAGATAGGAATCCCACAAATACCAAATGAGCCCTGCAGAATCTAAAAGAAGGAAAAGTTGAAATCCCTGCTGACAATAAATGCCCAGATAAAGTGATTTTTCTCCCCACTTGGCCTGAGATTCCCCTTCACCACTCCCCATACACACCAGTGGCTCCTTAGCCAGAAAAAGTGATCCCACCACAAAAAGCTCACACTTAGAAAATGTTCTCCTCCTCAGAAGGGCCTGAGACTCCTTTCCCCTATCCAGAGACATTGGGCAATTTGCTGGTACCTCCACAGAAAGTTTTCAACCTGGTAAGTACCCTTCATTCTCTACAGTCAAGGGAGAACCTGCCACAAGTGCCTGGCACAGGAAGTACTCTTCATCAAGTGGTCCAGAGATTCCCTTCCCCCACAAGTTGCACCAAGTGGCCTATCCTGGGGCAGCTGCTTCTGACCCCATAAGCAGCATGAGAAGGGACAAGAAGTAACTCCACCTGCACAACACAAAAGGTACCTTAAAGGTTCTGAAAATTAGATTATCATGGAACCATGGTCCACAAAAGTTGAGGAACTATGTGCCAAACCTATAAAAATGAAAGGCCTGCTAAAATGAAAACAAAACAAAACAAAGAAACTTTAAATAGGGACCAAAGTATCCTAACATAATAGCTAAAATGTCCAAAAAACAATAAAATATCACTACTCATATCAAGAACCTGATATATAACAACTTGAATAAGAAATGACAAATGATACCAAATCAGGATGAGGTAGATGTTAGAATTATCTTACAAGGATTTAAATGCTGATTTCGGACCTTTAAAACCTTGAACAGAGAACCAAGCCACTCCATGGCAGTATCCCAACCTACAGAGCTGTGAGCTATTAAAGGGGTGTTGTTTTAAGCCACAACATTTGTACTAATTTCTTATGCAGCAAAAGAAAACTAGGACAATGTCTTATCTAGGATCCATCCTGCACCCAGAAAATGATTATGATGAGTCCGAGAGGGTCACAAAGAGTCGGACACGACTTAGTAACTGAACAGCAACAAGACAAGTAAATGCCTTAAGGTCTTAGTTGTAGGCCTATTATGACATTATAATCTACCATTTTTCCCGAGAATGGAATCCCTAATTCCTGCTACTGAAGCTCTTAAAAGACAATACACTTCCTGTTCAAACAACCACCAATACCTCATAGCTCTAACTTGACTTCATATTACCCTCACTCATTCTACCAGTGTATGCTGCTTTTATCATAAACATAACTTAACACTCTGACTTTCAAACTACGTAGCCACTTAATTTGTCTCAACACAGTTGCTGAGTAGTATTATTAATATAATAATAATAATTATTATTATATATTGATCTTCCAAATCATATTCCTTTCTATCTGCCCTGACAAATCAGAAATTAAGATTTATACCAGAATCACCTGAGCTCCACCTGCCCTGTTGTTTCCATTACAGTGTATCAGTTTAATACACAGCATCAATCACTGTGATTGTGAACATTAATATTTCTATCTTAAGAATTTTCTCTGTATTTTCTCTCTAGGTTTTAAAATATTTATTTATTTTGGCCTAATTCCAAAAACAAACTAACAATCTTATCTGAATAACAAATTCTTTTTGAAAGTAGTTGTAGCCTATGGATAGGTTTTTGATAGAAATATTAAGTATAAGTGTGTGTGTATGTGTGTGTGTATATATATATATATATATATAGGCTAACAATGAAAATATTTGTCCTCTCAATCTTCCATGAAGAATTAAGGTACAAAATATTCTTCTGTAAGTGTAAACAAGCCTGAGCACTTAACAATATGAACATCAAAACACTGCATGTATTGGAAAGTTCACAAAGAAATGGAATGTTTCTATTTAGTACTATTACTTGTTTTCAATATACTTTAAGATTTTCAGTATTTTCATTTTTGTTAATCTTCTTTACTATAATTAACCAAACATTTCATGTCTTTTCATTATTTGAGAAGTGAATGTGTAGTCCCTTCAATGAGAAGTTTCCTGGTATGAGAATTTCAAGTGGAAATGTGAACTGTATTTCTTTTCTATGACTTCATTTAAGATTTGAAAATTCTTTCTCATCCTAATTCTTGCTTTTTCACTATGAAATCAGAGGCTCTCCTTTCTGTCACATTCAAAACTATCCATTTTTAATCATCAAGCAAGCATCTTTAACCTCACTGCAAAAAGTAGGGATTTGGAAAAGCATTTTGAGGAAATTTCTTTTTCTCTCATGCACCATTCATACAGGACAGACACTAGTAATCAGCCAATTCTGGGTTCTAGGTTATACATTCTGACATCACTAGTCACAACACAGCTATCCACCACCACTGCCCTTGTCATCGTCTATTCTGGCAGTGTATTTTGTTTTTCTTTAGTAGCACTTGTGACTATCTAAAACATATTTCTTTATTAATCTTGTGCATGGTTACTCTCCAAAACGTGAAAGTGAAGGTGGATCAGTCGTGTCCGACTCTTTACAACCCCATGGACTATAGATTTCATGGAATTCTCCAGGCCAGAATACTGGAGTGGGTAGTCTTTCCCTTCTCCAGGGGATCTTCCCAACTCATGGATTGAACTCAGGTCTACGCACTGCAGGTGGATTCTTTACCAGCTTAGTCACCAAAGAAGCACAAGAACACGGTCGTGGGTAGCTTATCCCTTCTCCAGCAGATCTTCCTGACCCAGGAATTGAACCAGGGTCTTTTGCATTGCAGACGGATTCTTTACCAACTGAGCTATCAGGGAAGCCCCTATCCAAAATAGAAGCTTCTAAAGGTTATTTTTTCATGACTATTACATTTCTAAAGACTAGAACAGTTACTAGATACACACACACACCACACATTTTCCAAAGAAACTTCTTAGTTCAGCTTCAGAATTTTGGGCCACTGGGAGCAAGCTATACTTATTTTTAATAGATTAGTCTGCAAAAGAATATTCATTTTAATATTGTTACCTAGAATCCTGGATGTGATCTATTTCAGCCTACACCTCTCTCACATATTTAACATATTTGTATGGGATTTCTTGCCTATAAAGATATAATATCTGCCAACCCCATTCTAAACCCATTTCATGCATTCAACACTTACCTAGAATGTGCCACACCCAATGCTGGGTGCTAGGGTTATAGTTAAGAACTGTAGCACTTATTTTTAAGAAATGTATTGAATTTTAAAGAAGGCAGGTGAATAAACATACAATGACACACTGTGTGATGGACATCCTGACAGAGCTTTAAATACAAGATATAATGGAATGATCAAGGAGGAGTAATCTAAACTAATAAGTCAAAACTCATTAACGTTGGGTTATGTCTGAGTTATATACTATCTGAGTTATATAACTATCTGAGCTATAAAACTATCACACAATTGCATTCACATGCTATCAAGTTCAGTTCAGTTGCTCAGTCATGTCTGACTCCTTGTGACCCCATGGACTGCAGCACACCAGGCTTCGCTGTCCATCACCAATTCCTGGAGCTTGCTCAAACTCATGTTCATCGAGTTGGTCATGCCATCCAACTATCTCGTCCTCTGTCATCCCCTTCTTCTCCTGCCTTCAATCTTTCCCAGCATCAGGGACTTTGCTAATGAGTCAGTATTTCGCATCAGGTGGCCAAAGGATTTCAGCTTCAGCTTCAGCATCAGTCTTTCCAATGCATATTCAGCACTGATTTCCTTTAGGACTGACTGATTTGATCTCCTTGCTGTCCAAGGGACTCTTAAGAGTTTTCTCCAACACCACAGTTCAAAAGCATCAATACTTCAGTACTTAGCTTTCTTTATGGTCCCACTCTCACATCCATACATGACTACTGGAAAAATCATGGCTTTGACCAGATGGACCTTTGTCAGCAAGTAATGTCTCTGCTTTTTAATATGCTGTCTAGGTTGGTCAGCTTTTCTTCCAAGGGACAACGTCTTTTAATTTCATGACTGCTTTCACCATCCGCAGGGATTTTGGAGCCCAAGAAAATAGTCTGTCAATATTTCCATTGTTTCTCCATCTATTTGCCATGAAGTGATGGGACCAGATGCCATGATCTTCATTTTTTGAATGTTGAGTTTTAAGCCAGCTTTTTCACTCTTCTCTTTCACTTTCATCAAGAGAATCTTTAGTTCCTCTTCACTTTCTGCCATAAGGGTGGTACCTGAGGTTATTGATATTTCTCCCGGCAATCTTGATTCCAGCTTGTGCTTCTTCCAGCCCAGCATTTCTCATGATGTACTCTGCATGTAAGTTAAATAAGCAGGGTGACAATATACAGCTTTGTCATACTCCTTTCCCAAATTGGAACCTGTCAGTTGTTTCATCTTAAGGTTCTAACTGTTGCTTCTTGCATGTTTTTTTTTTTTTAATATGCAGGTTTTTTGTTTTGTTTCATGTCATTTGGGGGAAAGCTTTCTCCAAGGGGTGGCAAGAAAAATGACCAGTAGCAACTCTATATATTATCAATTTAATTAACCCAGGCAAAGAGAGAGACTTTATACAACAAGGGGTCATATCTCAGCTTGATCGTGCATTGGATTGGATCACCATCCTTGGACCACCACTGGGATCACCATCCTTCCTGGCTTCATTGTTTTTGCCTGCAATCCTGTTCACTTGGATTGTACTCTCTAATTAAATAATGGCACATAGACTCTTGGCCTAAGGCTCTGCTTTCTGCGGAACCAAGGCTGAAATATAGCTGGTAAGCCACAGCACAGAATGGCAAAGAGGAAACCTAAAAAACAATTTGGAGGAAAGAAAGAATACCAAATAAAAACAGCAATTAGACTGTAGCAATCTTCTCATCAGTAACAATAGATGCCAGAAGATAACTGAAAGACAGCATCCTTAAAGTGCTAATGGAAAAATCACTCTTAACCTAGAATGTAACGCTTAACTTACCATATTAAAAAATGAAAGAAATGACATTTTCAGACAAAGAGAGAAATGTCTACCGAGAGACCCTCAATAGTAAAACTTCTAAGGAATAGGTTTCTTAGTGAAGGAATTAAATGCACTCTGAAGAAGTGGAATTAAAGAACAACACTGAGGAAAGAAACTGATATACACATTGATAAATCCAAGAAAGATTAACTGTTAAATACAGTAAAATTGTGTGACTAATTTGGAGGCCAATAAAAAATAAAGTGCAATTAAAATATAGATGATAATTACATGGAGATGACATAAAATACAATCAGAACCAATGCTTTGAATTTATCAATTTTGCTTTCTGTCAGGGACAGAGCTATTAAATATAAGACTGTGATCACTCAAGTAGGAATGTTAGCCCTTTGATTACTAAAAGTCTAAAATTCCAAATCTTTTGAGGGGAAAAACATAACACTGAATGAAAAATGCAAGTTAGAATAGGAAATATATTATTTATGCAAGTTCATAATATAAACAAAAACTAGAATATTATTTCTAACTGTAAACAAAGGTCTTAATTAATAAAAATATTGATGTTAAAGTATAGTCAAACTTTAGACATGGTGTAACTAAGCAGTAAAAAAAATGCCATGGACTTAGAGGGCTCTCAAGTATATCTATAATATTTTATTCTAAATCAAAAATATACCAATCACATATGGAAAAATCATATCTTGAACCTGGAGTTTCGGATATACTAGTGATTCTATACTGTTTTGTTTTGTTTTGTTTTGTTTTATTTTGTTTAGGTTTAAATAGCTGTAAATGGTAAAAGTTAAAAGAATTATAATGGATCAGTGCCCTTTATTAAGTCCTTGAATTTTAGGCCATGCTTTCTACTCCTCCCTGAGGGAGTCCTTCTCTCTTCCTCCTTTTCCTTGCATCTCTAGTACATAACCTTGTACATGGATCATAGTAAGTACACATTAAACATTTGTTGATGTGGATAATTCACCTGAATGAGCTTTGCAAACTAAAGCCATTATCATAAATATAAACTCCTCACAAAATAGCACGTTTTCCTTCCAAGAAGTGAACCACCATAATAAATTGTGTAATGTTCTACAGAGTACCTCAAAATTTAAAAATGTGAAACTAATATATACCAAATTTAGAAATCTATCTTAAAGAACCGTAAAAACTAAAGGAGCAGTTAACTAGCATCAGTGTATTAGGTAAAACTTGTTTTGTTGGATGTCTTTCCAGAAAATTGCTTAACTACAGAAGATTTTAGACTGGAGGATTTTCTAAATATGATTCTGACATGAATCCTGTAGACTTATTTTTACAAATAAAAGTTTCTATAGAAAAACTGACATCACATAACACTGGTGGAACCAAAGCATTTATGAATAAAGGATTTACTGGTGCATAGCTAGGTGGGAGACTATTAAATACCTAGCCTGCAAAGGTAATCTATTACTCTATGATTATAATTTACTAGAGAGGTGAGAGTAGACAACCAATTTGTATGATAGCATAAATGCTATCAGAATTGCACTTGAGATAGTATTATAAAGTAGTATACTCACTGGGACAGAAGAATAGATTTCTGAAGAATAGAAGGGGAAAGAATAATTAAAATTTTAGCTTTTTTAACATAAAAGTATGAAATACACACATTAGTAGTAAAAATGAAATTACAAAATATTAGTTTTCATTAAAAATATTTTCTTTCCAGTTACTAGGTCTTGCAAGAATACTTTTATTTTTTTTTATTTTTTATTTTTATTTTTTTTATAAATTTATTTATTTTAGTTGGGGGCTAATTACTTTACAATATTGTAATAGTTTTTGCCATACATTGACATGAATCAGCCATGGGTTTACATGTGTAAACACGCAAGAATACTTTTAAACAGATCATTTAATTTTCATTTCAATACAATCAATGTATCCAATTTGGTTACAGTTTCTAAAATAAATGTGTCTCTCCCCATTGTAATATTAAACATGATATAAAAATAGAATATTCGGTAATATTACTGTGAGATTAAGCAAAACCTATAATTATTCAGTATCCTCATAATGAGATTTCATAGTATAAAAAGAACAAAACATAATTGAAGTGATGTATGAATATCCATATGTTACTGTTAGCTCAACTTGGGTGACACATTATATAATAGTTTCCTTGAAACTAATTAGAGATAAATGGTCTCAGGAGTTGAAAAAAATCCCAATTTAAAGACATTAATCTACTCTAGTATTAATTTTATCACAGTCCTTTAAAAATACTGTGAACATTTCTTGAAAGACTAAGCTAAGCCAAACTCTCTTTCATAGTCAACTATGATTTCTCTACATTTATTCTATGGACTCAAGGAGAGAACTGAATGCTGATATCAGAATGTCCCTTGTAACCACAGAGAGACTCACTGAGAATAGACTATACGTGTAATGGGCTTCCCCGGTAGCTTAGATGGTAAAGAATGCACCTGCAATGCAGGAGACCTGGGTTCGATCCCTGGGTTGGGAAGATCCCCTGGAGAAGGGCATAGCAACCCACTCCACTATTATTAACTTGGAGAATCTCATGGCCAGAGGAGCCCGGTTGGCTACAGTCCATGGGGTGGAAAAGTGTTGGACATGACTGAGAGACTAAGCACACAGCACACATACATGTAACAAAGAAGAAAATGAGATGATACTCACTACACACAACACTTTTGCTATTCAGACATACATTGTTTTCTTCAAATTGATGTTCCATGGATCTCTGGTATAAAATTATTTATGGAAAAAAGATAAAATATTAAAAACTTTCAGTTCAGTTCAGTTGCTCAGTTGTGTCCGACTCTTTGCAACCCCATGGACTGCGGCACACCAGACTTCCCTGTCCATCACCAACTCCCAGAGCTTACTCGAACACATGTCCATCAAGTTGGTGATGCCATCCAACTATCTCATCTTCTGTCATCCCCTTCTCCTCCTGCCTTCAATCTTTCCCAGCATCAGGGTCTTTTCAAATGAGTCAGTTCTTCACATCAAGTGGCCAAAGTATGGGAGTTTCAGCTTCAACATCAGTCCTTCCAATGAACATTCAGGACTGCTCTCCTTTAGGATGGACTGGTTGCAACTCCTTGCAGTCCAAGGGACTCTCAAGAGTCTTCCCCAACACCACAGTTCAAAAGCATCAATTCTACAGCGCTCAGCCTTCTTTATAGTCCAACTCTCACATTCATACATGACTACTGGAAAAACCAGAGCTTTGACTAGATGGACCTTGGTTGGCAAAGTAACGTTTCTGCTTTTTAATATGCTGTCTAGGTTGGTCATAGCTTTTCTTCCAAAGAATGTCTTTTAATTTCATGGCTGCAGTCACCATCTGTAGTGATTTTGGAGCCCCCCCCCAAAATAAAGTCTGTCACTCTTTCCACTGTTTCCCCATCTATTTTCCATGAACTGATGGGACCAGATGCCATGATCTTCATTTTCTGAATGCTGAGTTTTAAGCCAACTTTTTCACTCTCCTCCTTTCACTTTCATCATGAGGCTCATTAGTTCCTCTTCACTTTATGCCATAAGGGTGGTGCCATATGCATATCTGAAGTTATTGATATTTCTCCTGGCAATCTGGATTCCAGCTTGTGCTTCATCCAGCCTGGCATTTTGCATGAGGTACTCTGCATGTGAATTAAATAAGCAGGGTGACAATATACAGCCCTGACATACTCCTTTCCCAATTTGGAACCAGTCTCTTGTTCCATGTCCAGATCTTCTTGACCTGCATACAGATTCCTCAGGAGGCAGGTAAGGTGGTCTGGTATTCCTATCTCTTGAAGAATTTTCCACAGTTTGTTGTGGTCCACACAGTCAAAGACTTTAGTGTAATCGATAAAGCAGAAGTAGATGTTTTCTCTCGAACTGTCTTGCTTTTTCGATGATCCAACAGATGGTGGCAATTTGATCTCTGGTTCCTCTGCCTTTTCTAAATCCAGATCGAACATCTAGAAGTTCACAATTCACACACTGCTAAAATCTTTACAGCTTCATAAATACACATATGCTGATAATGTCTACAAGCAATTAACCCAAATTTTTAATTTGTATTTTATTTTTTGCATTTTTGTGAGAAAAGTATCAAACTCAGAGAAACATTGAAAAGCCAGTGTACTGAATTAATGTACCAACTATGAATGTACAAAATTCCATGGACAGAGTAGCTATAGTTCATGGGTTCATAAAGAGTCAGACATGACTAAGTGACTGAGCACAGGACAACACATCAGTGTACCACAAGGCCAGTTCTCTCTCTCTCCACAAACACACACACACATGCCTATCTCTCTGTTATCAAACAATCTGATGTTAGCTTGAGAATATTATATTTTACCTCTAAACATTTCATTATGTCTCTCCCTGTAATAGGATACAAACCCATATCAACCCCACCACACTTACGAAAAGTAACATTAATTCAATTCTATCATCCATTATACAAAATAGAGCAAAATTTTTTACCTTAAATTATGCATCTTTGGCTTAAGAATTATTTTAAACTGGTTATTTTAAAGAAAGAGCAGTCACAGAAGAAACTCAGAAAACCAAGTAGAAGTTGTGTGTGTGTTTGCACTGTGTGTTCAGTCATGTATGAATCTTTGTGACCCCATTGACTGTAGCCCATCAGACTTCTTGGTCCATGGGATTCCCCAGGCAAGAACACTATCATGGGTTGCCATTTCCTTCTCAAGAAGCAGAAGTTACCCTTTTGTAAATGACATTTACATTCATACGGGCAATCTCCATTTCTAAGGATGTCTCCCCATCTATATCAGAAAAGGAAGGATGACCTTAACGCTATAGAAACTCTTATCAATAAAGAGGACAATGACTTAAATCTACATAATAAACATATCCTTATTTACTGTGCTTTGCCTCGTGTGTGTGTGTGTGTGTGTGTGTGTGTGTGTGTGCTCACTCCTGTGCACACTTTTGCGATCTCATGGACATAACCACCAGGCTCCTCTTTCCATGGAATTTTCCAGGCAAGAATACTGGAGTGGATAACCATTTCTTACTCCAGGGGATCTTCCCAACCCAGGGATCCAACTGGCTTCTCTTGCATCTACTGCATTGGCAGGCAGATTCTTTACCACTATGCCACCTGGGAAGCTCTCTCTGCCCAGTAACTTCCCATAACTGCACCCCACACTGAACATCTTCATTGTCTCTAGCTCAAGGTAGTATATAAGATGGTGGCTCGGGTCATTTTGGGGAGAAACTCAGTTTTCCTGGGACCTCCCACATATACAGGAGGTATGTTGTTGTTTAGTCGCTAAGTCGTGTCAACTCTTTTGCGACCCCATGGACTAGAGCCTGCCAAGCTCCACTGTCCATGGGATTTCCCAGCAAGAATACTGGAGTGAGTTGCCATTGCCTTCTCCAGGGGATCTTCCTGACTCAGGGATCAAACCCACATCTCCTGCATTGGCAGGCAATGCCTTTATTACCACTGAACCTTTACAGGAGATATACCTGTTATTAAAACTCTGTTTGTATTCCTGTTACTATGTATTTTTCTACCTCAAAGTATGTCTTTTTGGCATAAAGATTATTTTGGCCTAAAGGCAATCAAAACCCAACATATTCAGGAAAAGTCCTTTACCTCCCCCTCAACAGCCTAAATTTTACACTGGAACAGGAACCTGTACTAGGAAGAGAGCTATTAGCAGAGATAACCTTTTACCTATGAAACTTATTTGCATAACAGGACAAATTTTGGTTTCTAAGCACGTCCTCTAACTTCCTGTGAATGGCTTTCCTTCACTTTGCATCTTCAGACCCCTAACTCCTTTTCTTAGCCCAGGATGTTATATAAACTTCAATTACCTGACTGTCTTTTGTGTATCATATTTTATGGGACTCTCATACGACTGAGGTGGCACTAGTGGTAAAGAACACACTTGGGGGCGGTCCTAAGATCGCAGAGGAATAGGACAGGGAGACCACTTTCTCCCCCACAAATTAATCAAAAGAACATTTGAACACTGAGCAAATTTCATTAAACAACTTCTGAACACTGGCAGAGGACACCAGGCACCCAGAAAGGCAGCCCATTGTCTTTGAAAGGAGGTAGGACAAAATATAAAAGATAAAAAGAGAGACAAAAGAGTTAAGGACAGAGACACATCCCGGGAGGGAGTCCTAAAAGATGAGAAGTTTCCAAACACCTGGAAATCCTCTCACCGGAGGGTCTGTGGGGAGTTTTAGAATCTCAGAGTGCAACACAACCAGGAGGAAATATAAATAAATAAAACCCATAGATTATGTGCCTAATGGCAACTTCCAGTGGAGAAGTAGCCCAGACTCTTGCATCTACCACCAGCAAGAGGGGGCTGAACAGGGAGGCACGGGCTGCATTGCTTAGGGTAAAGACTGGGCCTGAATGCCCTGAGGGCAATATGAGGGAGCTAAGGTGAGATGGCAACCCAAACCCTGGAATAGCCAGAGAGAGAGAAAAAAAAGAGAGAGAGAGAGAACTTTCTTGCAAAAAGCCCTAACCTAAGGCACTGTAGGGCTCGCTCACAGAACAAAGGACTGAGCGAATACCAGAGGAGAGCTAGCCGGCAGCAGACTGGCCCATCCCCCGCCAGAGACATGGAGGTAGGTGGGTGGCAGCCAGAACCAGAAAGGGGCAATCTCGGTCCCAGAGACGGCATCCTCTACCTAACTGCGAGCAGGCTCTCAACTGATAACCAAATCTTCCTGGGATCCTGGATGGTTGACATCTATCTGGAGGTTTGCAGTCAGAGATCAGCTCCCCAGAAGAGACACACAGCACACCTGAGACGGTGCTCCCACTGCACACCCAGGAAACTGAGCGGCTGGGATGGGGGAGGCAATAAGACACACCGCACCTGGGGAGTGTGCACTTGCCAAGCACCTAGTTGCCTGAGCTACTCGGACCTGGGAAGGGCACAAAACGCAGGCCCAACCGAATCTGAGCCTTTGGGGAGTACCCAAGAACCTGAACTTGAGCGGCTTAGACCTGGGAAGTGCATGCTACCCACAGCCCACTTTTGACAGTTCCCCTGCAGAGCAACCTGGAGCCTGAGCTATGTAGACTGGGAAAGCACACACGCAGTGAGCAGAGGCAAACCCCGTGTGGCCGAGACCCTGCAAGCACTCCCCACACATGCCAGTGATATTTGTTTGCGGTATTCCTCCCTCCCCACAGCACTACTGAACAAGTGAGCCCAAATAAGTGACCACCTTTGCCCCCTTGTGTCAGGGCAGAAATTAAACACTGAAGAGACTTGAAAACAGAAGAAGCCAAAATAAACGGAGGGAAAACGCTTAGGAAGTCACAGGTGTAACACAGTAAAACCCTGTAGTTAGCACCAACTACATTGGAAGAGGGCCTATAGATCTTCAGAAGTATAAGCTGGAACAAGGAATTATCTGAAACTGAACTGACCCGACACTGCCTGCAACAGCTCCAGAGAAATTCCTAGATATAGTTTTACTATTATCATTTTTTTAATTTTTAAAAATTTCTTTCCTTTTTAAGTTCTCTATTACTCCTCTAATTTTCATTTTTATAACCTACTATTACTGTGCAAAAAAAAAAAAATGACCCTATTTTTAAAGCAAGCTTCATATACACTTTTTATAATTTTTGTGATTTTTTTTTTAATATTGTATCTTTGAAAGCCTAACCTCTACTCTACATTTTTAATCTTTGCTTCTTGGTATTTGTTATCAATTTTGTACCTTTAAGAACCCAATCTTCAGTACCCATTTTTACTTAGGAGTGTGATTACTAGCTTGGTTGCCCTCTCCCCCTTTTGACTCTCCTTTTTCTCCCCTAGGTCACCTCGATCTCCTCCCTCCCCCTTCTCTTCTCTACCCAACTCTGTGAATCTCTTTGGGTATTCCGGACTGTGGAGAACACTTAGGGAACTGATTACTGGCTACATCTGTCTCTCTCCTTTTGACCCCCTTCCTCTTCCTGGTCACCTCTATTTCCTTCCTCCCTCTTCTCTTCTCTATGGAACTCCGTGAACCTCTCTGGGTGTTCCAGGCTGTGGAGAGCACATAGGGATTTCATTACTGGCTAGATTACTTTTCCCCCTTTTGATTCCCCGTCTTCTCCTCCTGGTCACTTCTATCTCCTTCCTCTCTCTTCTCCTCTCCATGTAACTCAGTGAACCTTTCTGGGTGTCCCTCATTGTGGAGAATCTTTTCTCCATTAATCTAGATGTTTTTTCATCGGTGCTGTATGGATGAAGAAGTCTTGAGGCTATTGTAAGAATAAGACTGAAAAACAGAGGCAGGAGGCTTAAGTCCAAAACCTGAGAACACCAGAGAAATCCTGACTCCAGGGAACATTAATTGATAAGAGCTCATCCAAAAGCCTCCACACCTACATTGAAACCAAGCTCCACCCAAGAGCCAACAAGTTTTAGAGCAAGACATACCATGCAAATTCTCCAGCAATGCAGGAACATAGCCCTGAGCTTTAATATACAGGCTGTCCAAAGTCACACCAAACCCATAGACATCTCAAAATTCACTACTGGACTCTTCATTGCACTCCAGAGAGAAGAAATCCAGCTCTACCCACAAGAACACCAACACAAGCTTCCTTAACCAGGAAACCTTGACAAGCCACATGTCCATAAAAAATGTCCTTAAAAAACTGGACATAGAACTGCCATATGACCCAGCAATCCTACTGCTGGGCATACACACCAAGGAAACCAGAATGGAAAGAGACACGTGTACCCCAATGTTCATCGCAGCACTGTTTATTATAGCCAGGACACAGAAGCAACCTAGATTTCCAACAGCAGACGAATGGATAAGAAAGTCATGGTACATATACACAATGGAATATTACTCAGCCGTTACAACGAATACATTTGAATCAGTTCTAATGAGGTGGATGAAACTGGATCTTATTATACAGAGTGAAGTAAGTCAGAAAGCAAAACACCAATACAGTATACTAACACATATATATGGAATTTAGAAAGATGGTAACGATGACCCTATATGCAAGATGGCAGAAGAGACACAGATGTATAGAACAGTCTCTTGGACTCTGTGGGAGAATGTGAGGGTGGGATGATTTGAGAGAATAGCTTTGAAACATGTATATTATCATATGTGAAACAGATTGCCAGTCCAGGTTTGATGCATGAGACAGGGTGCTCAGGGCTGGTGCACTGTGATGACCTTGAGGGATGGGATGGGGAGGGAGATGGGAGAGGGGTTCAGGATGGGGAACACATGTACACCCATGGCTGATTCAGGTCAATGTATGGCAAAAAGCACTACAATGTTCTAAAGTAATTAGCCTCCAATTAAAAAAATAAAGGAAGAACACACCTGCCAAAGAGGAGATGTAAGAGACGGGTTCGACCCCTGGGTAGGGGAAGATGCCCTGAAGGAGGGCATGGCAACCCACTCTAACATTCTTACCTGGGGAATCTCATGGACAATGGAGCCTGGCGGGCTACCCATGGACAGAGGAGCCTGGTAGGGTACAGTCCATAGGGTTGCACAGAGTCAGACACGACTGAAGCAATTCAGCACGCACACACAAAATTATGCTAAAGATATTTAGAAATTCTTTTAGGAAATAAACTATTGTTTAAAGTGAAATCTGAGCTTTACCTGAGCCACATATCTTGTTGTTGTCTTGTATCTATGGATTACATACATAGCATGTGTTGTAAGAAATTTTAACTAATTGATTTATAAAGTCATAGTTCTAGTAATTTTAAAACCTCAATTAGATGTCAGTATTAAAATTACCAATTTTAGAAAGGTAATCTTGGAATTTAAGTGCAAAATTTTTTGTCATAAGACATTAAATTGGAAAAAAATATGACCCCATCCTAAAAATGTATTCTATCTTATTTGATGAACTGTTTTTCAAGCATAGATTTAGGTTGAAATAAGAAAAATGACATTAGAATAATATTATAAAGACCCTAAGGTTTTCCTCATTTTATATTTTCTTATTTGTATTTTTCTGTGTGTGTATGTGTGTATACATATGTACTTATATGCCCTGCTGTAATTCTTTGTCAATATATCCTAGTAGATTGAAAAAAAGCAAAACAATCCAAAACAACCAATATGAAATAAATTTTAAAATCTCATTAAAAATATAACATAAATTTGAAATGAGTCATGCCTCACCACAGAAAAATATATAGATTGGAAAACAAGTCTGTGAGACTGTGCAAGTATGATAATCAAATTTTCCATTATCTTTTGCATAGAAGAAGAAAATGGATTCTATGTCATCTCATGGCAAATCTAAGGGCTGCTTACCATCAAGTTCAAATCTCATCTGTTTTCAATTTCACATTTCAAAAAGACTCTGGAAAAAATTTCTAAATGACTGTGAACGCTCGTAACATTTGTTAAACCACTTTTGATACGTCTAAATTATCAAATCAATGCAAGGCAGTGCTTATTAATGTTACCCACTCCTTGGAAATTTATTTTTTCATAAGTATTCATTTTAACTAAAGTAAATATGATCTGTTAAAGCTCCTGGGAGGAAAAGATTTTTATTTTCCCCATAAGTCAGTGAAACAACTGCAAATAGAAGCAATATTATGACCTAATATGACCAATGATCAGAGTATTCAGTGTCCACAAGTCTCCATTTACTTAGCAATAAACCAGTGTAATCTACACTGTAATCTATGGTGTTGCTGTAGTAACAGTAAAAGCTAAAAGGCTAGCTTTGTTCCTTTTGCTAGATTCCTTAATTAAAAGATGAAATATAGTGCTTTAATGGTTTAGTAAAAGAATGAAAAGAGATCAAATTTAAATTGCCCCATGATCAATTTTGAATGTTTTATATTTAGAATTCCTTAAGGGACACAAAGGGGACTTCCACAAAGAAGGGACCACCACAAAGGTGGTGTTATTGGTAAAGAACCCGCCTGCCCATGCTGGAGACTCAGGTTCAATCTCTGGATGGGGAAGATCCCCTGGAGGAGGGCAGGGCAAGTCACTCCAGTATTCATGCCTGGAGAATCTTCCTGGACAGAGGAGGCTGGCGAGCTACAGTCCATAGGGTTTCACAGAGTCTGACACAACTGAAGCGACTTAGTATGCATGCGAGGGACACAAAAGCTGCATAGTACTTGGACACAGAACACTTATTCACTTGGATTCAGCAAAAAAAAATTTGAGATTCTATTATAATAAAGGAATTGGGCTAAGTATTGTGGAAATGAATAAAAAGGTAAGAATCTTGCCTATATAGTGCTCATGGAAGAGTATGTTAGAAAAGTATACGTAAAATGACTCTCAAGCAAAGTTTAATGGGATAAGGGCTATGGAAGAATCTCAAATTGCTAATATAGGCAGATGATAGAAATATTTATTTTGCCTCCAGAAACTGCAAAAGAATTCATAAAAAAAGGTGGTACTTAAGGGATCTTTCAAAGACTGAAAACACTTTGACAGGAGTAGAAGAAACAGCTATGTAAAAAGATACATTTTAAAGTATAATTACTAAAAGGTACAGGTGTTTTCAGAACATAGTGAGTCATTCTCTATGCCTAGATTATCATGGGAAAAATGAAAAACAATGTTTGTAAGGCAGATGGCACATCACATTTAGAAAATGGCAATTAATTGTGTATAGAGTAATGAGAAAGCAATATAATTCAAGGAAGAAATGGATATTATCAGAATCCACCTCAAGATTATTCTCACACTAGTGCTTATGGAATGATGATATGAAAAGTAAATCCATTCCCCAGCAAAATAATCATAACTGGTGAAAATGATTTTTTAAAAAAACCATTTAAAGTCTCTACTCATAGACAGAGGCCTATAACAAAAGAAGCATAAAATTTATACTCTGAAAATAACATTACATTGCTGAAAGAAATTAAAAAACTAAATAAATGAAAAGACATCATGGGTCAGAAGACTTCATATTTTTAAGGTAGTAATACTCCCCCAATTTATCTTTACCTAAACACAATATCCATCAAAATTCCAGTTAGTTTTGCAGAATTTGACATACTGATCCTAAAATTATATGGACAGTCAAGAGACCCAGCATAGCAAAAACAACCTTGAAAATGATAAAAGATGGAGGACTCGCACTCTCATACTTCAAAATGTAAAACAAAACTAAAATAATCAAGCAAGTTTGGTACTGGCATAAGGCTAGACATATAGATCTGTGGAATATAATGGATAGTCCAGAATTAAATCTTCATATATACAGTTAATTGATTTTCAACAGCACTGCTAAGTCGATGGGGGAAAGAAGAATCTTTTCAACAAATCGGACTGAGATGACTGAATATTCATATTCAAAAGAATGAAGTATGACCCACCTCTCATATTATATAAAAATTTAACTCAAAATGGAAATGTAAGAGCTAAACTCTTATAAGAAAACATAGGGGTAAATCTTTGTGATGTTACATTAGGCAATAGCTTCTTAAATATGACACAAAAATCACAGCACAACCAACAAAAGAAAAAATAAATAAATTGGACTTTATAAAAACTTTTTAGAAAAGATTCATGCTTCAAAAAAATCATCAGGAAAATGAAAAGGCAATCTACAGAATGGGAGGAAATATTTACAAAGCATATACATATAATAAAGGGCCTGTAATCTAGAATATATAAAAAATTCTTATAGATTAATAAGACGAGCAATACAATTATAAATGGGCAAAATATATGAATAAATATTTTTCCAAAGGAGATATACAATATAAGCTCATGAAAAAAGATGTTTACTCTCATTAACCATCAGAGAAATGCAAATTGAAACAACAAGATACCACTTCACACAGACTTACATGACTATCATCAAAAAGACATAACAAGTGTTGGTGAGGATGTGAAGAAATTAGAACCCTCACAGACTACTACTGGGAATGCAAAATGGTGCAGCTACTTTGAAATAATCTCACAACTCCTCTAAAAGTTAAACATGGAGTTACCGTATGACTCAGAAATTCCATTCCTGGGCATATACCCAAGAGATACAAAAATGTATGCCACATAAAAAAGTATATGCAAATGTTTATAGCAGCCTTATTCACAGTAGAAAAATAAAATATTGTATATCTGCAATGGAATACCATTTAGCAATAAAAAGAAATGAAGTGTTGATATATGCTACAACATGGATAAATCTTGAAAAGATCATGGTAAGTGAAATAAACCAGTCACAAAAGACCACATATTCTATGTAATCATTTATATGAACTATTCAGAATGGGCAAATCTACAGACAAAAAGATCTGTGGTTGTCAAAGTCTGAGGGAGTTGGGGGTAATAGGGAGTGACTACTAATAGGTACAATATTTCTTATAGGGATGATGACAACATTTTAAAATTGATTGCTATGGTAGCTGCACAACTAAGTGAATACACTAAAAGCCATTGAATTGTTCACTTTAAATGGGTTAATTATATGGTATGTGAATTATAATCAAAATAAAGCTGTCATTTAAGAAAAGAAGAGTATATTTACATCAATATAGAAAGTGGAGGGGTACAAGCTTGACATAAGAGAGGCCGTGAGGATAATAGTATATATATTTTTTCTGGTGAGACATACTGAAAATCTGATCCAGGAAAATGGAGAAAAACTAACATGTATCAGACTTATATTTCTAAAAAGATAAAATATGTTTCTTCTTTAAGAAATCAGAAATGAGTTTTACCTTGGTATTTTCCTATAAAGTAAGTAAGTGTTACTCGCTTAGTCGTGTCCAACTCTTTGCAACCCCATGGACTGTAGTCTGCCAGGATCCTCTGTCCATGGAATTCTCCAGGCAAGAATACTGGAGTGGGATGTCATTCCCTTCTCCAGGGAATCTTCCTGACAGGGATCAAACCCTGGTCTCCTGCATTTCAGGCAACTTCTTTCCCATCTGAGCTATCAGAGAAAGAAAGAATCTGTGCCTCTCATGATAGTTCAAAGCTGAATTTCATCTTTTAACACTTTAATTTCTAGAATTCACAAAGTTTTAGTCTGTGATTATCGCATTATGATTCTGATGCTATAAAGTTTGAGCTTCACACAACACAGCATCTTGGTTGTGTTTCCTTTTTCAAGTTCAGGAATGAATCTAAAATTTCACAGTTAAGTTCTTTTCATCTGAATATTCAAATAAAATATGAATTTGATATTTCAGCAAGAACAAACTTCGCATTGTTTCCATAGTGAAAATTAAGGGCAAAATTAGATGAAATTGAAGTTCAGAAAAGATGAACGGAATGTTGTATGCTTGGAATGATTTATAAAGAAATATTAAACAAGGGAGACTAAATTTTGGAAAACTTGGAAAGCAGACGACTAAGTGGAAGCATAATTATATACAAATATCTGATAGATGTCAAAGGAAAGAAAAGCGACACACAGAAGCCAAGAATATACAGAAATAATTAACAATGCCATGTTGATTTAAAAACAGAAAATCAAAATGAAAACTAAAAGAGGAGGATAGTACAATAATATGATATTGAAAAGGTTAGCTAGATAATAAGATATCAAAAATGCTATTGTTATGTGTTGGTATAAAGAACCAAAATTATGGTAACGATTACCTTTGAGATACAACATTAACATTCTCCCTAATACTTTAAGAAACAAATAATGGGGCAATTGAGCAAAGAGATGGGACTCTACACAGATAATCACTTTTCAGAAATAGACTTTTTGAGATATTTTCAAACAATCTCAGCAGGTGTATTTTCAATAGCCTTATCTCTTGATAATTGACTTCCATGACCAGAGTAGGATGGATATAAGATGTTGATTTTCCTACCATAAAGTAATCTCTTTCATTTGAGTGAAGGGAGTTCTGAAAGCATTATTTCAACCACATGATGTGGATTTATTACATTTCAGTTGATAACTATAATAATGGGTGTGTGTAATTTCAGTTGTACATCTCTCCTCATATGGAAAAAGTATACACCATATAACAAAGTGGGGAGATAGTGAACTTTCAAAGGTATTTGAATATCAGATATTTCATAACTGGCCATTGACTGTAGCCAATTTGCTAATCATTTTTTCTTCTTTAAATGAAAATGGCATGTTGTCCTTGACCTAAGTGGAGATAAGTCTGCCTGTGCTTCATATAGCAGGGAATAATAATACCAGCTACAAGCAATGAGCACTATATTAAATCAAGTTCTCATTGAATGATGGTCCCATAAATTTTTATTCCTTTGCTTCATACTTTAAGCTTCTGACACACCAATCAGGTCATCCTGGTTGTGCTGACACATTTAACTCAACTGTATTGATTTGCAATCTTAACCTGCCCCACTCAAAACTTACTTAGAAAGAATATACTTCAAGGATGAAACTTGAACAAAATCTCTGAAATAATTCATATGACAAAATTTATTTCATCTGGCAAAAAACGATCAAAATTTTATTATAGGAAGTCATAGTGTTTGTATCTTTAATTGCAATAGTTTGAGGATACAGCAAACTGTCTGACACAAAATGGGAACTTAAGAAATGTGTGCTGAATAAATGAATCAATGAAAAACAGATTTTAAGATACAAGTTGCAGCACGGGTTGAAGAATCACATCTACTATGTAATTTGTGTATTGGAGTATTATTGACTATGGCAAAAGAAGTGCTATGCTGCACCAAAATTGTAAAACATCTAATTTTGTATGCTAAGGAGTTTAGTATTTATTTCATGGATTTTAAAGTAAATAAATATCATGAGTATTAGGGGAAAAAGAAAAATAGAATGGTATGATGTTAAGTGACAACTCTGTTTCAATAATGTAAGTGTGATCTATAAATTCTAATGATGGAGATCAGTAAGAATATAATAAGGCACAGATCTTCCTCAACATATGACAGGATTATGTCCTGATAAATCCACTGTAAGTTGAAAACTGTAAATCAAAAATGCATTTAATAGATCTAACCTACCAAACAGCATAGCTTAGCCTAGCCTATACCTTAAGCAGACTTGGAACAGTTACAATCATATTAGCCTATAGTTGGGCAAAATCATCTAACATAATGGCCTGCTTTTAAATAAAGAGTTAAATATCTCATGTAATTTATTGAATATTATACTGAAAGTGAAAAACAGAATGGTTTATGGGTACAGAATGGCTTTAAGTATACCAGTTGTTCACACTCATGATCGCATGGCTGACTCAGAGCTGTGCTCACTCCAGCTGCCCAGCATCATAAAAGAGTATCATATCACATATCTCTAGCCTGGGAAAAGATAAAAATTCAAAATTTGAATATAGTTTCTGCTGAATGTGTTCTACTTCCACACCATCACAAAGTTGAACCATGGTAAGTCAGGGACTGTCTATACTTGATGGTCTTTGGTGACCTTTGAGAAGCTACTAATAGACTGACAAATTGGTGGAGACAAAGCAAGAAAAGATAAATCATATTTTCTGTTCTGGCCAAAACAGAGTAACAGGGATAAGTGTTACCCTCTGGAACACCTTTAATTTTTTTTAAAAAAAAATTTAATGGTATGGAAATAATACAACAGTTTGCAACACACTGGGCATTATGGAGCAGAAACTGATCTCTGAGAGGCAGGAAACAAATGATGTGAGCCTAATGATTACTTCATATAACCTGAGTTTCAAGGCTGCAGCTCAGGGACAGGGATTGTAGGCAGACCAGCAGTCTCACTAAATTGAGGAGAAAGGGCTGAGAGAATCTAGAGAACAAAGTGGGTAGAGTTCTCAAGATAGAGTATCAGAGAAGAGAATGATTCACAGAGTGGGAACTCTAGAATTTTGCACCTCCACAACTGTTCACCCAATTTGTTGTTGTTCAGTAGCTAAGTTGTGTCTGACTCTTTTCGACCCCACGGACTGTAGCCTGTGGGATTACTGATCAGCTTATGTCTGTGAACACATTACTAGAGGCCAGGAAAGGAAACACTTAGATGGATTATAGAAAACTGACTTTTCCTATCAGCCAAACTGTAAAACCAATATTAATAAGTCAGTGGATAATATACATGGAAAGGTCTTGCCTCAGTGGTTAATATTTAACCATTTATAATTAATAATGCAACAACATTTTTTAACCATATAACAGGAGACTGTTATATTTGTATCAAATCTTAAAAAGGACCTAAAAGGATCAAACCGTTTCAAAGCAACTTAACAATACCCCAGAGAAAAGGTAAAAAATATTTGTAAAGATACAAAATTATCCAGCACCCAAAGTAAAGTTTACAAAGAGGCAGTAATCTCCCTTGTAATAAAGAAATGAAGCAATCAAAGCCAGCTCATAATTGACACAGATGTTAGAATCAACAGAAATTACCATACAACAATCCTATAACTATACTCAAAATGTTCAAAAAGTTAAGTTAGAGACATGGAATGCATTTTTTAAAGTCCTAAATCAAACTTCTAGAAATGAAAAAATTCAAAGTGTAAGATGAAAAAAAGAATGCAGCAAATGGCATTTAATGACATATTAGACACTGTAGATGATTAGTGAACTTAAAGACTAAGCAAGAAATAATAACTAAAATAAAACACAAACAACAAAGAAAAAAAAATTTAATGAGCAGAGCATCAGTGAACTGAAGAAAACTTTAAACAATCTAATCTCTAGATTAGAGACTCTAAAGAAGAGAGAGAAGGCAGAACAGAAAACATGTTTGAAGAAATAATGGCAACTTTCCCCCAAATCTGATGGAAACTATAAATCCCCAGATCCAAGAACTTTGACACAATTTAAGCAAAAGAAACATAAAAAATGGCAAATCATATCATAAGCAAATTGTTCAAAAATGATGATAATCAGAAAACTTTTAAAAGAGCCAGAGGGAACAAAGACACATTACATACAAAGAAACAAAAATCAGGATGAAATCAGACCTCTTATCTGAATAAAGCAATTAAGAAAACAGTGGACAGGCTTCTTAAAGAAAGAAAGGAAAAAAAAAAACCGGTCAACTTAGAATTCTATACACAGTGAAAACACCTTTTTAAATCAAGGAAAAAATAGGGATTTTTTTTTTAGTCATACAGACTATGAACAAATTCATTACCAGCAGACATAAAGTATCCTTAAAAGAGTAGAATGATTTCATTTAGGAAGAAAGAAAATTATACCAGATGGAAATAAGTGTTTAAAGGAATAAAGAGAAGTGAAATTGATAACTACATGGGTAAACACATAAGATTTCCTATATATTAAAATCAGTGCTGATGCAGTATTTAAGCAAAGGTAATTTTTTTTAAGTAGTGTGAAATTTAAAAGACATTTAAGAGCAAAATTGATATCAACAGTAGAACAAAATTGGGAGAAGAATTCAAACAGAAGACAGGAAAAAAAGGAGATAAATCAATGAAAGTAAAAGCTGATTCTTTAAGACCAACAAAGTATATTAACCTCAAGCCAGTCTAATTAGTGGGGGGGAAAAAAGACTATTAAAATCAACAATTAAAAAGGTGACATCACTGTACAGATTCCACAGATATTTAAAGGACACAAGAAGTAATACAAATACTTTGACTAAAAGTTTGACAAGATAGATGAAATAGATATATTCCTTAAAATATACAAACTAATCAAGTTCATTCAAGAAGAAATAGAAAATCTAAATAAACTTATATCTATTAAAGAAGTTGAATTCTCCTTCAGGTTCATCAATATTGATCAACTATGAGACCAACATTCATATACACTGTTCTCACATTTTTGTAGTACTGTGAGAATTATACTGTTATATATCAATTAGTGATGAAAATGAAGCCATAAATAAAAGCAGAATTACTCTTAAAAAAAGAAATGATCTAGTTAAGTCAGTACACCATGGGAGGAATCTCAAAATAATAGTGCCAAGGAAAGAGAATTGTATAGCTTCACTTACTAAAATTGTAGTGAAATAATTATGACAATTATGTTGTTAACCAAAAACTGAAATTTATAGTCAAAACAATGTTAACTCTCCTTAATAATGAAATTATCTCCCCTTTTAAGATTCCATCGAGCCCTCCAAAACCAAATTGAAAACTACTTCCTTAAATTATAGGTAAAACTTGAGTCATGCCAGTTTATCATATCTCCTAACTGAATATACTTGTTAAATTTTACAATATTGATAATAATTTACCACAAAGGAGTCGCTCCATATTATATAACACAGATACAGAACAGCAGGCTGCTTCAAGTCCCTGGCAAATCTAGTTTGCAAAATACATATGTGAGCAAAACTACAGAGCCACATCAAATATCCTCACAAATCTATTCATATTCTTTGCATTTCATGAATAGCAATTTAAAATTCACTCATTAATTTAATATAAGAAATCAAGCAACTCCTTTACATTTCCAAAATAACAATTAAAACTGTCTGGGACAGGAAAATTTGTAGCTAGGAAAATTTATAGTGCAGATCTAGAATGTATTTCTGCTTCCATTACTGGAGGAATTCATCTATAAATGGAAGTGTATGTATATATTTCATCCTTATACAAGAGGACATCTGTCTATGTGCAAATTTTCTATTTCAAATGAAGTTTGCCTGTGACCATCAGGTGCCTGAAGAACCAGGTCTTTTCTATATAGTTTTGTAAACCAAAGCCTAGAATTTCTTTCTAACCTAAAATTTCTTATCATAACCTTAAATCTGTATCACTGTTGTATCTTATTTACACAATGATTTCCAAGTTAGTCTCTCTTCTTAAGCATATTTTTCTAACATGCAAATCTGATCAAATGCATATGCTTATTAATTCTCCAGGCTCATCTAAACTTACCCATACGCAGAAACACATCTCTCTCTCACACACACAGAGCCAGATTTCAGTCGACATGTTCTTTTCATACCTCTCTGGCTTAGTACATGATCTTCCCTATTGTTAGGACTTCACTCAGACCACCGTGATCCTGTTTAAATGCTCTTTCCTTCAAAGCCAATTTTATGGTTGGCTTTATTAAGATCCTATATTTTTAGACAAGGACTCTCATTCGCCAGTTGTCTTCTACTAAAGAACTCACTCTAATACCCTAGAGAAATGAGTGACTTCAAAATCTAGAAAATTGCCAGACTTATCTATTCAGACATCAAAGAGGGCATTATGTCCTCTGGCTCAGCATTACCTGGTTTCTGTGGCTTTCCATTCAAGCCTTGGACATTCTGTTCCATAAAATCTGCTTTTCCACATTTTGGTTAAGTGACCTTACATTTCACAGAACACGTTTTCTCATCTATAAAATGAAAATCACTTCATCAAACTCAAATTTTGGTTAGAATTAAATGATTACATAAGTGCCAAATATTACAAGCATCACAGAACGATTTGTTGTTTGTCACTGTTTAGTTCCTAAGTAGGGTCTGACTCTTTGCGACCCCATGGTCTGTAGCCCACCAGGTTCCACTGTCCATGGGATTCCCCAGGCAAGAATACTGCTGAAAGTGAAAGTGAATGGTGCTCAACCGTGTGCTACTCTTTGCGACACCATGGAATTCTCCAGGAAAGAATAGTGGAGTGGCTAGCCATTTTCTTCTCCAGGGGATCTTCCCAACCCAGGGATCGAACCCAGGTGTCCCACACTGCAGGCGGATTCTTTACCCTCTGAGCCACCAGGGAAGCCCAAGAATACTGGAGTGGGTAGCCTATCCCTTCTCCAGCAGATCTTTGTGACCCACGAATCAAACCGGGGTCTCCTGCACTGCAGGTGAATTCTTTTCCAGCTGAGCTACCAGGGGTTGCCATTTTCCTCTCCAAATGATCTTCTGACCCAGTGATCAAACCCACGTCTCCACATTGGCAGGTCGATTCTTTACTACTGAGCCACAAGGGAAGCCCTCATAAGATACTCAGCATATATTTGTAGAAGAGTGGAAGGAAAGAGAGTTCTAAAAAGGAAGAAAGGACCCAAGACACAAAAAAGTGTTAATGGTGTTTATCCCATGTGATAGCCATCAATTAAAGCTCAATCTCATCTATCAAGATGAAAATAATGTATTAGCAAAATGAGAGTCACTAGTAAAGCTTTCTTTTGATTATCGGTGATGGCTCAGTTCAGTTCAGTCGCTCAGTCGTGTCCGACTCTTTGCGACCCCATGAATCGCAGCACACCAGGTCTCCCTGTCCATCACCAACTCCTGGAGTCTACCCAAACCCATGTCCATTGAGTCGGTGATGCCATCCAGCCATCTCATCCTCTGTCGTCCCCTTCTGCTCCTGCCCCCAATCCTTCCCAGCATTAGGGTTGTTCTCAATGAGTCAACTCATCACATGAAGTGGCCAAAGTATTGGAGTTTCAGCTTCAACATAAGTCCTTCCAATGAACACCCAGGACTGATCTCCTTTACGGTGGACTGGTTGGATCTCCTTGCAGTCCAAGGGACTCTCAAGAGTCTTCTCCGACACCACAGTTCAAAAGCATCAATTCTTCGGCACTCAGCTTTCTTCACCGTCCAACTCTCACATCCATACATGACTACCGGAAAAACCACAGCCTTGACTAGACGGACCTTTGTTGGCAAAGTAATGTCTCTGCTTTTCAATATGCTATCTAGGTTGGCCATAACCTTCCTTCCAAGGAGTAAGCGTCTTTTAATTTCATGGCTGCAATCACCATCTGCAGTGATTTTGGAGCCCCAAAAAATAAAGTCTGACACTGTTTCCAGTGTTTCCCCATCTATTTCCCATGAGGTGATGGGACCAGATGCCATGATCTTAGTTTTCTGAGTGTTGAGCTTTAAGCCAGATTTTTCACTCTCCTCTTTCACTTTCATCAAGAGGCTCTTTAGTTCTTCCTCACTTTCTGCCATAAGGGTGGTGTCATCTGCCTATCTGAGGTTATTGATATTTCTCCCGGCAATCTTGATTCCAGCTTGTGTTTCTTCCAGCCCAGCGTTTCTCATGATGTACTCTGCATATAAGTTAAATAAGCAGGGTGACCATATACAGCCTTGACGTACTCCTTTTTCTATTTGGAACCGGTCTGTTGTTCCATATCCATTTCTGACTGTTGCTTCCTGACCTGCATACAGGTTTCTCAAGAGACAGATCAGATGGTCTGGTATTCTCATCTCTTTAAGAATTTTCCACAGTTTATTGTGATCCACACAGTCAAAGGCTTTGGCAGAGTCAATAAAGCAGAAATAGGTGTTCTTCTGGAACTCTCTTGCTTTTTTGATGATCCATTAGATGTTGGCAATTTGATCTCTGGTTCCTCTGCCTTTTCTAAAACCAGCTTGAACATCTAGAAGTTCATGGTTCACGTATTGCTGAAGCCTGGCTTGGAGAATTTTGAGCATTACTTTACTAGCGTGTGAGATGAGTGCGATTGTGCGGTAGTTTGAGCATTCTTTGGCATTGCCTTTCTTTGGGATTGGAATGAAAACTTGCCCTTTTCCAGTCCTGTGGCCACTGCTGAGTTTTCCAGATTTGCTGGCATATCAAGTGCAGCACTTTCATAGCATCATCTTTCAGGATTTGAAATAGCTCAACTGGAATTCCATCACCTCCACTAGCTTTGTTCATAGTGATGCTTTCTAAGGCCCACTTGACTTCACATTCCAGGATGTCTGGCTCTAGGTGAGTGATCACACCATTGTGATTATCTGGGTCATGAAGATCTTTTTTGTACAGTTCTTCTGTGTATTCTTGCCACCTCTTCTCAATATCTTCTGCTTCTGTTAGGTCCATACCATTTCTGTCCTTTATCGAGCCCATCTTTGCATGAAATGTTCCCTTGGTATCTCTCTAATTTTCTTGAAGAGATCTCTTGTCTTTCCCATTCTGTTGTTTTCCTCTATTTCTTTGCATTGATCGCTGAGGAAGGCTTTCTTATCTCTCCTTAATATTCTTTGGAACTCTGCATTCAGATGGGAATATCTTTCCTTTTCTCTTTTGCTTTTCGCTTCTCTTCTTTTCCCAGCTATTTGTAAGGACTCCTCAGGCAGCCATTTTGCTTTTTTGCATTTCTTTTCCATGGGGATGGTCTTGATCCCTGTCTCCTGCACAATGTCACGAACCTCCATCCATAGTTCATCAGGCATCCTGTCTACTTCCAGTGAAATAAACTTTCCTTGGAGATATTATGTGGGTTTTTTCATTGCTGTAATTATCTGTATTGGTATTAGTTATCATATAGAAATAAAACAAGAGCAGTGTTTGATTTTTTTTGGATTTATTTATTTACTTAGCATCAATGAGACTTTAAAAAATAATCTGACCTCAAATCTGTAGTTTTTAAGACAGAGAAATCAGGAGAGAGTTATGTATCTGTGTCAGTGTAGCCTTCTAAAGTTTTCAAAGCCCATTCACAATCTTTGATTTTTTTTTGAGGTTTACAATATAGAGAAACTCAAAATTATTGCTATCATTTTTATAACTGAGAAAACTTCATATAACTTGAGTTACCTTAAGTGTGAAATCCAAGTCAATGTCTTCTAATTGTGTATGTTATTTCCACACTGACATTCAGCAATATAATGAAAAATGAAATATTCATCTTGAAACCTTGGACCCTAACCACTGAAACTAGGGTAATAACATATGTACCAGAGCCTCTAATAAAGGAAAAATAAAGATATACTTTGATTTTCTAGAGCAAGTTGTACTCTGCTTTTCCACCTTGCCTGTTGTAGCAATCACCACTTGTAAAAAGAGTATGCAAATTACAGGCAAATGAAGTCACACAGTATATGCATGTGGTGACATCTCAAATTTGGGTACTGACTTTTACCTTTTCAATATAACAGTTCATCAAATGACAGTATGGTGTTAAAAATATTTTAGTTATAGGCTATTTTCAAGAGGCAAGTGTTTTGGGAATTTGTCTCATTTAACTGTTCTTTAGCATAATGTATCCCCTATGGCTCATTTTCCTAGTTAATGATCAACAAGAGAAATATGTGTTTTTAATGTGAATATGAAATTTGCGTTCTGCAAGATGATGATGGCAGAAGATAGCAACAAGCTTTTCATTTATTTGTTTATTTTTGCTAGCCTTTTTTTAAAGTAAAGCCATCTCACCAAGAGTTTAAAATTTTTATTATTTAGAGAAAGAACCTTATTTATTTATTTCTGGGTAAATAAAGGAAAAAAACTAAAGTTCTTAAAATTGTTGTCTAATGAACTCTCGGAGAAGTCGATGGCACCCCACTCTAGTACTCTTGCCTGGAAAATCCCATGGACGGAGGAGCCTGGTAGGCTGCAGTCCATGGGGTTGCTAAGAGTCGGACATGACTGAGCGACTTCACTTTCACTTTTCACTTTCATGCATTGGAGAAGGAAATGGCAACCCACTCCAGTGTTCTTTCCTGGAGAATCCCAGGGACGGGGGAGCCTGGTGGGCTGCCATCTATGGGGTCGCACAGAGTCGGACACGACTGAAGAGACTTAGCAATGAACTCTAGTTCAAAAATGCACAATAATGCACCAAAGATTTACATGCCGAAGTCCTTACAAATACGTAACCATGAGTTAAATCAATTAAAAGAAATAGAGCTGCAAAGACAAAACTGACTACATTGAAAATATAATGTTTCTGAAAATGTTTGTCCATTCTGTTGGGTAAAAAAGTTACTGCAGTAAGCAAATGTGTTTTTTCCTGTAATTTGGCAACAAAAAGTCAATATACAAGTAATACAGCTTTCTACATTACAAAGGTATAGGAAGCTTTTACAAAGCTATTTCTGTGGCCCACTTTTGATCTAATCATAAAAAATTTTCTACAAGAAATAATCTTACATACTGCTTTTTAGACCCTGTAAACAGTCTCCATACAGACAGATCTTGATTGAATACTTTTTCTCATAATAGTGATAAGGAGGGAAGCTGAATAAACTTAGTCAAGCCTTTCTGCACTACTTTACTTGGCATCCAAATTTCACGATTTTAAATGAATTCATTTAATATCATTATAATCATCTAGAGAAAAGACAACCAAACTCTAACTTGTCACCAAAATAAAAATGTGAAAAACTAGTTTTGAAATCCTGGAGAAGGAAATGATATGGGGCAAGGAGGAATAAATGATATTCCCTTGCTCCTGTTTTCAGAAAGTATTTATTATATTTATTTAATACAAAGATATTATAAATTTATAGAAATACACATTAAAAAAAATTTGATTATAAAAAATGTTTTTTCAATGCCATATATTCTAAAGTAGCATTGTTCCATTTCTTAAACTGCCCTGTGACTGAATATGTTAATTCATAAATATTTTTAGCAAAATAAATCTGAAAAATTCTCCTTACAAAATCACTTTAGGGTTGCCTAATGTCCATGAGTTCATTAAATGCTGTTTATAATAAAGGATTCAAGAAATAAATTTAATATTTTTAAAAACAATGTTTCCTAACCCATTTGATATCAAAAAATATTTTTTTTCAAGTAGTACCTATTAAACTCTCATAGATCAAGTGGAACATCCTTCGGGAAAAAAATCAGATAAGCAAATATTTTCTGTATTTACAATTCAGTTTAACCAAGTTATAAAGGTTAATAATTTGAAACTAACACAATATTACAATTATATAGTATAAATAAATAATTAAAATACTATTTCTATATTTGTATATTGAGTATATAAACTAAATAATGCAATGAATCAGGCAAATGGGAAATAAAATTGAGGAAATATTACAGAATGTTGAACAAAATGTAAAGTGATTAAATATATGATGCATAATTAAGAAATGTGGTGATTAAGTCCAATACAAAACTAGCAAAAGTTCTAAAATCAGATAACATATGAAATAGAGAAGAAATCATCAGAGTCATTCAGTTCAGTTCAGTTCAGTCACTCATTCATGTCTGACTCCTTACAACCCCACAGACTGCAGCACACCAGTCTTCCCTGTCCTTCACCAACTCCCAGAGCACATTAGTAAAATAATATTGCTGAGCTGAAGAAATATCTTAGTTTTCAGGTTGAAATAGGATAACAGAGTAGAGTTCAAAATATTATAAAAAAAGATCCATACTGAACATCCTGATGAAATTTCAGAACCCCACATATAAGGCTTTTTAAAAAGATGTCAGAGCAGAAAAACAAAGGATCTACTAAGGAAGAAGAATCAGATGTACATTGTACCCTTTACTATAACTGCTGAATACTAGATCCCAATAGAATAATGCCTGATAAAAGAGTCAAGAATTTAAAATGGAGAAAAGACAGTATTCAATAAGTGGTGCTACATGTACAAGAATGAAATTAGAACACTCTCTAATATCATCAGTTCAGTTCAGTCACTCAGTGGTGTCTGACCCTTAGCAACCCCATGAACTGCAGCATGCCAGGTTTCCCTGTCCATCACCAACTCCCAGAGCTTGCTCAAACTCATGTCCGTCGAGTTGGTGATGCCATCCAACCATTTCATCCTCTGTCGTCCCCTTCTCCTCCTGTCTTCAATCTTTCCCAGCATCAGCATCTTTTCCAATGAGACAGTTCTTCGCATCAGTGGCCAAAGTATGGGAGCTTCAGCTTCAGCATCAGTCCTTCCAATGACTATTCAGGACTGATTTCCTTTAGGATGGACTGGTTGGATCTCCTTGCAGTCCAAGGGACTCTCAATAGTCTTCTCCAACACCACAGTTCAAAAGCATCAATTCTTCAGCGTTCAGCTTTCTTTATAGTCCAACTCTTACATCCATACATGACTACGGGAAAAACCGTAAATTTGACTAGATGGACCTTGGTCGGCAAAGTAATGTCTCTGCTGTTTAATATGCTGTCTAGGTTGGTCATAGCTTTTCTTCAAAGGAGCAAGCATTTTTAATTTCATGGCTGCAGTTACCAAGATTTTGGAGCCCCCCAAAATAAAGTCTGTCACTGTTTCCATTGTTTCCCCATTTATTTGCCATAAAGTGATCGGACCAGATGCCATGATCTTTGTTTTTTGAAAGTTGAGTTTTAAGCCAGCTTCTTCACTCTTCTCTTTCACTTTCAAGAGACTGTTTAGTTCCTCTTCGCTTTCTGCCATAATGGTGGTGTCATCTGCATATCTGAGGTTATTGATATTTCTCCCGGCAATCTTGATTCCAGCTTGTGCTTCATCCAACCCAGCATTTCGCATGATGTACTCTGCATATAAGTTAAATAAGCAGGGTGACAATATACAGCCTTGACGTACTCCTTTCCCAATTTGGAACCAGTCTGTTGTCCCTGTCTGGTTCTAACTGTTGCTTCTTGACCTGCATACAGATTTCTCAAGAGGCAAGTGAAATGGTGGTATTCCCATCTCTTTAAGAATTGTCCACAGTTTGCTGTGATCTACAGAGTCAAAGGCATTAGCCTAGTCAATAAAGCAGAGGCAGATGTTTTTCTGGGACTCTTGCTTTTTTTATGATCCAATGGATGTTGGCAATTTTTCTAAATCCATACATGAAAATAAACTCACAATGAATTAAAGACCTCAATGTAAGACAGGACACTATAAAACTCCTAGAAGAAAACAGGCAGAACACTTTGATATGAATCAAAGTAATATTCTTTGATAAAGTACTTTTGATAGATTTTTTTTCATATGAATGCATGATAGGAAAAAATTTTACCATATTTCTCTTCTTTCACAGAATTGGTCTTCTGACAGGATATAAATTGTTGGTATAAAATAATTTTCATCAGGCATTATTCTAATGACATCTAGTATCCAGCAGATTTTGGAGTACAGGTCTTTTGCCTCCTTAGGTAGGTTTATTCCTGGGATTTTATTCTTCCTGGTGAGATAGCAAATTAGATTGTTTTTCTCTTTCTGACATTTCTTTGTTAGCATATAAAAATGCAACAGATTTCTATATATTAATTTTGTACCCTGCAACTTTACCAAATTCACTGATGAACTTTAGTGGTTTTCTACTGGTGCCTTCAGGATTTTCTATGTATAATAGTATCATGTCATCTGCAAACCCAATTTAGATTCCTTTTATTTATTTCTTCTCCAACTGATATGGCTAGGGCTTTCAAAACTATACTGAATGAAAATGGCAAGAGTGAGCATCCTTGTCTTGTTCCTGATCTTAGAGGGAATGCTTTCAGTTTTTCACCTTTGAGTATGAGGTTAGCTGTGGGCTTGTCATATATGGCCCTTATTATGTTGAGCTAGGGTCCATCTAGACCTACTTTCTAGGGAGTTTTTATCATAAATGAATGCTGAATATTATCAAAAGCTTTTTCTGAATCTATTGAGATGATCATATGACTTTTATGTTTCAATTTGTTATTAATAATATGGTATATCACACTGATTTTATATATTGAAAAACCCTTGCATCCCTGAGATAAATCCCACTTGCTCATGGCATATGATCTTTTTAATGTATTGTTGGATTCAGTTTGCTAGCATTTTCATAAGACTTTTTGCATCTATGTTCATCAGTGATATTGGGCCTGTAATTTTCTTTTTCTCTGGTACTTTTGTCTGGTTTTGCTATCAGAGTAATGGTGACCTCAAAGAATGAATTCAGAAGTGTTCCTGCCTCTGCAATTTTTTGGATTAGTTTCAGGAGGATAAGTATTAACTCTTCTCTAAATGTTTGGTTTCCCTGGTGACTCAGACAGTAAAGAATCTGCCTGCAATGCAGGAGACCTGGGTTTGATCCCTGGGTTGGGAAGATCCCCTGGAGGAGGGAACGGCAATCCACTCCAGTATTCTTGCCTGGAGAATCCCCATGGACAGAGGAGCCTGGTGCGCTACATACAGTCCATGGGGTCACAAAGAGTCAGACACAACTGAATGACTAAGCACAAATGTTTGGTAGAATTCATCTGTGAAGCCACCTTGTCCTGGACTTTTTTGTTAGGAGTTGCTGGGAGTTTCTGTTTGTTGGGAGTTTTTAATTACTGATTCAACTTCAGTACTGGTAAGCAATCTTGGGGATTTTACCTTTCTTAGAATTTAAACATTTTTTTCTAGCTTGTCCATTTTATTGGCATATAGTTGCTCACAATAGTCCCTTATTTTCTGTGGTGTCTGTTGTAACTTCTTTTTCATTTCTAATTTTATTGATTTAGGCCCTCTCCTTTTTTTCTCTTGATGAGTTTAACTAAAAATTTATCAATTTTGCCTATGTTTTCAAAGAACCAGATTTTAGTTTCACTGAACTTTTTTTTTCTTTGGTTTATTTCTCGGTTTATTTCTGCTATATTTTTCGGATCCCTCTCCTAAAGTAAAGAAAATATAAGCAAAAATAAACAAATGGGACCTAATTAAACTTAAAAGCTTTTTCAAAGCAAAGGAAACCATCAACAAAATGAAAAGACAACCTAATGAATGGGAGGAATATATTTGCAAATGATATGATCAATATGGGATTAATATACAACATATATATATATGTATGTGTGTGTGTGTGTTACGGAGCATTTAACATTGTGCTGTTTTTTGATCTGTCATTATTTCTCTCTTCCTTATTAATCCTTGAGGATCTGGCAAGCCGCTCCCAGGGACTGAGGAATGCATGCATTTCCTTCGTTATCTTTTCCACATGGTGAAAAGTAACTCTTTATGACCCTCTTCCTTTCTGATATGGAAAGTGTTAACCTTATGTTTCCTTGATAATTTGTAAGATTTTTTATCCTTATCTTTGCTGAAAAAGATACCTTGTAAGACAGTATATACACCCACACTATGTTGAATAAAACACCCTTGTTCCATCAGAGCTTGGGTCCCCGTGTCTTTCTTCATCTCTCTCTCTCTCTCTCTCTCTCTCTCTCTCCTTCAGGCTAGTTCTCTGGAGCACAGAGGCCTGCTGTGCTTACTTACTTGCCCAGGCTTTCAAGACCTCCACGAGAGGGCACCCTGAGCCTATGTAAGCAGTGCAAACCCTTTGTCTTAGGGTTTTATCGGTTTTCAGCATAAACCAGGGAATATCAGCCTCTTTCTTTCTTTTACTTTCTTATCGTCGACTCCGTACCACCAGGTTCCAGTCCATTAAAGGACCCCAACATACATACATACACACACACACATATATATATATGTATATATATACATATATACATATATATATATATATATATATTCATCATGCAATTCCACATCAAAAAGCAAACAACCCAATTTAAAAAAAGGGAAGAGAACTGAAAAGATATTTTTCCAAAGAAGAAATGCAGATGGCCAACTGGCACATGAAAAGATGCTCAATACCACTAATAATCAGGGAAATGCAAACAAAAACCACAATGAGATATCACTTCATACCTGTCCAAATGGCTACCATCAAGAAAGTTGATAAGTATCAAATGTTGGGAAGGATGCAGAGAAGAGCGGAAATGTAAATCTGTGCAGCCACTGTGAAAAGCAGTATGGAGGTTTCTCAAAATACTAAAGACAGAACTACCATATGACCCAGCAATTCCACTCCTCAGTACATACCCAAAAAACAACAAAAATTCTAATTCAAAAAGATACATGCATCCCAATGTTCATAGCGATGTCATTTACAATTGTCAAGGTATGGAAGCAACCTAAGTGTCCATTAGCAGATAAATGGATAAAGAAGATGTGAAATATATATTTATATATAGACATATATATATACACACACACACACACACACACACGGAGAAGGCAATGGCACCCCACTCCAGTACTCTTGCCTGGAAAATCCCATGGACGGAGGAGCTTGGTAGGCTGCAGTCCATGGGGTCGCACAGAGTCGGACATTACTGAAGTGACTTAGCAGCAACTCAGCCGTAAAAAGAATGACATTTTGCCATTTGCAGCAAAACTGAGGGACTTGGAAGGCATTATGCTAAGTGAACTAAATCAGAAAGATAAATATTGTATAAGCAGAAACATTATACTGCTTATATGTATAATCTAAAAAACAGAGCAAACTAATTAGTGTAACACAAAAGAAACAGACTCACATATACAGAGAACAAATTAGTGGTTACCAGTTGGCAGGGGGCCGGGGTTGGGGGGCAGGGGAGATATAAATGTAGGGATGGAAAAGTGGGAGGTACAAACTCTTGGGTGTAAGATAGGCTCAAGAATGTATTTCACAACATGGGGAATACAGTCAATATTTTGTAATAATTGCAAATGGAAAGTAACCTTTAAAAATTCTGTAAGTTTTTAAAAATTTTAAGTATTTTAACAAAATGATTTTTAAATGAAAGAATAATATGAGAATTTTAAATAGTGGTGACATCCTATGATCTATAAGAGAAAAATAAAGCACCAAAGAAATAAAAGTAAATACATTAGATTTTGAAAACTGAGACATTTTCCTCTTAAGCAGGAAACAATTAACATCACAGATTTATATTTTTTACTATATAGATTCAATTTCAATCCTTGATTTTTTTCATGAATAGTATTAGTTGGATTTTTATCTCTTTTACAGTGCTTACAACAATGCCTGTGAAAAGCTGTTTTATAAAGATTAAATACAGGAAAATTCATCTTGGATTATTCCTTTATCACACTATCTTTCATGACAGAATTAGTTGTTATAAACACATTTATTAACTTGTCAAGGAAATATTTATCTTTTCCTTTGTTAGATGTGGCTGAATGATGTTTTTTACCATTAGCAGTAAGTATCCTTTAGTTCCTCCTTGTGAATGAGGCATGATAAATGCCTCTTTTGACTCTGGTTCCTCCTCTGTAAACTGGACACAATACATATTCTTTATATAGGGATATGCCTTAAAGTCTCAAGATAATTAGTAGATTTCATGATGTTTAAATAGTAAGACAATGTTTTCATAAGAGTATAATTTTAGCTTCCTTCGTTAGAAAAGTTCTAAGGAACTTGTATAATATTCAATGTTTCAACCATTTCTTTTGATAATATGGCAAACCACTTCAGCATTCTTGCCTTGAGAACACCATGAACGTATGAAAAGGCAAAATATAGGACACTGAAAGATGAACCCCTACCAGGTCAGTAGGTGTCCAATATACTACTGGAGTACAGCAGAGAAATAGCTCTAGAAGGAATGAAGAGGCTGAGCCAAAGCAGAAACAACACCCAGTTATGGATGTGTCTGGTGTTTAAAGTAGAGTCCGATGCTGTAAAGAACAATATTGCATAGGAACCTGGAATGTTAGGTCCACAAATCAAGGTAAATAGGAAGAAAAGCTATCACAAACCCAGACAGTGTATTAAAAAGCAGAGATATCACTTTGCCTACAAAGGTCCATATAGTCAAAGCTATGATTTTTCCAGTAGTCATGTACAGATATGAGAGTTGCACCATACAGAAGGCTGAACACTGAAGAATTGATGTTTTCAAACTGTTGTGCTGGAGAAGATTCTTAAGAGTCCCTTGGACAGCAAGGAGATCAAACCAGATAATCCTAAAGGAAATCAACCCTGAATATTCATTGGAAGGACTGATGCTGAGGCTGAAGCTCCAATACTTTGGACACCTGATGCAAAGAGCTGACTCATTGAAAACAACCCTGATGATGGGAAAGATTGAGGGCAGGAGGAGATTGACCAAAGACGACACAATTGTTGAATGGCATCACCGATTCAGTGGACATGAGTTTGAGCAAACTCCAGGAGACAGTGAAGGACAGGGAAGACTGGTGTGCTGCAGTCTATGGGGTCACAAAGAGTCATATTCGACTGAGTGACTGAACAGCAACAACAAAGCAAGTTAATATGGGTATTCACTTATCTAAAATATCCTAAAGTTCAATTGGGCATATTCAAAATTTTTCATATTACTGTTAAAGTTTATTTATTGCTTGTATCCATTTCATTTACTTGCCAAAAGAATATACTGTAGAAAGGATTTATATCTAGGATACATAAAGAACTCTTAAAACTCAACAATGAGAAAACAAGCAACCTAATTTATAAACACACACACACACACACACAATCTACAAGAATAAAAGGAAGAAAAATACAAATATACATATTTTTACCAAAAAAGGTATACAGATGGCAGATAAGCATATGAAAAGATGCTCAGCATCATATGTCATTGCATGCATGTTCATGTATACTCAGTCATGTCTGACTCTTTATGATCCCATGGAGTGTAGCCTGCCAGGCTCCTCTGTCCATGGAAATTTCCAGGCATGAAGACTGGAGTAGGTTGCCATTTCCTATTCCAGCATATGTCATTAGGGAAGTAGAAATAAAACCACAATGAGATCGCTACACAGAATAGCTAAAATCCTAACAGAATAGCTAAAATCCGATAACTGACAATACCAAATGTTGACAAAATGCAACAGGAGCATACATTCATTGCTAATGGGAATGTAATGACACACTTATTTGGGAAGACAGTTTGATAGTTTCCTGTAAAGCTAAGCATAGTATTACAACAGGATCCAGCAATCATGCTCTCCAGTTAATTGAAAACCTATGTTTACACAGTCTAAAGGTACTGAAAGCATACAGAGTTGGTTCTCTTTTCATTGTGGTATTATGTTAGAAATCAATATCAAAAGATATTTGAAAATAACACAAAGGCCTAAACACAAATGTTTATAACAGCTTTATTTATATTTTGTCCCAAACTGGAAATAATCATATTATCCTTCAACAGGTGAATATATAAACAAACTCGGTATTTGAGACAATGGATACTTCAGTAATAAAAAGGAAGAAACTATAGAGTCACACAACAATATGGATGAATCTTAAATGCATGTTGCTAAGTCAAAGATGCCTGATTCAAAAGTCTACATGTTGTATGACTGTTTATTTGACATTCTGGAAAAGAAAAATTATAGAGATGGAAAACAAATCAGCATTTGTCAGGGGTTGGGAGAGATTGATTACAAAGTGGACTCAGAGAATATTTTAAGTTGATGAAACTGTACTGTACAGTACTAGGCAGAAGATACATGACTATGCATTTATCAAAACACATAGAATAGTACATCACAGGGTGAACTTTAATGGGCATGTGTGTATATGCTCAGTCGTGTCTAACTCTTTGCAACTCCATGAACTGTAGCCCACCAGGCTACTCTGTCCATGGGATTTCCCAGGCAAGAATATTGGAGTGGGTTGCCATTTCCTTCTCCAGGGAATCTTCCTGATCCAGGGGTCAAACCTGCATCTCCTACATTGGCAGGCTGATTCTTTATCACTGAGCCACCTGGGTAATATATGCATTTTTTAATCAGAGTATCCTGGAAGGAATGCATACTCTGACAGATAAATTTAACTGTATTATCAATATATGATAAAATGGCATTGAGTGGGATAGGGAAAAAGGAGCTGACATAAGTGACTTTGGAAAATGATGTTTTGATTGGGAAATATAAGATGAGGCACAAAAATAACTGTACATAAACACAATTTTAGTTTGTAAGTTTGTTTCTCACAGGAGTACAGTTTAAAAATATGAACACACATTTACACTAGGACAGAACAAATAAGAGAATAAAGGGTAAACAATTTGGGCTTCCTGATGGCTCAGCGGGTAAAGAATCTGCCTGCAATGCAGGAGCCGCAGAAGACTTGGGTTCAATCCCTGGGTCTGGAAGATTCCCTGGAGGAGGAAATGACAACCCACTCCAGTATTCTTGCCTGAAAAACCCCATGGACAGAGGAGCCTGGAGGGCTATAGTCCAAAGGGTCACAAAGAGTCAGACATGACAGCACATGAGCACAAGGTGAGTCAAGGTTTCTCACTGTCAGTAAAAGTAGTTACATACAAGTAAGGGGCAAAAGCTAGAATGAACTATGTGATATTGGATTAGCGTCTCAGACATTAGTATGAACTCATGTTTAGTTTAATACGTATAGAGACAGACACCTACAGAAATGATTATAGATGTGTGTACATGCATATATTTCATAACTGTCTGCAGAGCAACTGGAAACAATGACACCAAGTAGCAACAAATACATCTAGCATCTAGGCCTTAGTTTCTAAACATGGTTCTCTAAAATAACAAAAACAAAACAAAAAGCAGACATCCTTGGAGAAATGACTAATTCTAGGGCTAGGGCAATGAAACCACAAAATGAGTCTGGAGCATTATGTACCGCCAGGAAATAAGGAAACACTCAAAAACAAAAGGAAGGAAGCAGATCAAAGGAACATAAGAACTCAACTGAAGCAGCACCGGATGGCCTAAGCTGAAACAATTAGAGTAACAAAATTAATTATACTTTAAATTTATAGGGAAATATAAAATAAATATTTATGAGCCTATACTGATATAAATAACTGAATACATAGATAAATGGGGGGAAAGGTACAAATTTTTCTCACAAAGAATTTCAAATAACGTATATAAATCCTCTTCCCTCCAGGAGATGGGGCTTTAAAAATCCCTCTCAGGAGTGTGGGATGGATTCCAAAAGAAAGAGTATGGAAAGGGAACAATAGTAACTTCACAGTGAAGACATCTGGCAGACTTCATCTTAACCAAGTGATCAAGGCTAACATCACCAGTGAAAACCCATGTAACCCTTTGACACAATGTGATGAGAAAGACATTTCACCTCTACGGTAATCTTCCCCCAAACCCTCGTCTAATCATGAGAAAATCACCTAATAAAGCCAAATTCAAGGCCATTCTACAAAAGCCTGGCCAATATTTCTCAAAACTAATAAAGGTCATAGGAAACAAAGAAGGCTGGGAACGTGTCAGAGACCATAGAAGAGAAATTACAGCTAAATTCAATGTGATATACTGGATTGGATCCTAGAACAGAAAAAAGACATAATTGTAAAAAAAAAAAAAAAACTGATAAATCTGAAAAAAGTCTAGAGTTTAGCTAAAAATAACACAACCTTCTTTTTTAGTTTTCATGTATGTACTATGTAAAAGATTAACATTAGGAGAAGATGGGTGAAGAGTACATGAGGATTTTCTGTACTATATCTGCAACTGTTTGATAAATCTACTATCCCCCAAAATAGGTTTAGTTTTTTTAAAGTGCATATTGCATTAAAATGAATAAACACAGAATAAATATTAAGCATAGTAGAGAGAAATAAACTGTAGCTCCTGTAAAATGCAGATTGTGGACACACCCTCTCCATTTAAATTGCATCTGAACTTTCTAGAAATAGAACCAAGAATCTGCCTTTCACATAGTCTATAGATGATTGTTACACATACCAAAATCTGAGGATTCCATTGCTAGAGCCCTGTGCCTTTTGCAGGCAGAAAAGGCTCTCAAAAGCTTTAAAAACCAAAGTAGTAGTGGTATTATCCAAGGTAACCAAATTTGGATAAAATCAAAATTCAACATATGCAAGACAGGAAAGGAAAAGTACTATGTATATAATTGGTGGGTACACAGGAGTACGTCAAGGCTGTATATTGTCACCCTGCTTATTTAACTTATATGCAGAGTACATCATGAGAAATGCTGGGCTGGAAGAAACACAAGCTGGAGTCAAGATTGCCGGGAGAAATATCAATAACCTCAGATATGCAGATGACACCACCCTTATGGCAGAAGGTGAAGAAGAACTGAAGAGCCTCTTGATGAAAGTGAAAGAGGAGAGTGAAAAAGTTGGCTTAAAGCTCAACGTTCAGAAAACTAAGATCATGGCATCTGGTCCCATCACTTCATGGCAAATAGATGGGGAAACAGGGTCAGGCTTTATTTTGGGGGGCTCCAAAATCACTGCTGATGGTGATTGCAACCATGAAATTAAAAGACGCTTACTCCTTGGAAGGAAGGTTATGGCCAACCTAGATAGCATATTTAAAAGCAGAGACATTACTTTGCCAACAGAAGGCCGTCTAGTCAAGGCTATGGTTTTTCCAGTAGTCATGTATGGATGTGAGAGTTGGACGGTGAAGAAAGCTGGGCACCGAAGAATGGTGCTTTTGAACTGTGGTGTTGGAGAAGACTCTTGAGAGTCCCTTGGACTGCAAGGAGATCCAATCAATCCATCCTAAAGGAGATCAATCCTGGGTGTTCATTGGAAGGACTGATGTTGAAGCTGAAACTCCAATACTTTGGCCACCTCATGTGAAGAGTTGACTCATTGGAAAAGATCCTAATGCTGGGTAGGATTGGAGGCAGGAGGAGAAGGGAATGACGGAGGATGAGATGGTTGGATGGCATCGCCGACTCGATGGACGTGGGTTTGGGTAGACTCCGGGAGTTGGTGATGGACAGAGAGGCCTGGCATGCTGCAATTCATGGAGTCGCAAAAAGTCGGACACGACTGAGCGACTGAACTGAACTGAACACAGGATAATGGAGTCATGATAGTTTGGCAAGTATCCAAGTGGCAGTTGAAAGACTAGAAGTGGAAGCAATTTCCTTATTCAAATAACCCTTCCTGGGTTGAAGAAAAGTGACATCACTATGAAGTGCAGAGGAACTACAACTGGCTTATTCAGTCAACAGGCAATAACTACCTTAGCATGAACTGATATTCCAAAAATGAATACTGCAGTACTGACAACCAAAAGCAACACCACCAAGCTAATAAACAAATGCTCAAGCAAGCTGAAAGGCTCTGACTGGAATATTATATAATGAATAGATGAACAAGGGCATGAGAATAAACTATGAAAATCAACATGATGAAACTCACTGGTTAAATGAAGCCTAGTTGGTCTCAATTATGATATCCTGTGTGTCTCTGCCTAATCTTAGTCACTTACCACATTTACTATGGCACACTTCTTGCTGTGAAAGTGCTACACTCAATATGCCAGCAAATTGGGAAAACTCAGCAGTGGCCACAGGACTGGAAAAGGTCAGTTTTCATTCCAATCCCAAAGAAAGGCAATCCTCAAGAATGCTCAAACTACTGTAGAAATGCACTCATCTGACACGCTAACAAAGTAATGCTCAAAATTCTCCAAGCCAGGCTTCAGCAATACGTGAACCGTGAACTACCAGATGCTCAAGCTGGTTTTAGAAAAGGCAGAGGAACCAGAGGTCAAATTTCCAACATCCACTGGATCATGGAGAAAGCAAGAGAGTTCCAGAAAAACATCTATTTCTGCTTTATTGACTATGCCAAAGCCTTTGACTTTGTGGATCACAATAAACTGTGGAAAATTCTGAAAGAGATGGGAATATCAGACCACCTGACCTGCCTCCTGAGAAATCTGTATGCAGGTCAAGAAGCAACAGTTAGAACTGGACATGGAACAACAGACTGGTTCTAAATAGGAAAAGGAGTACATCAAGGCTGTATATTGTCACCCTGCTTATTTAACTTATATGCAGAGTACATCATGAGAAACGCTGGGCTGGAGGATGCACAAGCTGGAATCAAGATTGCTGGGAGAAATATCAATAACCTCAGATATGCAGATGACACCACCCTTATGGCAGAAGGTGAAGAAGAACTAAAGAGCCTCTTGATGAAAGTGAAAGAGAAGAGTGAAAAAGTTGGCTTAAAGCTCAGCATTCAGACAACTAAGATCATGGCATCTAGTCCCATCACTTCACGGCAAATAGATGGGGAAACAGTGGAAATAGTGACAGACTTTATTTTTGGGCTCCAAAATCACTGCAGATGGTGACTGCAGACATGAAATAAAAAGATGCCTACTCCTTGGAAGAAAAGTCATGACCAACCTAGATAGCATATTAAAAAGCAGAGACATTATTTTGCCAACAAAGGCCCATCTAGTCAAGGCTATGGTTTTTCCATTAGTCATGTGTGGGTGTGAGTGTCCGACTATAAAGAAAGCTGAGCACCGAAGAATTGATGCTTTTGAACTGTGGTGTTGGAGAAGACTCTTGAGAGTCCCTTGGACTGCAAAGAGATCCAACCAGTCCATCCTAAAGGAAATCGGTCCTAAGTGTTCATTGAAAGGACTGCTGTTGAAGCTGAAAATCCAGTACTTTGGCCACCTGATGCAAAGAACTGACTCATTGGAAAAGACCCTGATGCAGGGAAAGATTGAAGGTGGGATGAGAAGGGGATGACAGAGGATGAGGTGGTTGGATGGCATCACTGACTCAATGAACATGAGTTTGAGTCAACTCTGGGAGTTGGTGATGGACAGGGAGGCCTGGAGAGCAGCAGTCCATGGGGTTGCAAAGAGTCAGACACAGCTGAGCGACTGAACTGAGCACCCAATGACATATTTTTTAGGAAGGTATGAAATTTAGATAAGTTACAATAAATATATAGACCTAGAGATTTCCATTTTTGTCCTTTGCACCAAATAGCATAAAATCACTATTCTATATCCTGGCTGAGTATCAGAATCACTTGTGGCACTTCTTAAAAGTGCAGTTGATCCTTGAACAACATGAGTTTGAACTATGTGGATTCACTTATCATATAGTACTACTTAATCAGGGGTTGACTGAATATGGAGATGTGGAACCATAGATAAAAAAGGCCAACTGTAAAATCATACCTGTATTTTAGACTGTGTTGGGGTTCACACCTATAACCCCAAAGTTGTTCAAGGGTCAACTGTACATATGCCAGGGTTTAACCCTGGACCTGCTGAGAAATTGAGAATTTCCTCAAATGACTTTGATTCACAGCCAAGAGTTGAAATCCTTGGGCTTAAAATCATTTGACCACAGTATGTGCAAGAGGATATAGTCCAAGATCACCTTTTTAAAATAAAAGGCTTAAGATTAAGGGAAAACAAATCACTTATTCAAATTCTCAAAAAGGTTAAGAATGAACAGTATCAGACTAATATTTTTTTCACATTTCTAGAAAGTATCTTTTATTTTCCTATATAGAAATTTCCAGAAAAAATACAAGTGGTGTTCCTATCACTCAGTGCACATAGTGTATGCATATTTTATCATCTGATCCACAGCTCCAGTTAATATTGATTATTTCCTGAATATTATAATCTAACAGAGGCAGCTCTATTTTCTAAGGTAGTTCAAGCCATGTACACATGAAATTATCTGGTATCTCTAATTTTCTTGAAGAGATCTCTAGTCTTTCCCATTCTATTGTTTTCCTCTATTTCTTTGCATTGTTCACTTAAGGCTTTCTTATCTCTCCTTGTTATTCTTTGGAACTCTGCATTCAGAAGGGTATATATCTTTCCTTTTCTCCTTTGCCTTTCACTTCTCTTCTTGTCTCAGCTATTTTAAGGCCTCCTCAGACAACCATTTTGCATTCTTGCATTTCTTTTTCTGGGGATGGTTTTGGTGACCATCTTCTGTACAATGTTACAAACCTCCATCCATAGTTCTTCAAGCACTCTATCAGATCTAATCCCTTGAATCTACTTGTCACTTCCACTGCATAATCATTAGGGATTTGATTTAGGTCATATCTGAGTGGCCTAGTTGTTTTCCTTACTTTCTTCAATTTAAGCCTGAATTTTTCAATAAGGAGCTCATGATACGCAAACATAGAATACAATTTTATCTCACTGAGAAATAGATCATGTAGTTCTCTTCCATGTTTAATGTATGATTCTAACATTAAAATCAACTTATCAAAAAGACATTGTTATTATTCTATTTCTTTACAGACTCAACAATTAAATGCCTCTATAACTGCTTAAATAGGTTTACAATGTGACATTGGGTATTTGATCCTTTGCTTCCTTCATAAGCGATTATAGGATAGCATGAGTTTTCTAAGAGAAATAGAGACCTTCTCAATAGGTAAGTTAATCAAAGCCATTGTAATAAAACCTTAAGTGAAAACAACTATGTTATCCAAACTAAAGCCGTCTCAGAGCACTTAGAACAGTCCATCACTCGATCTTGTACCTTGAGAACAGAGATCATGTTTGATTCTTCTTTGTATCTCCAGAATCAAACAGTGTCTGACACATAATTGGAATATATAAATGGCTGTTTAATTAATGTGATGCACAAATAAATTAATTACAAATACCTAGATTGGTCTATGTCTCCTACTATAATATCCTTAACTTCTAAGAAAATATATTGACCTTTTAATTTCATATACATGCATAATATCTTATATGTATTTACTTGAGACAATAAAGAAAGAAAAACAGCAGTTTGTTTTGTTTGGTCTGCTTCACTGGAATACAAATCCCATAGGAACAGACTCTTTGTTACTAATATATGCCCAAATCCCAGATCAGTGCCAGGGGCCACATTAGGTAATCAATAAATATTTGTTGAAGGAATGAATGAAAGACAATTTGAGATCAACGGTATTTCCTACCACTGTGGCTCATTCCGTACAACATAACTGAGGGGTTAAAAAAATGCTTGCTGAATGGCAGTGAAAGGACAAATGAGGCTGGAGGGGGTGAATATATCCACATGTGCTTTCTTTAAGAATGCATCTAAGTCTTTTGTTTTCTGACAGAGAAAAGAGAAGTTTGCACTTACCCAAGAGGAAGGAAATTGGTAAGTCAGGTGAAAGGCTGGGTTTCTAGGACTGTGCTGAAAGATTAAGAGATGAGAGAGAATAAAGGGAGCATAGATGAAGTTCAAAAAGAGTGAAAGCTGCAGAGGTGCAAAGATTCACTGAGACTCTGGAGGTGGTGCTCCATTGTCAGACAAGTGTGAACTTGACCAGAAACAGAAAAGTGGAGATCACTGGGGTTAATGAGGTCCAGGAACCCAATGAAGAACCTATCAGAAGTGTCATTAGTATGGGTGTTGAAGTCACTGAGGAGAGCTGCCTTCAAAAAGAGCTCTGTAATAGAAAATATAACCATGATACCAGAAGAGGACTGTTTAATGAAACAATCACATTAGGGCACCATTCAAATAAGTTGTGCAAAGAAATCACACACCTGATTAACTCCAACTGGTTGCACTTATATTCGTGAATAACATTTTAAAATTATACAAGCCAGACGCTCAGCCTAGTCTCCCCGCATCACCCAGGCCTGGATGGAACCTGGAACACCGCGCTCGCACCCTTCTGTGACCCCAACGGATTCTCTCCGGCTTCCGACCCCTCAAAAACGGACTAGCCTTCCAGTCCCATGGCGGAGCCCACTGCCTAACCCCAAAGCCCACCCTGGGAGCCTCGAAGATCCCATCACCGCCCTCGCTGGGAAAGCTCCGAGGCGGCGGCTGCCTCCGTGCCCGCCGCCGCCCGACCCGCGGCTGAAGCTTCCCCTCCGCTTTCGCCGTGGCCTTCGCGCCCGCCGCGCCCAAGCCGCCAGCCATGATGCCCGCTCCCTTGCAGGTGCGCCAGAACTACCACCCAGACTGCGAGGCCGGCGTCAACAGTCAAGTCAACCTGCAGATCTACGCCTCCTATGTGTACCTGTCCATGGCCTTCTACTTCGACAGGGATGACGTGGCCTTGAAGCGCTTCTCCCACTTCTTCCTGCGCTGCTCTCACAAGCATAAGGAGCAGATCGAGGGCCTGATACACCTGCAGAACCATCGCGGGGGGCGCTTCTGTCTCAGAGACCTCAGAAAGCCTGACCGCACTAACTGGGAGAGCGGCCTTCAGGCCGTGCAGTGCGCCCTGCACCTGGAGAAGAGCGTCAACCAGAGCCTGCTCGACCTGTACCAGCTGGCAATTGACAAGAACGAACCTCACCTGTGCCACTTCCTAAACACCCGCCACCTGGACCAGCAGGTCGAGTTCATCAAGGAGCTGGGGGACCATGTCAGCAACCTGCGTAAAATGGGAGCGCCAGAAGTCAGCATGGCAGAGTACCTCTTTGACAAGCTCACCCTGGGCAATGGTGACAAGGAGGACTGAGCTTGAACTGGGCTTTTTTTTTTTCTTCCAGTTTCACCAGGTCTTCAAATAAAGTTATTGGTTCTTCAAATAAAGTTATTAGTTGATGTATAAATAAAGGTCTCTGATTCAGGTGTGCAAATCTCTCCTTTTAACTTTTAAACAGGTATCCATGAGTCTCTCCACCCACGCATGCCCCATCTGTGTGCAGCTCAGGACTTCCATAGAGGGAAGGCCTTACATGGGCCCTTGGAAAACACAAATCAGTCTTCCTGTTATAAACAATGTGGGTATACGGGGTAGACTGGGGTGGGGTAGGATGGAGTGGGGGTGAGGTAGGGTCCTGGTGAATGTGGGTGCATGTGCATAGTAAAAGGATAGAAGCATACATAGCCTGAAAATCATGATTGCAGATGCTTCTGTCGAAGAACTGAAGGGAATGGGATTGGGCAGGGGGTAAAATAAAGGGAGTTTTCAGTTTCATCTTAACTGTTTATATTCATTAAAGTGTACTAATGTTATTGGTTAAGTATGAGTAGCAAGCCCTGGAGAAGGAAATGGCAACCCACTCCAGTATTCTTGCCTGAAAAGTTCCATGGACAGAGGAGTCTAATGGAGTTGCAAAGGGTCAGACACGACTGAGCGCTATCCACACACACACATGAATAGCAAGATGGAGGGTTGAGAGGATGACTTGGGAGTCCGAATGGTAGAGAAAATCTCTATGACAAGTTCACTCTTGACAACAGTGATTATGGAAAAATGAGTGTTAAGGCTGGCTTACCCATTAACATGGGGGTGACTTCCCATGGTCAGCAGTGCCTGGCATGCATGTTGCAATAACTAAACTTCCACTTATGTATGTTTTCTTCTCTTTGTATCATACGTATATATGTATGCATGTCTGTGTGTATATATATGTATATACATTTTTATTCCAACCAGCAGTAGAGTTCATTTTAAATCTCTAGACTAGATTCTGAATGTTTGTTAAAGAAGATGCCCTTTGTTGAAAAGCAGTTAGGTGATTACATTACTGTAAATGATATAGCTGCTTCTGAGACCTTTCTTGAGCCTGGCTGTATTTCTGCCCTTGGGTTTTATACATCTAACTTGATTTAGTTTTTATTTGCTACCAAGAGAACTTGATAATATGTCTTACTATCAAGACACCTTTACCAGCCTCTGCTGTAATTATCTGCTGCTGCTGCTAAGTCGCTTCAGTTGTGTCCGACTCTGTGCGACCCCATTGACGGCAGCCCACCAAGCTCCTCTGTCCCTGGGATTCTCCAGGCAAAAATACTGGAGTGTGTTGTCATTTCCTTCTCCAGCTGTAATTATATACAGTAGAATAAACAGCTCTTCTAGGGTAGTAAATGACGTTTTTCTTTCATCCTTACCACAGAGTCTACTGAAAAGAAAAAGGATCAAAGGATGGAAGGGATCAAATGAAAACAATTGCCTGAATGGAAATACAAATACCGAAGGCTGCTACCACCTGTATCCCTTCTCACTCGGAAGTGTTTCCCTCATAATTTACAGAATTTTAATTCCTTAGACCAACCTTCCAAAGAATGTGTTCAGCATCAGGCAGTGCCACAAAACATTCACAAGTGTTCAGTGAAAATTTTTTATGAATCAAAGTAAAAGGATTTGGGTTTTTTTTCACTTTTTGTTTACTCTAGGAATTTTATGAATGATGTAAAAAATATGCATTGTGAGTTTATAACACAGGGATAAGGTATTCAAGGTTTCCCAAACATTCTGATCATGGGAGCCAACTTCTACCAAACCTCACAGAACAGTATTCCAAAGAAAATAGCTTTGGAAAAAACATTAAAAAGCTCCCACCATATGTTGTTCCAGAAGCAATCAGTTCAGTTCAGTTGCTCAGTTGAGTCCGACTCTTTGCAATCCCATGGACTGCAGCACGCCAGGCCTCCCTGTCCATCACCAACTCCCGGAGTTCACTCAAACTCATGTCCATTAAGTCGGTGATGCCATCCAACCATCTCATCCTCTGTCATCCTTTTCTCCTCTAACCTTCAAACTTTCCCTGCATCAGAGTCTTTTCAAATGACTCAGCTCTTCACATCAGGTGACCAAAGTACTGGAGTTTCAGCTTCAACAGCAGTCCTTCCAATGAACACTCAGGACTGATTTCCTTTAGGATGGACTGGTTGGATCTCTTTGCAGTCCAAGGGACTCTCAAGAGTCTTCTCCAACACCACAGTTCAAAAGCATCAATTCTTCAGCACTCAGCTTTCTTTATAGTCCAACACTCACATCCACACATGACTAATGGAAAAACCATAGCCTTAAGTAGATGGGCCTTTGTTGGAAAAGTAATGTCTCTGCTTTTTAATATGCTATCTAGGTTGGTCATGACTTTTCTTCCAAGGAGTAGGCATCTTTTTATTTCATGTCTGCAGTCACCATCTGCAGTGATTTTGGAGCCCCCCAAATAAAGTCTGTCACTGTTTCCACTGTTTCCCCATCTATTTGCCATGAAGTGATGGGACTAGATGCCATGATCTTAGTTGTCTGAATGCTGAGCTTTAAGCCAACTTTTTCACTCTCCTCTTTCACTTTCATCAAGAGGCTCTTTAGTTCTTCTTCACTTTCTGCCATAAGGGTGGTGTCATCTGCATATCTGAGGTTATTGATATTTCTCCCAGCAATCTTGATTCCAGCTTGTGCTTCCTCCAGCCCAACGTTTCTCATGATGTACTCTGCATATAAGTTAAATAAGCAGGGTGACAATATACAGCCTTGACGTACTCCTTTTCCTATTTAGAACCAGTCTGTTGTTCCATGTCCAGTTCTAACTGTTGCTTCTTGACCTGCATACAGATTTCTCAGGAGGCAGGTCAGGTGGTCTGATATTCCCATCTCTTTCAGAATTTTCCACAGTTTATTGTGATCCACAAAGTCAAAGGCTTTGGCATAGTCAATAAAGCAGAAATAGATGTTTTTCTGGAACTCTCTTGCTTTCTCCATGATCCAGTGGATGTTGGCAATTTAATCTCTGGTTCCTCTGCCTTTTCTAAAACCAGCTTGAGCATCTGGTAGTTCACGGTTCATGTATTGCTGAAGCCTGGCTTGGAGAATTTTGAGCATTACTTTGTTAGCGTGTCAGATGAGTGCATTTCTACAGTAGTTTGAGCATTCTTGAGGATTGCCTTTCTTTGGGATTGGAATGAAAACTGACCTTTTCCAGTCCTGTGGCCACTGCTGAGTTTTCCCAATTTGCTGGCATATTGAGTGTAGCACTTTCACAGCAGCATCTTTTAAGATTTGAAATAGCTCAACTGGAACTCCATCACCTCCACTAGCTTTGTTCGTAGTGATGCTTTCTAAGGCCCCCTTGACTTCACATTCCAGGATGTCTGGCTCTAGGTGAGTGATCACACTATTGTGATTATCTGGGTCATGAAGATCTTTTTTGCATAGTTCTTCTGTGTATTTTTGCCACCTCTTCTTAATATCTTCTGCTTCTGTTAGGTCCATACCATTTCTGTCCTTTATTGAGCCCATCTTGGCATGAAATGTTCCCTTGGTATCTCTAATTTTCTTGAATAGATCTCTAGTCTTTCCCATTCTATTGTTTTCCTCTATTTCTTTGCACTGATCCCTCAGGAAGGCTTTCTTATCTCTCCTTGCTATTCTTTGGAACTCTGCATTCACATGGGTATATCTTTCCTTTTCTCCTTTGCTTTGGCTTCTCTTCTTTTCACAGCTATTTGTAAGGCCTCCTCAGTCAATCATTTTGCATTTTTGCATTTTTTTTTTCTTGGGAATGGTCTTGCTCCCTGTCTCCTGTACAGTGTCATGAACCTCCATCTATAGTTCATCAGGCACTCTGTCTATCAGATCTAGTCCCTAAATCTATTTCTCACTTCCACTGTGTAATCATAAGGGATTTGATTTAGGTCATACCTGAATGGTCTAGTGGTTTTCCCTACTTTCTTCAATTTAAGTCTGAATTTGGCAATAAGGAGTTAATAATCTGAGCCATAGTCAGCTCCCGGTCTTGTTTTTGCTGACTGTATAAAGCTTCTCCATCTTTGGCTGGAAAGAATATAGTCAATCTGATTTTGGTGTTGACCATCTGGTGATGTCCATGTGTAGAGTCTTCTCCCGTGTTTTTGGAAGAGGGTGTTTTTTATGACAAGTGCATTCTCTTGACAGAACTCTATTAGCCTTTGCCCTATTCATTCTGTACTCCAAGGCCAAATTTCCCTGTAATTCCAGGTGTTTTTTGAGTTCCTACTTTTGCATTCCAGTTCCCCATAATGAAAAGGACATCTTTTTTGGGTGTTAATTCTAGAAAGTCTTATAGGTCTTCATAGAACTGTTCAACTTCAGCTTCTTCAGCATTACTGGTCAGGACATAGTCTTGGATTACCGTGATATTGAATGGTGTGCCCTGGAAACGAACAGAGATCATTCTATCATTTTTGAGACCACATCCAAGTACTGCATTTTGGACTCTTTCATTGACTATGATGGCTACTCCATTTCTTCTAAGGGATTCTTGCTCACAGGAGTAGATATATTGGTCATCTGAGTTAAATTCACCCATTCCGGTCCATTTTAGTTGGCTGATTCCTGAAATGTTGACATTCACTCTTGCCATCTCCTGTTTGATCACTTCCAATTTGCCTTGATTCATGGACCTAACATTCCAGGTTCCTATGCAATATTGCTCTTTACAGCATCGGACTTTACTTCCATTACCAGTCACATTCACAATTGGGTGTTGTTTTTGCTTTGGCTCCATCTCTTCATTCTTTCTGGAATTATTTCTCCACTGATGTCCAGTAGCGTATTGGGCACCTACTGACCTGGGGAGTTCATCTTTCGGTGTCCTATCTTTTTGCCTTTTCATACTGTTCATGGGGCTCTCAAGGCAGTAATACTGAAGTGGTTTGCCATTCCCTTCTCCAGTGGACTACATTTTGTCAGAACTCTCCACCATGACCTGTCCATCTTGGGTGGCCCTACATGGCACAGCTCATAGTTTCATTGAGTTAGACAAGACTGTGGTCCGTGTGATTAGATCGGTTAGTTTTCTTAATTACCAGAAGCACATACCTGGTAACCAAACCTCATTCTCGTTCACTTAGAGCTCATTATGAGAAACTGGAACCTTTGCTAAGAAGGTTCCAGGACAGTAAGTGTAATGCAGGGCCCTCACCATGAGAGTGGGTAGATATCACACACATCCATTTTGTTTCTTGATAGGCAACTCCTATCAGGAAATGGAAATTCTAATTTCCATTTCTAAATAAATGGCTTCTGGGAATGATGACATTGATATTTCTCCAGCACTTCTATTAAAGTCATGAGAAAGTCCAAGGCTACCAAGTAGCTTATATTATTCACCTCCCTCTCCCTATGTATTCATCTCACCAGCAGCAGAAGTATTCCTTTATTTTCCAAACTAGACAGCCCAATTTTGGTCAATAATACATTTTTTGGTCAAAATACATCTGTGCCTGCATCTTTTTGAAAATAAGATGACATTTCCTCTCACCAAAGCATGCTGACATTTCTCAGAAATCAAACATTTAAGCATAAGAAAGAAAAAAATAATAATAAGGCGTACATGCTACAAAGCATTTTATTAATAAATTCCAGGATTGTTAAATAAATAATGAGTAATGTGCTTAATATGTAGCATTTTTTCCTCCAATAGAGATGATCAACATTATCCACATCATTATTTGATTTTTGAATGAGCATCTTATTGCAATGCATTTCTCTTCAGGTTCAATAGAGGACTTATCAAGTTTCTTTCCAGTACTAAAATACATGATACAATTTTGTAAGTTGAAACTGCAATATTCCCAAATAATAGTGGGCATGAGACATTATCAAAAATATTGCCTATATTTTTATTTAAATATGTTCCCACAACTACTCTCAAGTATCAATTTTCATGACACCTCCAATGAATTTGATAAGGTGTATATTTTATTCCCTGGCAGATTCAACATAATACAAAGCCATTGTTTTCTCAATATGGAAAATATTCTATCACTTTAATAGATGATTATATTCAGCTCAGTTCAGTTCAGTTCAGTCGCTCAGTCATGTCAGACTCTTTGCGACCCCATGGACTGCAGCACGCCAGGCCTCCCTGTCCATCACTAACTCCCAGTGTTTACTCAAACTCATGTCCATTGAGTCGGTGATGCCATCCAACCATCTGTGGAGATACCGCATGTCCAAGGTCAGAGAAACCCCAGTAAGACGATAGGCACTGGAGCGGCTGTGAGGAGATACCCCACGTCCATGGGCAAAGGAGAAGCCCCAGCAAGACAGTAGGAGGGGCGAATTCACCTTTAGAATCAAACCCCATTCCCACCAGTGACACTCAGAGGGCTCAAACAAACCTTGTGTGCACCAAGACCCAGGGACCCCCACAGAGACTGAGACAGAACTGTGTTTGAGCATCTCCTATGGAGGTACAAATCAGCAGTGGTCTGTTGCAGGGACAGGGGCTCTGGGTGTGGGTGAAGGAGGAGACGGTAGCGCCTGGACTCCATCTTAGGCCTGTTCAATGCTGGTCATGCTCGGCCGCCTTTTCCATGGACTCTGAACTCTGTGCTCAGTGCCTATGGAAACGACATACCAACAGAAGGATAAGACCCCCTCCGGACAAAGGAACCTTGAGAATTGTATCTAGGTTACTCATCACCTAAGAGAAAACAAATACTAATCACCCCTGTCTCCGGACAGGTCATAAATTTTTTTCTGTAGTTATCAGAGTGTAACCTCAGGCTTATTGATTAATGGCCAATTGTTTAACTGTTTAAGCACATGACACATGAGTGATGGGGCTATTGTGATTGTATCTACCCTTCTTTGTTTATGCAAGTTTCAAGGAATTTGGGGAGATGGGTTTGAGCACATACACATAGGGTATAAAAGATTTTCACAGAAGCTGGTCAGGGTCCTTGGCTAACAGGAGACTCCGCCTTGGGCCCACTGGTGTAATAAACTGCTCTTCACTATCTGCATCATTCTTCTGAGTGAGTTTGTTTCCCAGAACGCATGGCTACAACATGGGTATGGCATAAGTCCTCTTGGAGGAGGTCGCCATTAACCCCACCATAGAGCTGCCAGAACTTACACAAAACTGGGAAATAGACTCTTGGAGGGCACAACAGAATCTTGTGCACCAAGACCCAGGAGAAAGGAACAGTGACCCCACAGGAGACTGTCCCGGACTTCCCTGTGGGTGTCCAGGAGTCTCCGGTGAAGGTCTGTGGTGGCCTGCTGCAGGGTTGGGGGCATGGACTATAGCAGTACATGCATGGGATCTTTTGAGGGAGGTCACCATTATCTTCAGTACCTCCACCATAGTTTAGCCCCAGGTAAATAGCAGGGAGGGAACACAGCTCCACCCATCAACAGAAAATTGGATTAAAGATTTACTGAGCATGGCCCCACCCATCAGAACAAGACCCAGTATCCCCCTCAGTCAGCCTATCCCATCAGGAAGCTTTCATAAGCCTCCTATCCTTCTCCATCAGAGGGCAGACAGACTGAAAACCACAATCACAGAAAACTAACCAGTCTAATCACATGGACCACAGCCTTGTCTAATTCAATGAAACTATGAGCCATGCCATGTAGGGCCACCCAAGACAGACGGGTCATGGTGGAGAGTTCTGACAAAATGTGGCCCACTGGAGAAGGGAATGGCAAATCACTTCAGTATTCTTGCCTTGAGAACCCCATAAACAATATGAAAAGGCAAAAAGATAGGACACTGAAAGATGAACTCCCCAGGTTGGTAGGTACACAATATGCCACTGGAGATGATTATATTAGGTTGGAAAATAACAAGGTGATTAAAATAAGCTTCTCAACAAGAAGAATATTTCAGTCTGGTCCATCTTACTAACCACAGCTTTTACTTGTCTACTGTTTGGCAGCTTAATTCAAGTTAACAAACATTTATTTTTAATAAATGAGTTTGTGTTGGGAAATCAAAGTTAAATAAGACATGTACTCACTTGGTCCAGTTAAACTAAATATATTAGCATTTTGCCAATTTTCCAAGAGCAAAATGCAAGTACATATGATATTAAACCAAGACTATAGCTAGGGAGTGTTTTTGTTTATTAGTCTCCATTTTATCTTTATAAAGGGGCATGCTACCCAGATGTTCAACAAATTCACAAACGGGAATGCAGCAATTCCTAATAAATATGAGGAATAATGTAGGCCAGCTCTTCTTCCTCTCAGACTGATGGACTTTAAACGAATTTAAAGCATTATCATAATGACAATCATTTGCTTAAAATATGCTGTTGAAATAATATGTTAAGGAACTTCCTCTTCTTAATAATGAGGAATGTTACCTGATGGAGAGAATTCAAGGAAGAGCAATAATACAAAATGATTAACAGATTAAATTTTAGCAAATAAGGTCACTCATTTGTTTACATATTTTACACTGTTGTTGCCTAAAAACAGAGGAGCACCTGTTGTACTAGTGTGGATCACTTTGGAGTCTTCTAAGGACTGGTTTTAAATCATCTTTCCAGAGCTAATTAAAAAAAAAACAAAAACGGTTATTTCCACTGTAGATTTGAAACTGTGAGTGATCTGCAGGTAAAGGTAATCTTAAAAAAAAAAATTAGGGCAGCCTTAATGGCAGTTTGTTTTATATAAGAAAGAAATACACATACTTGCTGAAAGCTTTCACAGCGTCAGTAGCTTGCATCTGCTAATAAAAACAGCCTACACTTCCTGAGAGCTCACCATATATTAGGCATCAGGTTAAGATATTTACATGAATTACCTCATTTCTGTCTCATAATAACATGATGTAATGCTATTATTACCTGCGTTTTACAGATAATTACAGTGAACCCAAAGACACATTAATTCCCTGATGTTGCACAGCTTAATAAGTGACAGAACTTTAAACACAAGGACCTGGGCATTTAAACATTAGTCTATATGATAATGAGTAAATGAGTTTACAAGCCCTTAGAATTATGATAATGTGACAAAATCTGCTGTGAGAATGTAGGAGGGGAGAGATCCTACAAGCCTGGTTTAACAGTAATCTCACTTCAGTAAAGCACATCTATAACAAGATCAATCAGTTAAGTATCAGTAACACAAATTGATATGGCCCATGGTCTTGAAAGTCAAAGAGATTTCTGAAGTTATTCTAATAATGACAGCAAATATGAAGATAAAGCATTCTGCTTTGTATTAATGTGACTGCACAGGTACAAAAAGGCGAACCATTGCTTGATTGGGCAGAAGGCAGCTGCTGGGATCTTTTGAAGAAAATCATTAGAGACAGGAGATAAAAATAGAAACATGAAATGTAAATAGGAAGAATTTTAAATGGCTAGTCGAGTGAGCACATTTAACCAATCAATATAATGTTTAGTAAGAAATAAAATTACGTGAATGAACATTGATTTTCCAACCCAACATTCTGTGATTAGTAACAAAGTATGATTTCTTTGTTGCTCCCAATCTGAACTTCATATTTTAAGAAAAACTATTCAATCCCTTTTACCTCTCTAGAGGCTTCTAATAAAGTTCTAGGAAATAGAATCTGTTTTTCTATATTCTCCCAAAGTTTGCTTTTTCTGTTTCTAAACGTAGAAAGAGTGGGAGTGGCAAGCCCCAGTAGTCATTGTCATCCAATGAATTAGAAAAGGATGAATTTGTTATAGAATATATTCACACATTTAAGTGTTTTCTCTAAGAATTCACCTAAACCTTTTGTTTTCTGTCATAGAAAGTGGAAGCTTAAACTTAAAAGAAGGAAATTGGCAAGCCAGGTTAAGGGGGTAAGGAGATTACTGAAACTGTTTATTTTGGCACCCAGATAGGGCAAAAAGAATGTGTTTCTAGGACTGTGCTTAAAGATTAAGAGACTGTAGACAATAAAGAAAGTAAAGAACAAAATGAAAAAGAAGGAAAGATAGAGAGCTGGAAAGACTAAGACTTTGAGATGGCATTCTGCTGTCAGAGACGTGTGAACTAAATCATGAGCAGAGGGAGAAAATAGAATTCACTGGAATAATAATGGTCTAGGAACTGAATGAGGAGATTATCAGAAGTATCATTAGCATCAACATAGACTCTTCCCTGTATACCTAGGTGATTTGCTTTGTTTTATGGATTCCACATGTGCAGTATGCCAAGACCTTAAAATAATATAAAACATAATCATCTACATTTCCATAACACCTTATAATGTAATATCCCATGGTGGTCAGTTTTTCTTATTTTCACTTCACATAGAGCCCTTTTTATTATAACTACAAAATTCATTCAGACATTTTCCTTCTTATGCCAAAACATCTTAAGACTATGAAAGATGAAGAGGTCAAGGTGTTAGGTGTTAAGACATTTTAGAATTGGAAAATTTGACTATGATCATGTCCCTTAGGTTTAAGAAAAGCCAGTCTGAAATGTGTTCAAAACACATAGGATTTAGCTGATTTGAGGCCTAACAGCAGTCAGAAAGAACAAAGGGGACATATAAAATATATATTCAGGTTGTTTAAAATATATATACAGGAGTTCAGGAATTAGGCTTCACTTGCCTTCATATGGCTGCCGTGAAGTCATCTGGAGAACAAATATATACATTTGTCTTGGGTGGTTAAGTTCATTAAGCTATGGAAGGTCAGGTGTCAGTATGGGAAATAATTGAGCTTCCATGGTCAAGCAACATCAATTCAGTGGCTCTGAAAGGTGAAAGGGAAGTGACATGTATGTGTGCCAATAGGACTCCAACGCCACATGCTCAAAGCTAGCTATGTCAACATATCTTTCCCCAGCTGTATAAAATACCCTAGTACTACTGATTTATTTTTTCTTTTTTTTAAAGGCACATAAAATTCTGTATTGGTTGAAGTTTAAAAAAATCCATTGATGCTTATCAAACTATGAGTTGTTTTGTGCACTAAAGTTATAAAATGAGCAAATTTATATTTTTGCTTCCTACTTTATAATAATATACTTGCTATCTCATTTTTGTTGGAAGAGACTAATATATTTAATATAAAATAAAATAGAATCTAAAGTGCATAATGGGAACTTAAATTATTCGAGTTTGAAGAATGGGGTGATATTTGTGAAATTACAGCTATTTATCACTGGACTTCACGTTAAAAAATGTCTCTTCTGATGGTGATTATAATTTTTGTGTGTGGATGTGATTGAGAAGCAAATATGTGATCAGAATTTTAAGGTGATCATTTAACTTTTTTACCAACATACTATTTCCAAAGTTCTATTAGCAAGTGTCCTTAACTACAGAATTAATTAGATATTTCTAAAATATCTCATATCTTTTATTTATTGTTTAGAAAGGAATGATTGAAAGACTCAGGAAATTCTCAAATCTAGATAGTGAATAAATCAAAAGTAAAAGTAAAATCTCCTTTCTTCCAGCCAAGTTCTTGAATATAAAGTTGACAAATGTTTCCTTAAAGCAACAAAATATCAGACTGATCAAATCACTACTGCTCTATGAGTTGGGGTGTTTTTCTTTTAAGGGTGTTTCAGTGTGACCTTTTGTGTCTTCTCATACTCTCCCCCTTTATAGTTTCAGTTTGGTCTGTTGAGGTGTAACTCTACCTATGTTTCACTTCTATCATATATGTGTTTCTAATAGTGAAAATGACTGCTCAAACAAACTCAACTAAAACCAAAGTGAATTACATTCTTGTTGCCTTAAATACCAGTCCTAAAGTGAAAACTTGCTCTAATCTCTCAGGTTATTATGCCTAAAAGATATTTTTTTAGTGTCTGACTAACACTGACATGTAGGCCCTGTCTCAGTTTTAGAAAGATTTGAGCCTTTTAAAAGAGGGAATCCATAATTGCTATCTATATTCAAGTTAATCTGTCTGCTCCTGTAGGTCTACTTTATGCCCCAGTTCTAGTAACTTGACTTCTTGAGATGAAGTCTCACCTTATGATTCATGATTCAGTTTCCTATTGGACTCTGTTATTAGCCCTGATCTGATATTACTCCAGCACATCAATGACTTCAGGACTGGGATTCTAATTTTCTCATGCCTCCATCCTTGCCTCTTGAGATGTGATTCCAAACTTCAAACCCCATGTTTTAGATCTGGCTTCCTGTTTCCAAACTCTTAACATGTCTGCTTACCACATACCTCAATATATCACTTTCTTGTAGGCCCCTCTTTTTTCTGCCCTGTATACTACATAGCTCCTCAGGCTTACCAGGTACCTTTCAGTTTCTCTCAAGATAACTGAATATCCTGTGTGAATGGACTTCATCTGATCAGCAATTTTTTTCCCTAGTAAGTACATCTAGTTCCAAGTCCAAGCTCTCTAGGACTGGCCCCATGTCTTGTAACCAAAACTTCTGTGGTGAGCCATTCAACAGAGAAAACTGAATTTTCCCATATACTAGGAATTTGTTCAGAACTTTCCACAAATCTTTTATTCTCTCAGAAAATTACAAGATTCCTATCTCCAAAATTCACTAGACATAAGAGCTATAAAGATTTAGATAAAATATGCATGTTCTTTAAAAAATATCTCGTTTTACCCCATATAAAATATATCAGAAAAAGTACAGTAACATTTCTGTTTAATCTATTACAACATAACTATTTAAATGAGTTATCACAAGCTTGTCATGTAGAAGATATCAATTTAAACACTACAAAAGAAAATGAGTGGCTTCATTAATATGACATTTAAATGAGTAGATGAACTACAGAGACAAAGAAAAACCATCAGAACTGCAGAGAAGAAAAAGTATGACCTTGTTCTTGCTTCTTTTAACATCAATAGATTTTTTTAAATGGAGTTAAGTTGAACTTATTCATATATTCAACTTGTGCCTGAAAATATTTTATCTAGAAAAATGAAGCCTTTTTTCACATTAAATCCCTTAACCTATGTCAGCTTCACTTATAATCTAGCCTGATGAAGACATATTACTTCCTTAAATACACCTCATGTTATCTACTCAAAGTTTATCCATTAACATCATTTGATATAAGACTTGGGAGGTAAACACATAATAATGTGGTTAAGATGCACATTTCTATTTCTGAAACAGTAATTTTTATAATGACACAAAGAAAATAGTATCAAGCAAAATATAAATTGTCAACAGAAGCCCCCCAATTTCTAAGAACACACTCAAAATCAGTAACTCTTTTTGAGAGGCACTAGATCAAGGATTTTAAGAATTCGAGTCAGACAGAAATGGGTAAAAAAAATTTGGTTCTACATTATATTTGCTGTATGACCTTTGACAAGTGTTTCCTCCATTTCACCATCTGTCTACATAAGCCTATTTTTAAAATATTAAATGAGTTAATTTATATAAACTGCTTAGCAGTGCCTAGTATGCAGAAAATATTTAATAAATAATAGCTAATATTACTATCATCTTATTATTACTAATTACTATATTCCTATAGCTCTTTACCTTTATTTTCATTTAACTTATTCTGAAATGCCTTTGATGGCACTCACTTATAACACTTTTATCACAGACCATATGTGTGGGAATTTTTAATATTTCATCAGGAAGTGATATTTTGCTTTTTCAAAAGGGTGTGTTGAGATATGTAGAAAAGACAAATGAGAACATTAAAAAGGTGCATTTTAAGTAGTTTGTTTCTTGACAATACATTCAAAGCACAGAAAAATCTATTCTTTCATATGCATTCTTTTGAAACCGCTTGCCCAGAGAGACTGCAGGATCATCCATCATTTCCTACTGTTTCTACATCCATCACATCTTTTCCCTCTGCTTTCCATATGACCTCTTTAGCTTTTCTGATTGTAGCAGCAAGCAAAACTAATCATGAACAAATTCAGATTTGGGACAAAGGAGAAGCACAGTGGCCAGATTTGACCTTAGGTCTCTGCAGCTCATGGCCCTCAAGGTATTCTTATGTATCAAGAGAAAGAGCTTATTACATCCCAGCTGTGTACAGGCTAGGGTGAACATTAGAGAGAGCAAGTTAAATGGGCATGATCTGCTAGCTCTGACAGGCATCTTTAGGTGTTGATTATGTAGCATTTATCAAATGTCTCCTTTGCTGTCTCTGTCAAAACAAACCAAGGGTTCTGCTTTGAAAAACCTTGTGTCTTAATAAGATCAAAAAGAAAATAGCCAGAGTAGATATATACAGGAGACACTGGACATATATACATATATATTACTGTAAGGAAAGTAAACAAATAGAATATGATGCTCTTTCTCTGATGTAATACTATGGCACTGGTATCACTGAGTTAAAATGTTGACAGTAGAGAGAAATTCATGATAATATGGTGGTAGAAACTATTGCAAAAACATCCCCATTTCACCTTTTATACAGAAGCTCCCTTTTTAGATCTCATTTTCTCTGCAAATCAGAAAACTTGCATTAAGCATATGTAATATTTCTAGAATTGTGCTCTTTGGGAGTGAGGTTCAAAATAAAGCAGAATTCCTCTTCAAAAATCTAGGAATTCTTCATCTTTAGGGACAGGAGACATATTTACTTAAAATAACCAGCAAACAGTCTTAGTAAAATACTAAATTCTACATATTATCAAACAGACAACAGAGGCAGAATGAGGCTGGAAAAGAAATTAGAGAAAACACAAATAACTTAAAAATTATGGATTCAATTAAACTGTAACTGAAGTTTTAGTGTCAAATTTAAAACACTGTTTATATAGAATTGTTATCTTTATATTTATTCTTAATTTTTTCTTTAAACTAAAGAATTAAGAGATAATACTCAAGACTTGCAAATGCTGTTTAAATCCAAAAAACAAAGTCCATTCCCTCATAAAATAATGAAGAAGAAAAGAAAAGAAAAAAAAAAAGGACTTTTGCATAGATTGATGCACTGTCTTATTCTAGGTGACAAAATTATAAAGGCAGTGATTTATTGATGATCTCTGGAAAAACCCCCAATTTAAGGCTCAGACAGAGGAAGAGAATCCAGAAGATAAGCCAGAGGCAGAGTGGTTGCAATGGTCAGAGGAGAGACAGGAATATAGAGGCCCAAGATATTAATTTTCTACTGCTTTTTTGGAAATTTTGTTGTTATTGTCATTGTTGTTGTAAGAGCACTTAACAGAAGATCTACTCTTTTGATAAAACTTAAAGCATTCAAATGCTGTGTAACAAACTACAACAAATTCGGCAGCTTAAAACAACATCCACTTATCCCATCACAGTTATATTGGTCAGAAGTCCAGTCAGGGACAAGATCTCATGGCCAAAATCAAAGTATCAGCCAGCTTGATCTATTATCTGGAGACTCTGGGGAAGAATCTGTGTACAAGCCTATTCAAGTTGTTGGCAGAATTCAGTTCTCTATAACTGTAGGCCTGAGGTTCTCATCTTCTTGCTCACAATTGTCCAGAGGCCAACTTAAGGGTGCCCACATTCTTTCACACATGCTGCCCAAATGTCCACATCTTAATCTTTGGTGAGTTGATTCCTTCTTACACTTTGAATCTCTCTGACTTCCTTTTCTTCAACCAGATGGAGAAAACTCTATTTTAAAGGGCCCACCAGAATAATTTACATATTTTAAGGTCAACTGACTTGAGACTTTAACTACATATGTAAGATCCCTTCACAACAATTCCTAGATTGTTGTTTGATTGACTAGTCAAAGGAGAGGAATCCAGGGGTGGAGACATCTTTAAAAATTTTGCCTACCACATCAGCAAACAAAGAAAAAAGATTTCAAGCACAGATAGGGGTAGGGGATTAAGAGAAACAAACTACTAGCTGTAAAATAAGCTACAAGGATATATTGTACAACATGGGAAATATAGCCAATATTCATAAAAACTAGATGAATATAACATTTAAAAATCATGAGTCACTATATTATACACCTGTAACTTATACAGTATTATACATTATACTTCAATTTTAAAAAAGAAAAAATAACAAATGGATAAACAAAGTATAAGTAGCTGTGGCAGGTTAAAGAACGTCAAGTACTAAGAAAAAGACATTGTATTGTTAACCTGGTGGATCATGTTGGCTTTTGAGTGAGCTAATCTGGCAAAGTGATGAGGTTGAATAGAGTATCAGAAGAGTGATGAAATTATAAGGAAACGAAGATTGAATAGGTGGTTAAAAGCATAGACACTAAATATAGCATAGTAAAGAAGAAATACAAATTGATTCCTAGATACATCTAGAATAACACTGAAGAACCATAAAGATGAATAGAAAAATTTTTAAAGCACTTATAAAAGACAGATTACTAGAGAGAAATGAGAATTAAACTAACAAAAACAAAACAAATGAAAAAAAAATTAAAAACTCAATAGCAATAATGCAAACCAGATAGAGGAATATTATTTTCAAATTGGTGAAGAAAAAAGCTATCAACCTTACAGTGTGTGCCTGGCAAAGCTGTCTTTCAACAAGGAAAACAAAAACATTTTAATATACATGAAAAGAGATTTTACCATAAATAAGCCTGCTTTGAAGGAACTTCTAAAGGATCTGATGAAAATGCTTAACACTGAGGAAAATAAAAGATTAAAATGTAGGCATGTCTAACAAGTACTTTCCATATAAAATAAGAATTGTAACAAAATAGCAATAAAAATTCTAGTATGTGTAGCTCAAAAAAGGGCAGATACTTAGCACAATAAGACATTGTCAAAACTGGGATGATAAAAGTTAAAGAATTAAGGTTTTTGCATTGGTCGGTAGGTATCTATGGGGTCGCACAGAGTCAGACACGACTGAAGCGACTTAGCAGCAGCAGTAGGTGTTTGAATTGTTAACTTTAGACTGTGTTAAATATTCAGAATAAAATACCCACTATAACCAGTAAAAGAAAACTGCTGTAATTTTTTTTCAAAACTAATGAAGGAAAAACAGGTGAAAGAAAACAAACATAGCTCCATCAATCCCCACATAAACAAACCAAAAAAACAAGAAAGGAGAAAAGAAGTAGCTCAGAGAAAATGAAACAAATACAAAAGGAAAAGTAAATTTATAGAAACAAATCCAGGCAGTATCTGTATTATCCCTGTTGTCATGTATAAATAAAATCTATACGGCTAGAAGCCCACACACTGCACACACTTGTAGTATTTATTCAGGAAACCCCATGGAAATAGAAGCAATAACACATGTGCAAGTCCTCTGTTGCCCACTGAATTCTTGGGCAATGAAGAATATTTCATGTTAGGCCTCAGACTCTGGGAGAAGGTCCTCAACACATGAGCTATGCATTTTTAAAGCATCATTAATCCATGGGAAGCATTAGTTCCTCACATGGTTAGATCAGCAACCAGGCTACGATAGCAATTTGACAAGGCAGAATCTTGACTCCAGCCCTGCCTTGCAATCTCAGCATTCGTGGTAGGTGGGTAGCATTATCTCTCCCTTCTACTTCAAGCCATGTGATTACAGCCATGCAATATATCAATACAGCAGCAAGATTTGAAGTGTTCTCTTCCTATGATCAGGAGCTGAGGTCCAAACCTTATTATGTACCAGAAATGATTTTCTTGGTCAGCAGGCCATAACTCTTCTCCACAGAGCTTTAAAGGAATATGTGAACACAACTTTTGTTTCAGGGGACCAACCTGCGAGAGACCAGTCTGGGGAAAGCTAACCTTTACCTTTCAAGAACATATGAACTAAACTTATTAATTAAGAGGTATATTTTCAGGTTAAACAAAAATATCAAATTTCAGCTATATGCTTTTTATAATACATGCACCTAAAACCCAAAGCTAAGTAAAGATTAAAATTAAAGCAGTTAATAAATATATATCAGGCAAACACTAATGAAATTACAGCTGAGCCAGTTATACTAATATCAGAAAAAATAAACCTAAGCAGAGTGGATTTAGTATATACTAAATACATATTTATATGAAGAAAAGCATCAGTTCTCTAAGAAGATGCTGTGCTGTGCTGTGCTTAGTCACTCAGTCGTGTCCGACTCTTTGTGACTCCATGGGCTGTAGCCCGCCAGGCTCTTCTGTCCATGGGATTCTTCAGGCAAGAATACTGGAGTGGGTTGCCGTGCCCTCCTCCAGGGGATGGTCCCAACCCAGGGATCGCACTCAGGTCTCCCACATTGCAGGTGGATTCTTTACCAGCTGAGCTACCAGGGAAGCCCCCTCTAAGAAGATACTTAAATGCTAATTCCTGTACATGATAAAATATTCTTACAATATGTAAAGTAAAAGTGGCCAGAACTACAAGTTGAAGTAGACAAACTCAACAACATAGAAGGTTTCAACATAACTCTGTTTCTGGCTAGTCAAGCAGACAAAATAATAAGATACAGAAAATTTGGACCACAAAATGTGAACATACTTTACATAGTGGCCATAAGTAGAACTCTATGGGAACAAATGGAGAATAATTTAGGCATATATTATACATTTAGAAAAATGGACACCTAATCCATAAAACAAGGCCTGGAAAATACCAAAGAAGCAGTATGATACAAACTACCTTTAAATAACTCATTGATCAAAGGAGAAATAATAGAGTTTTTTTTTTTAAATTGGAAGCAACCAATAATAAAGTGCTGTATATTAAAAAATGACAGTGTAGAACATGAAAATTTTTTAAAATATCAGATATCTAAAGGCTAAAATAAAATTGTACAAGTATTAAAATATGGGTGAATTCCTTTATTATCTATAAAATGGTTTTAAAAAATGCCTTACTGTGATCCAAAATTTAGAAACAATAAGGGAAATTCTTGATAAGTGTTATGACATTAAAAATGTTGTTGTTGAGATGCTAACTCATATCTGACTCTCTGCAACCCCATAAACTATAGTCCAGCAGGCTCTTCTGTTCATGGGATTCTCAAGGCAAGAACACCGCAGTGGGTTGTCATTTCCTTCTCCCCCAGGGATCTTCCTTACCCAGGGATCGAACCCACGTCTCTTGCATTGCAGGCAGATTCTTTACCACTGAGCCTCCAGGGAAGCCCATTAAAAATGCGTATGGTATAAGTAAAGAAGAAGGGGGAATTCCCTAGTGGTTCAGTGGTTAGGACTCCATACTTCCATTGCAAAGGGCATGGTGTCAATCCCTGGTGGAGGAACTAAGATACTGAAAGTTGTGTGGCATGGCCAAAAAATAAAATACAAAGAAGGAAGAAAGGAAAGAAGGAAGTGACGGAGGGAGGGATAAGAACAAATGTCATCTTGTATCACATATAGAGGGCAAAAATTGTTATTATATAAAGAACCTCTAAAAAAGAAAAAGTCTCAACACTTTAAAGAAGAAAAAAATTGGCAAGTGCTATGGGAAGCAGTTCACAGAAAAAGAACCAACAATGGCCCTTAATTATCTGAGGTGATCAGACGTATAATAAGAGAAATACAAATTGAAACTGCATTGAAGTATGATTTCTAACCTTGGCAAAAACAGAAAACTTTGACAATATATTCCGTTGTTAAGGTTGTGAGAAACAATCACTTTCGTACATTGCTAGTGAAAGTCGCTCAGTTCTGTCCAACTCTTTGCAGCCCCATGAACCATACAGTCCATGGAATTCTCCAGGCCAGAATACTGGAGTGGGTAGCCTTTCCCTTCTCCAGAGGATCTTCCCAACCCAGGGATTGAACCCAGGTCTCCCGCACTGCAGGTGGATTCTTTACCAACTGAGCCATCAGGGAAGCCCTCATACATTGCTAATGGAAAAGCAAAACCGTACTGGCTCTAAGAATTTGAATTAGCAAAATTACACATGCATTTTCTCTGAGACCCAGAAATCCCACCTCTAGGAATCTATTTCCGAGACACACTCAGAAAAATACATAAGGCTACTTCCCCACTAATTGCAAAAACAGAAAAAGAATGAAAGAAATACCTTACACTTTTTTGGGAACCTTTTGGCTAATAAGTGTGGGAATTTATATGCACACTCATACACATGAACATACACGTTTGCTAATATTTTCCAAAAGACAATAGAAGGATAAACCAAAATAGTAAATTTGGGGAAGAAGACAAAAGAGAGGTAGTGGGAAGAACAAAGATAAAAACTAGGTATTTTTCAACGTGACTTGTTGTATAGTTTTGACCTTAGCATCGTCTTCATTTTTTTATACATGTGAAAAATAACATTAAGTAAAATAGAAAAAAGTGAAGCAATCCCTAACATAAAAAATAAATTGAAACTCACTATTATTAATTTGCCAACAAAGGTCCATCTAGTCAAGGCTATGGTTTTTCCAGTAGTCATGTATGGCTGTGAGAGTTGGACTGTAAAGAAAGCTGAGTGCTGAAGAATTGATGCTTTTGAACTGTGGTGTTGGAGACTATTGAGAGTCCCTTGGACAGCAAGGACATCCAACCAGTCCATCCTAAAGGAAATCAATCTTGAATATTTATTGGAAGGACTGAATGCTGAAGCTGAAACTCCAATTCTTTGGCCACCTGATGTGAAGAACTGACTCCCTGGAAAAGACTCTGATGCTGGGAAAGATTGAAGATGGGAGGAGAAGGGGACGACAGAGAATGAGCTGGTTGGATGGCATCACTGACTGGATGGACATGAGTTTGAGCAAGCTCTGGGAGTTGGTGATGGACAGGGAAGCCTGGCGTGCTGCAGTCCATGGGGTCGCAAAGAGTCGGACATGACTGAGTGACTGAACTGACTGACTAACTGATTATTACTTTATATCGAATTTGTGGCCTAATGGCAAAGATATTTACCTCAAACATTTTAAAATGGAATGTTGACTTTATATACCTAAGTATATAAAAATGAAAATCATAGAATCTTAGGTTGCGCTATTGGGATCATTCTAAAACTCTTGTAAAGATATATACATACTCCACCATACACAGAGTAGAATAAACCATATATGCAATTACACTTATATTACTAAGAACCAAGATCTTCAGCATAAAAGACAACATCAAGATACAAATCAAACGTGAAACAGAACCCTATAATGTCCATTTAAATGTAGGAAATTAGTAATATGAAGTTAGAATGTATAGATTTACTTACTTTTGTAGAAATGTTCTTTTCCGTCAACTTTATATTTCCATTTTATGTTTAAGAGCTTGAGAGGGAACAGTTTGAGACCAGTCAGTTATCATATTCAGCACGGAAATGCTAAATAGGCACAGAGGGCGCTGCCTGCCCTCAGACTAATCTGCAACCTTGACTTTAGTAGCAGTAAACTCTTGAACTTGATAGGTCCATTCACCCTGAAGTTCCTCCTCAGTCACAGCCTTTCCAGCAGCGGCCCACTCTTTGTTTTCAATCTGCTCAGGATCTCTGTGGAAATAGAGATTAGGCGCAACCTCCTGCGAGTTCACGCGGGGAAACGTGCTGTGCATGCGCAGAATCTCTGGGTCCAACAGCCACTGCGTCGGCCCCAACTGAAGGTGTTCCCTTGTTGCTGAGTGGGGCGGCAATGTCTACATAGCCTAGAGGAGAATCTGTGTTATGCAGAACAATAGCAGACAAGTTAACTTAAGACGCCTCTGGGAGAGGCAGATGGTCAGTCCTGGGATCTGTAACCACGAGAAGTCGAGGCTCCTGGAACGCTGCCTGGATCTGGTTAGTGAAGTTTCCAGAACTGAAGTGGCCAGCAATATAGTTGACCTGAGTATTAGCTACAGATTTCAGTGTGTCCCGCTGTCCAGTATTCTTGAAGGAGGCAATGCCAATATCAGATGGATTTTCAGTGGCAACCATGGCATGAGCTGCTGGCAGAAACTTCTCCCAGGATCTCTTCACACTTAGGATGTAGATGCCACCGGTTTCCTTTTTGTAGATATAATTTCCATTTGAAAGTCAAGGTTGGTGCCACCTGAGTAGGTTCCTGTGGCAAGGAATTTAGGTACCGTCTCCTCCTTCGTGTGCACTACCGCCAGACAAGGGCTGCAAACATTGTGAATGCTCGCCTTTCTGACAGAAACTGAAGAGGATACCGTATGAACTCCTCTCCGCATAGTGTGGAAAGGTAGAATTTATTTTTCTCCTTGTAAGATAAACAAAATACATGTGTTTTTAGCTCTCCACTGAAATACCCTAGAAGCTGTGACAACACAGTAGAAACTGCAAACCTACCACCCAGATATAGTTTCCAAATATTATTTTCCACTTATAAAAATTACCAGGGTTTCTTAAAATATATCTGTTATCAGAAATATTCAAGGTGAGCCTGATCACCTTGTCACTTCTGAAATCTTTTCTGTACCTAGACTTCCTCATAGACCATGAAAGGACACAGGAGGCAACTTGAAGGGACTCTCATTAGCCAAACTTAGGACCATTTGAGCTTCAAATAGAATGAATACTGAAATACAGCAAATCTAATGAGTTGGCCAAAAAATGTGTTCAGGCTTTTCCAAACGATGGTACGAGAAAACCCAAATGAACTTTTTGGCCAACCCAACATTAAAATTGATAATTACACTTAATATCCTACTTATTTTTAATCCCTCATTTTTACTCTGTTGAGATCCTACTTAGGCAACCAGCTCATTATTCAAGGAAGTTCATACATAAGGTAAAATAATCAATAGGAATTGCATAGCACTACTTATAAAATATTCACACTGAATCAATTGGACATCTAGATTTAACTGTTACATGAAATCTTGACAAATGGGGGAAAAATGAGAATTTCAAAATCAATATAAACAATAGAATATGAACAAAAGGATAAACCAAATATAGAAGTTAGGAGATAATAAATGTAAGATCTGGAAATTTATGCAATTCAAGACAAATACAAAATAAAGAGAATCAGCAGGACAAAAGTTGATTATTTTAAAAAGATAACACACAGATGTTGGCAAAATTAATCAAGAAGAACAGCAGTACATATAAACAATATGAGGGACGAAAAAGGAGAACAGGACATAAGTAGAGATAATACTAAGATTACCTAGAGAGAACAAGAAAAACTTTATGACAAGAATCTTGAATATTTAGACAAAACAGTCAATTTTCTAGAAACTGAGTTTTAATAATTGACTCAAAAACATTGTCTTTTAACAAATACATTGAAACAGTATTTTAAAATGTAAAATAACAAGTACTAGACCTAAGGTTTTCAGGAAAATTCTGTCAATTACAAAGAGAAGATAAATGTAATCTTAAAAACACATTTCCAGAGAAGAGAGGGGAAAAAACTAAATTACTCCACAATTCACTTAATGATGCAAATATAACCTCAACAGCAAAACCACCATAGTGGGCTAACAAAAAGAAATTCGAGACAAAAGCACTTATTAACATAAAGATCCTAGATAAAATGTTAACAAATTTGTCCCAGCAGTATGTAAGAATCATAATTTCGGACTCTTTTGTTGACTATGATAGCTACTCCATTTCTTCTAAGGGATTCTTGCCCACAGTAGTAGATATAATGGTCATCTGAGTTAAATTCACCCATTCCAGTCCATTTTAGTTCGCTGATTCCTAAAATGTCAATGTTCACTCTTGCCATCTCCTGTTTGACCACTTCCAATTTGCCTTGATTCATGGACCTAACATTCCAGGTTCCTTTGCAATATTGCTCTTGACAGCATCTGACTTTACTTCCATCACCAGTCACATTCACAATTGGGTGTTGTTTTTGCTTTGGCTCCATCTCTTAATTCTTTCTGGAATTATCTCTCCACTGATGTCCAATAGCGTATTGGGCACCTACCAACCTGGGGAGTTCATCTTTCAGTGTCCTATCTTTTTGCCTTTTCATACTGCTCATGGGGTTCCCAAGGCAAGAATACTGAAGTAGTTTGCCATTCCCTTCTCCAGTGGACCACATTTTTCAGAACTCTCCACCATGACCCATCCTTCTTGGGTGGCCCCACACGGCATGGCTCATAGTTTCATTGACTTAGACAAGGCTGTGGTCCAGGTGATCAGATTGGTTAGTTTTCTGTGATTGTGGTTTTCAATCTGTCTTCCTTCTGATGGAGAAGAATAAGAGGCTTATGGAAGCTTCCTGATGGGAGAGACTGACTGAAGGTGAAACTGGGTCTTGTTCTGATGGGCAGGGCCATGCTCAGTAAATCTTTAATCCAATTTTCTGTTGATGGACTCATTTTAAAAGACTCTGATGCTGAGAAAGATTGAAGGAGGGAGGAGGAGGGGATGACAAAGGAAGAGATTGTTGGATGGCATCACTGACTCAAAGGATATGAGTTTGAGTAAACTCCAGGAGTTGGTGTTGGACAGCGAGACCTGGAGAGCTGCAGTCCATGGGGTTGCAAAGAGTCAGACACAGCTGAGCGACTGAACTGAACTGAATAAGAATACTACATCGTGACCAGTGGGTTGTTTAGAACTTTTCAAGATCGAGTTGCGTTTGCCTAACAGTACTCTTAACTGTCATGTTGAGAAGAGACTGACATGTGAGAAGAGGCAGAAGGTGGGAAATAGTACGAGCAGTGTTGCCAGATAAAATTTTGATTGGCTAAATCTGGCAACTCTAGCTAAGAGGTTATTGAAGTAATTGAAATGAGATATGTTGTTGGCTTGTACCAGGATGGTGGCAAGGCAGATGGTGAGCAGTGATCAGATTCTAGAAAAATTTTAATGCCAAATTCAATAGGCTTTGATAGTCTGGATATGGATTATTTTCCATCTTTCTATCATCACTTGCCCAGCACTGTTCTAGGCCATTATCGTCCTTTACTGCAGTTCTGAAACAGCCTCCTAATTGCTCTGTTGCCCCAGTCCTGTCCTTCTACAGTTCCAATTTCCAATTTAAATAGTATTTTGAAAAATAGAAATCTGATTATTCACTAAGTCCCTTCAATGACTAACTTTTCCTTTTGGATAATGTCTGACACCTAGAAATCAATAACTATCACTCCAAAAGGCTATCTCTTCCACTATGCAACCTCCACCTTCTGTCTGGCTGAGTGCTATTCATTCTCCAGTTCTTAACCTAAATGTGGTGTTCTCAAGAAGACCATCAATCAGACAGGTTTTGTTCCATTGCCATTGGTTCCTACAGAATTCTGGCTTCTCCTACCTTCAAGATGAATGTTACCATTCATCAAGCTACATCATAATCATTTATTTAACTGGATGTTTTATCAACTGTTTTGTAATTTGGAGAGGAGGGAATTATAAGTATTTTATTTATTATTGCATCCCTAGAACTTGAAGAATGTTTGACACAGAGTACATAGTAAATAAATATTTCAGATGAATTGTTAATAAATTAGCTAATTCAGTATTTGCATTTCATATTTGCACAAGGATTATAAAGATCTCCAAGAAAACAAATGGTGTGCTTCATAACAGCACACTAAATGGTGTTAACTATTATATTTGCTAAAAATAACTTCATAGAATGAGTTTTTCTTTAACTTAAAGCATAAATTTATATATATGTCTTGTTGTTGCTCAGTTGTGTCTGATTCTTTATGACCCCATGAACTTAATTAAAACACTGCACATTTTGACATTTTACTTTAAAAATAATTACATCAATCCTGGATTAACTAGAACTTCATTTGTACAATGTGAAAATGAAGCAAATGTTTCTTTCTACATATTTTATTTCACTACCTATCAATATGATAATTGAAAAGAAAAGACACATTAGAGAACATTTCTTTCTCATACTGTAACCAACAGTGAAAGATAATGAAGTGACTCTAAAATGGAAGTCAATGAGATCTAGGAATTATTTTTAAAAGAAGGGAGCGTATTTAAAACTTTGGGGAAGGATTAATATGGACCTAACAGAAGCAGAAGATATCAAGAAGAGGTGGCAAGAATACACAGAAGAACTGTACAAAAAAATCTTCACGACCCAGATAATCATGATGGTGTGATCACTCACCTAGAGCCAGACATCCTGGAATGTGAAGTCAAGTGGGCCTTAGGAAGCACCACTACGAACAAAGCTAGTGGAGGTGATGGAATTCCAGTTGAGCTATTTCAAATCCTAAAAGATGCTGCTGTGAAAGTGCTGCACTCAATATGCCAGCAAATTTGGAAAACTCAGCAGTGGCCACAGGACTGGAAAAGGTCAGTTTTCATCCCAATCCCAAAGAAAGGCAATGCCAAAGAATGCTCAAACTACCACACAATTGCACTCATCTCACACGCTAGTAAAGTAATGCTCAAAATTCTCCAAGCCAGGCTTTAGCAATACGTGAACTGTGAACTTCCAGATGTTCAAGCTGGTTTTAGAAAAGGCAGAGGAACCAGAGATTAAATTGCCAATATCCGCTGGATCATCAAAAAAGCAAGAGAGTTCCAGAAAAACATCTATTTCTGCTTTGTTGACTATGGCAAAGCCTTTGACTGTGTGGATCACAATAAACTGTGGAAAATTCTGAAAGAGATGAGAATACCAGACCATCTGACCTGTCTCTTGAGAAACCTGTATGCAGGTCAGGAAGCAACAGTTGGAACTGGACATGGAACAACAGACTGGTTCTAAATAGGAAAAGGAGTATATCAAGGCTGTATATGGTCATCCTGCTTATTTAACATATATGCATAGTACATCATGAGAAATGCTGGGCTGGAAGAAACACAAGCTGGAATCAAGATTGCTGGGAGAAATATCAATAACCTCAGATATGCAGATGACACCACCTTTATGGCAGAAAGTGAAGAAGAACTAAAGAGCCTCTTGATGAAAGTGAAAGAGAAGAGTGAAAAAGCTGGCTTAAAGCTCAACATTGAGAAAACTAAGATCATGGCATCTGGTCCCATCACTTCATGGGAAATAGATGGGGAAACAGTGGAAACAGTGTCAGACTTTATTTTTTTGGGCTCCAAAATCACTGCTGATGGTGATTGCAGCCATGAAATTAAAAGACACTTACTCCTTGGAAGGAAGATTGTGACCAACCTAGATAGCATATTTAAAAGCAGAGACATTACTTTGCCAACAAAAGTCTGTCTAGTCAAGGCTATGGTTTTCCAGTGGTCACATATGGATATGAGAGTTGGACGGTGAAGAAAGCTGAGTGCCACAGAATTGATGCTTTTGAACTGTGGTGTTGGAGAAAACTCTTGAGAGTCCCTTGGACTGGAAGGAGATCCAATCAATCCATCCTAAAAGAGATCAATCCTGGGTGTTCATTCGAAGGACTGATGTTGAAGCTGAAACTCCAATACTTTGGCCACCTCATGCAAAGAGTTGACTCATTGGAAAAGACCCTAATGCTGGGAAGGATTGGGGGCAGGAGGAGAAGGGGACGACAGAGGATGAGATGGTTGGATGGCATCACTGACTCGATGGACATGGGTTTGGGTAAACTCCGCGAGTTGGTGATGGACAGAGAGGCCTGGCGTGCTGCGATTCATGGGGTCGCAAAGAGTTGGACACGACTGAGCGACTGAACTGAACTGAACTGAACTAATAATCTAAGTATGTCATTGATAAAATAAACTTCACAAAATAAAGAATTAATAACAAACTAGAAATATTGTGGGACACGACTGAGTGACTTCACTTCCACTTTTCACTTTCATGCATTGGAGAAGGAAATGGCAGCCCACTCCAGTGTTCTTGCCTGGAGAATCCCAGGGATGAGGGAGCCTGGTGGGCTGCCGTCTATGGGATCGCACAGAATCGGACACGTCTGAAGCAACTTAGCAGCAGCAGCAGCAGAAATATTGTGGACTCGTAGCCCTTTTTTTTTTTAAATAAATTTATTTATTTTAGTTGGGGGCTAATTACTTCACAATATTGTAGTGGTTTTTGCCATACATTGACATGAATCAGCCACGGGTTTACATGTGTTCCCCAACCTGAACCCCCCTCCCACCTCCCTCCCCATCCCATCCCTCTGGGTCATCCCATTGCCCTAGCCCTGAGCATTTGTCTCATACATCGAACCTGGAATGGTGTTCTGTTTCACATATGATAATATACATGTTTCAATGCTATTCTCTCAGAACGTCCCACCCTCACCTCCTCCCTCAGAGTCCATAAGACTGTTCTATGCATCTGTGTCTCTTATTCTGTCTCACATATAGGGTTATCGTTACCACCTTTCAAATTCCATATATATGCATTAGTAGCCCTTTTAAAAGTAGTTTTGTTTCTGGTTTTAGCTAGAATTTGACCCAGCATTAATTGCATACTATTTACCAGACTTGCTCGTGCCGAAAACCTGGTACACAATCCCCAATGCCCAGAAAAATGCCTTTTCTTTTCCTTTGTAAAAATGAACTACACTTCTTGAATAATAGCTGATCCTGTGGCCTGGAACATAGTATGGCTGTCCGAAAGTGAGGAGGATTTCAGAGATGGCTTGGCTAGCACAAGGACAAATGAGCTCAGTTTAAAAAGGATTCTCATGATTTAAGTTTTGACAATGTATACAGAACAGAGGAAATACTTCTGTGATTATTTGAAACAAGTCGAGTCTGTGAATAAAAGCATAACTCTTTAGTTATAATCATAAAAGGAAAGTTTAGTATGAAGTTTAAAAAAAGAACATTATAATTTATGTGAAAGCTGATATCAATCAGTTCAGTTCAGTTCAGTCCAGTCGCTCAGTTGTGTCCAACTCTTTGTGACACCATGGACTGCAACATGCCAGGCTTCCCTGTCCATCACCAACTCCTGGAGCCTACTCAAACTCATGTCCATCGAGTCAGTGATGCCATCCAACCATCTCACCTCTGTTGTCCCCTTCTCCTCTCACCTTCAATCTTTCCCATCATCAGGGTCTTTTCCAATGAGTCAGTTCTTCACATCAAGTGGCTAAAGTATTTGAGTTTCAGCTTCAACATCAGTACTTCCAATGAATATTTAGGACTGATTTCGTTTAGGATTGACTGGTTGGATCTCCTTACAGGCCAAGAGATTCTCAAGAGTCTTCTCCAACACCACAGTTCAAAAGCATCAATTCTTCAGCACTCAGCTTTCTTTATAGTCCAACTCTCACATCCATATATGACTACTGGAAAAACCATAGCTTTGACTAGATGGACTTTTGTTGGCAAAGTAAAGTCTCTGCTTTTTAATATGCTATCTAGTTTGGTCATAGTTCTTCCAAGAAGCAAGTGTTTCCTCATTTCACGGCCCTAGTCACCATCTGCAGTGATTTCGGAGCCCAAGAAAATAAATTCTGTCACTGTTTCCATTGTTTCCCCATCTATTTGCCATGAAGTGATGGGACCAGATGCCATGATCTTAGTTTTCTCAATGTTGAATTTTAAGCCAAATTTTTCACTCTCCTCTTTCTCTTTCATCAAGAGGCTCTTTAGTTCTTCGCTTTCTGCCATCAGTGTGGTGTCATCTGTGTATCTGAGGTTATTGATATTTCTCCCAGCAATCTTGATTCCAGCTTGTGCTTCATCCAGCCTGGCATTTCTCATGATGTATTCTGCATATAAGTTAAATAAGCAGGGTGACAATATACAGCGATGATGTACTCCTTTTCCTATTTGGAACCAGTCTGTTGTTCCATGTCCAGTTCTAACTGTTGCTTCTTGATCTGCATACAGATTCCTCAGGAGGCAGATAAGGTGGTCTGGTATTTCCATCTCTTTCAGTATTTTCCACAGTTTGTTGTGATCCACACAGTCAAAGGCTTTGGCATAGTCATTAAAGCAAAAGTAGATGCTTTTCTGGAACTCTCTTGCTTTTTCGATGATCCAGCAGATGTTCGCAATTTAATCTCTGGTTCCTCTGCCTTTTCTAAAACCAACTTGAACTTCTGGAAGTTCATGGTTCATGTACTGGTAAAGCCTGGCTTGGAGAATTTTGAGCATGACTTTGGTAGTATGTGAGATAAGCACAATCGTGTGGTAGTTTGAACATCCTTTGGCATTGCCTTTTCTTTGGATTGGGATGAAAACTGACCTTTTCCAGTCCTGTGGCCACTGCTGAGTTTTCCAAATTTGCTGGCATATTGAGTGCACCACTTTCACAGCATCTTCTTTTAGGAATTGATTGCTGATATCAATAAATTTTATTTAATTGGTTAATTTTTATTATAAGGTAATGTAATGTATATAACATCCATTTTCTGTTAAGAAATTATCTTTTTATGAAGAATAAAGTTGTACATTTCTCAATATTTGTTATGTTTAGGAACATTAAGACCCTACAGAAACAAATTGATTATAATTGGTAGTCTCCCACTCTATGTAGGAAGAAAGAAATTTCAAATGGTTTTTGCAAGATGAATGAACTAAATATCATATTCTTCATTGACCAAAACCTGAACTCTCTGAATGATGACACTAAATATAACTAGATGATGATGTCTTACTTATCTACAATACTGATTACAAATCAGATCAGTATACAATATTTAATAGGCAGCAAACTACAGAGCGTTGGACAAGTGAGAATGAAAAAATAGGTTACTTTGGGAAAGCTCAGCAGCATATTAGATATCAGAAAAAAATCTTCAGTTTGACATTACTTAAACCTTATTATTAAAATAAAGGGATTATTTGAAGTACCTTAAAGGGCACAACTGTATTCCATACCCCATTCTAGAAGTAATTAGTTGATATCCAGAACCTACAACTTTGATTGGTTTTCTTGACATTTGGATTGTTTCCAATCTACATACCAAGATGACCATAGCTGTGAACTTCTGAAGTCTGCTTGGTGAGACAGAATTACTCTGCTTCATTAGAACAACTTCCTTAAAGTAAAAAAGCTCCATCAAAAGTATATAAAGATTTTAAATATTTTAATATAATTTGCAAAATTTCATTCAGAATGTCTGTAATAATATACACCATAAAAAGTAGTGTATGAGAGTGATTTTCCTATGTATATGTATAGCCAAGACAACTGGTTGTCTCCCCGATGTCTATTCTCTCATTCTTTACTAACAGAAAGCACATTTCATTCTAGATTTCAATGTGCCAAGACCAAAACTAAATTTCCTAGTGCCCCTGTACCCAGAAGTGAACAACAAAATGAAACATAAATTAGGTAAGTCTTCTGGATATCCTCTATCCTTAACAAGACATGATGTTAGGGATATAGCAGCAATCTTGGAACCAGAGAACCTGATAATCAAAATCAGTTGCTAAGGATGATGATAACTTTGAGAATGAATCCTTTTAGATTTCCTCTTTGGATCCTATCTCCCAGCTATGCATTCTAGAAATGCGTTAAGTTCAAGCACCATACAAAGTTTGGCTCACCTTTTTATCCTCAATGCCTAGCATACTGTCCTTCTATAGTATGGTACTACAGAGGACTATCACTGAATATTTGATGAATAAATTAATAAATATAATAATTCATATTTTTACTTGCTAGAATATATCTTCTGTGTTTCTTGTGAAAGAACATGGTGGTTCACTTTCTCTGCCCTACATGCCACAAGTGTATGTTGACAGACTATCTGGCATATAAACATTTTTTTTACTTCCTTTTTCTCTCAAAATATTGTAGATTTTACTCTATTCTCTTCTGCATTTGTTATTGCAAATGTTCCAAAGTCCTTTTTTTTATTCCCTGGAGTAAAGTTTTCATTTTCTGCTTCCTTTATTGTAGAATTATTAATTTTTCATGACGTGTCTCACAAATTCACTAGGATGAGATATTTTTCTTAGTAAACACTTCGTCTTATAAGTCAAACTTTTCTTCAGTTGTGTGATATTTTACTGAATTAAATCTTGTATTGCTTTTCTTTCATTATCTTTTGGTTTTGATCTCTTCCTTAGGAAGATAAACTTTCTCATTCTATCTTCCCCATGTCTTATCTTATAGTTTTAATTGTCATACTCTTTTCTGTTTTTCTGTATTCAGAGAAAGCATCCTTGGTTTGCCTTCCATATGATGGATTCAGTTTCCCCACACCATCACTACACTTCGCTGTTTCTAAGACTGAATTTCAATCTGCAATATTAAATCCTTTGCCATGTTTTCTTGTCTCACTGCATTCTCTATTCATTTCTTTCTGACTTTAAAATCAACTCAAATTTTGATTATGGGTTCTTGTATTTTCATCATAGACAAGAGCATATCAGTGTCTTAAAAATTAATTTCACTTCATGTAATACATTTTTATCCAAAAAAAAGAGTTTTCTTTATTTCATTTTTGTGGTTGTTGTTGCAACTTGTGATGTGCATGAAACAGAAGATATAAAACTTTGGTGTTATGTCAGTATCAAGTCTAAATCAGTGAATTCTCCTTTCTCATAATAACCTTGCTATTGGAATTATTTTCTTAATTTGCAAAACAAAGAGATAGCTAATTAGCCCATTCTATAACTGGTACATAACATTTATTATTATTGTTACTATTTTGTAATTATATCTGTTTTATGTAAGTTTTCTGGTCTAAAGGAAGGATATCTTGGTTTCACTACCTGGTTATATGCCCGCTAGGAAGAGATTTTTTGGATATCATCAGAAACTCTTTTCTTTCACTAGCAGAGATGGTAAATAAAGAACTATTATGTATTCTCCAAAGGACACTATTCTCACAGCTCTCTCAACTCAGACAAGGCTGATTATGGAATGAGAAGCATGGATAAGGTGGATCGGGAGGACAGATGATACAATCCTCCCTTTTTTTTTCAGTGGGAAAGTGAAGGGATTTAATAAACACATGAGTGAAAATTTTATGGTCCCTTCTTCCAGCCGTATCTCTGTTGTCCACACCAACATCCTGATCGTGATCTCACTTACACTTCAGTAAATAGAAATACTTCTTTAAGCTTTGCAGACTGAAGATTCCTAGTTTCCAATGCTGTTAAAAGTTTGAAACTTTTGGGAGGATTTTGATGTGTATTCCAATGGTCAAAACCAAATGGTAGTTATAATATTATGTGCCATCATAGCCAGAAAATCCCTACATAATATCTACAATGTTCTTAAGGAGAAAATCATTACAGGTTCCAAAGACTAACTGACCAAGACTCTTCTGGTACACAAATAAATGGAATGTTTAGATCACCTTTCAGTATTTTAATTTTTTTGTACTTTCAATTAAATTTTAAGCTCCAATAATATATTATGTTTATATTTATAGTCAAAATACCCACTAGAATGTTAACATATATTACAGATGAAAAATATATATTCATAGGCAATGTCAGATATTTTTGTTTCCTTTATTCGACTGTACACTGAACAGTTTAGTTAGCATTTATGGGAAAATAAATATTTTTGATCAATCTGAATAGTTGGTAGTGAAGTAATACTACCTAATAACTTATTTTCACACTAGTAATTTCTTATTTGAATTCACTACATAAAAGACAAAGCCTCCCAAAAGTTAGAATTTAGTTTTTGCAGGTATTTAATTATTCCTCATCACTAACAGCCTTTAATTGTATCTTTCTCAATAGGAGAAAGTGTTGTCATTCTCCTACCAATGTAGTCACAGTACATGTCCTAAAATGAAACTCCTATTGCTAGAATAATTAACATAAGCATATGTAACAATTCTGTGGGAATTATTTAATGAGTCACAATTCATACTTGTTCACTGATTTAAAGTAGGAAAAGTATTTCTCTTTCCAACATATTTTGTTTCTGAAGCATTTTGGTAGAATAGGTACATGAATAATATTTTAACAACCATTTCAGAGTTTTTAAAACTGAATTGTTGGTTAAATATAGATTATATTTATTTTAATGTATACTTTCTATGATTAATAGAATTTAAGAGGACCTATAAAATATATAAGAAAAGTACTAAAATGGAAAGAAAAATCTTTATAAATTATTGAATTTATAAGAAATAATGGAATAGTGACCTGTGGTAACAGTTTCTGTCATTTACTAGACATTAAATTTTGCTAAAGCAAAATAAAAGCAAAAAATTATATGAATTTTATTATCCAAAGAAGAAAAATACAAGTGAAAGTTGCTTTGACCTGTTTTAAAATTTTCTTATATTATCATAGTGTTAAATGAACTTAGAGAAGGTCCATTCACTTATTCCCTTCATTTAATTCATTTAGCATATATTTATTGAGCACTGACTATGCACCAGGCACATATATTAACTGGCAGGTTATAGCAGGAAAAAATTACAGACAAAAATCTCTGACCTCATAAAACTTATACTTCAGTAAGAGAAAGAGAAAATTAACAAATAAAAAGGTAAGATATATAATATGTTATATGTTGATAATTGCTTAGAAGGAAAGTAAAAGGATTGTAGGTTGGGATGGGAGGAGTGTGATTATTCAAATTAAGATAGCAAATAACCTTATTCTCACCCACATAAGATGACAAAATATCTTCTCACATCCATTTAATTTTGCCTGCAGACAAGGTCAGCATGTTTCTTATGAACAACTTTGAATTAGTTCATGAGCCTTAGCAAAAAATTGATGAGGACCTCAGAGTCCCATATTATAGAATATGGTATATATACTTTATACAGGAAATTTATAAGTGCAAGTGTATTTAGTGATATACCCTGGCCAGACGATAATTTCAGTATTGCTCTTGTAGGGGGAAAAAAAATTCTGATTTTGTGCAGCACCATTTCCCAGCGGCCTTCCAGGTTTGAGTCAGCTGCTAAATGCACATTGAAATAACTAAACGAATTGCCACACTGGCATCATTAGTATTTACCATATGAACTTTAAAAAATATCTACCAACAACAATTTTGGTTTTGGCAGACTTACTATTATCCTGCCATTTCTGAAAGTAATTGGAAAATAGGGTCAGTTACTTCTAGAGACAATTGCTGGTTCATGACATTAAAACCATTTAATCTGTGTTCAGATTACTTGCATCCTCTTTCCCTCACATAAAGATACATACCTAATTAATTCAAAGTCTGCATCAGAAAGCTTAAATATGTCAAACTAAAAAGAGGCTAAAATCTAGCCTTATTTTCTATTCTATGATGAAGCTTTATATGATTACCTGTATGAATTCTTATGTTTATATTAAAATGCAGGCTTTTGTGAACATAAATACCTTATATGGGTCAAATTATTACATTTGAAAAGTTTTAAATGACTTACAGAAATATAAAATAAACATATCTCAAAGATTTTATTCATTAATTAAAATGGAAACTACTAAGATGGTAAAATGGCTATAAAAGCATTTGATGAAACAGAGTTTTATGAAGTCAATCAAAAAACCATCTGAAAAATTTTAGAGTAGGATTGTTAGATTAGATATAAAACTCATTGTTGTCCTATGAATCAATTAAGCCTTAATCATCAGGGTTATCTTTTCTATCAGATAGAATTTACATATTAGTAAGCAACTTTATATTGTCTGAGTTCTGATAAAGTAGTAAATAGCTAAGTCAAACATAGGTACATTCCCCTAGAGAATTATATAATCCCGGGGTGAAGTTATTAAACAATGTCTCAACATAACATTGAAAAGACATGTTAACCACCTTTTCCTCCATTTTTCCAGTTTTAATCATCTTCTTAACAATTTCCCTGTCTTAGTTCAAGCTGATATAACAAATGTAGTAGACTGGGTGGCTTAAACAACAAACATTTTATTTCTCACAGTTTTTGAGGTTGTGAAGTCCAAGATGAGGGTGCCAAGCATGGTCAGGTTCTGGTGAGGAACCCTTCATGGTTTGCAGATGGCTATCTTCTTGTTGTGTTCTCATATGGCAAAGAGAAAAAGATCATCTCTCTCAAGTCTCTTCTTATAAAGGCAGTAATCCCATTCATGAAGTTTCCACCTTCATGATCTAATTATATTCCAAAGGCCCCATCTTCAAATAGCATCACATTGGGGATTGGGAGTTCAACTTTTGAATTTGGGGGGAACCCAAACTTTTAGTTCATAGCATTCTATGTTTTGGTCATAAATAAGTTTCAAATACTGATCAGAAAAAAAGACTGGCTTCATTGTAGCCTAGACTGAATATTTTTACAAATGCAATAAGTGGTATTAAATAACCATATAAGCTTCTTGATCGTATAGTATTTAACAGATATTGAGGCAAAACTATTAGCTTTTCTAAAACTGAAGTATAGTTGCTGTATAATAATATACAAGTTACAAGTGTACAAAAGAGTGATTCAAAATTTTTAAAGGTTATACTCAATTTATAGTTATTATAAAATATTGGTTATATCCCCTGTGCTACACAATATACCCTTGTAGCTTATTCTATACCTAGTAGTTTGTACCTCTTAGTCTCCTACCCTTATATTGCCCTTCCTCCTCCCCTCTCCCCACTGGTAATCACTAGCTTGTTTTCTATATCTGTGAATCTGCTTAAAACAATTAGCTTTTGTTTGTGAATTTTATTAAAGAATCCAAGATTGGACCATTTAAAGACTCTATAAAGTCTAGGCTAGGAAGTCAAGGTTAAGAAAATCTCTCCCCTGTATTTTACTGTAGTATCCAGAGAATTAGTAAATTCTTCTCTTTTCAAGGTCCCCCAAATATGCTAAGGTTCCTGACCTTCCAGAAAGTGATTTTGTCACTTGTGAGGCTGGAGCCCTATAAACAAAGTACTTCACCAGTTTCCTATGATTGTTTTGTAGGCATTTGTATCTTTGTACAGTGGGCTTGCTGTATCCAACTAAAAGTGATTCGTTCTCAAATATAACACTGCGGTATGTCTTTGGTTGAATGATCGTTTCTAACTCGAGGTAAAATGGAGACTGATTCTTATTAAAATAAAGAAAATAACTATTGGCCTGAAATCAATTGATTGCCACATATTTCTCCAGTAAAGATGGGTTTATTCAGGACCGGAAGAGAATTACATTTTGGGGGTCTACAACCAAGTCCTCCCACATGGTAAGGGAAGGAGAATGCTTTTACAGAGATGAAAAGAAAGTTGGAAGATGTTACTCACTTAACAAAGAGTCTAGGGCTTTTCATTGGCTGAGTCCTTGGCAGGAAAGAAGAGGACTCTTTCTTCTTCCTGTTGGGCTCTGCTGTTCTTATAGGGTGTGAGAGATTCTCCTTCTGATCTCCCAACTCTATTCATTAAGGCTTCTGTTTTAAATTTTTTTACATTTCCCTGTGTTGAACAAGATCTTTCTCTGAAAACATTGCTGATCAAGAGTCAGGTTTTCTAGTTTCAGTGGCTTTTTGTCCCTCAATTCCAGGAAAAATCTTTCCTGGCTGTAGTGTCTCACACTGGAGGAAAAGTACACAGATTGGAAACCTATTAAGGTCACATTTGAGTTACGCAAAGTGAGAGGGAGAACTCTCAGGCACTTTTTATGTAAAGTCCATATGTTACCAAGATCATAAACACTGGAGATCATCTGAAGTGTTATGTCAGCATCAAAGGTTTGGTGACAAACTTCCAACAAGCCTGGTCCAGATATCTTGAGAAAGCTGTTTCATCAGATGTCATCTACTTCAATTCTGGGAAACTGTTACTTTCAGTTCACCAGATGAAATGCTGGTCCAGTCAGTCAGGGTCCAGAACTTTAGATGTACCACATGAATACAAGATTCTGTTCTTTGGAATTATGTGGCACAAGGGTTTGTTAAGCAGTACCTGGTAGAGGCCTTTCCATTGAGGTTAAAGGGAGTTCTTTTGGAACACTTCTCAGGCAGCCACTTCACCTCCTATGAAGTCCTTTTAACTACCCCTCCATAATTCTTTTACATTGCAAAAACATTATGTCACCAATGAAATCCCTCACAATTGCTTAATGCTGACAGACCACCTCCTGACTCCTCATAATGATCTACAGAAAATTCCACTGGGTAACATTTACTTCTCATGGGTCAGTGATGGTTCTTATTTAAAAGGTAACAATGGCAAATATTGTGCTAGGTATGCTATTACAACTTCTTTTGAGGTTGTTGAGGCAGCATCTTTACCTAAGCTGCTTTGGCCCAAGAGGCTGAATTATATGCTCTTATAGGCTCTTGTACTTTAGCTGAGGGTGAAACTGCCAATATTTATACTCATAGTAAGATATGCTTTTTGAGCAGTTCATGATTTTGGAATATTGTGGAAGTAATGTGGCTTCCTTACTTCCAGTGGAAATAAATTAAAAATGATTCCTAATGCTCAGGACTGGACTGAAGATTCCCCTTGCAGATAGGCTACTGCCTTTCTACTGCTGAAGTCCTTTGGGGAAGGATTAACCCTATTGGAAGAACTCTTCTTGAAATTTAAGGAACCCATTTTACTGGCCATGTGCTTCAACAAGCTTGTTTTGGCCAGTATTGGTGCTTAAGGTGTCCATCTCCTGAGGGTGCACTGTGAAACAATTACTCTACCAAAACATGGTTATTTTTAATAGAAGCGATTAAGCCATTGCAATATTGGAGTATCTCTCCTTCTGTCAGTTGTGAGTCAAAAGTAGGAGCCAAGTGCACTGGGTTTCCTGTGACTCTCTCAAAGGGTAAAAGTTTGAGTTCCAAAAGTGGTGGATCTGAGATTTAGAAAGACTAATGGCAGTGCTTTTGGCCAAGATATCTGGAGGCCTTCTGCAAATTTTGCCAACTGAGTCTTAATAATACTGTTAAATGCATTCCATTAATCAGAGGATTGAGAGTAGGGCCATGAAAAAGGGCCATGGTTTTTAAACATAAAAGCTAGAGTTGGGGAGAGGGTTTCAAGATATTTAGATAACTAGGGTTCCATTCTCAGATATTTTTTCATCTAGAGTAAAGATCAGTCTTCAAACAGCTCAATTTACACAGCTTTCAAACAGATCCCAGCCAGTTTTAAGGAGACAGCCCTGTTCTGGAGGACATGGCGTTTTTTTAGCCACTCTCCAAAGGACAGCCCATCCAAAGAAACAGGCCAAAGGGCTGAAAAACTGGCACAGTTTTATTCAAAGCAGCCCCTTCCCAAAGGAATTGGAGCAAAGGCATTTTCAGCCAGCTTTGATTGAAATGGTCTGATCTTAAGATAAGAGCAAATTATCAAACAAGTACTCACATACAGAACAAAAGCTTAACCAGAAACGTTTAAATAGATCACAAATAAAGCCTAGAGAACATGAAACACAAAGAGAACATGAGCTATGATCCAGGAGAAAGACATACACTCAAACTCCAGGGTCAGTGAGAAAATCAGTGAGTGACATTGGACTCAGTTTTGGGTATTGCACCTTGTGCTCACCAGGCCCAGAACCACTAGCTGTCTTCTCTGGTCCCCTTATGGGCCATTAAAATGTTAACCTGAAATCAATAAGTTGCCAGATATTTTTCCAGCGAAGATGTAACTATCCAGGATCAGCAGAGAGTTGCAATTTGGTGTCTACAACAATGAAAGTCCCCCTGCAGGATAAAGAAGAAGAACACTTTTACAGAGACTAAAAGGAAGTTGGGAGAGGGCTGTAGTAAATGAAGAGTCCAGAGCTTTTCATTGGTTGAGTCCTTGCCAGGGAAAAGAGGACTCTCTTCTTCCTATTGGTCTCTGCTATCCATGCAGCGTGTGAAATCTCCCTCTCTGGTCACCCTACTCTATTCAACTGAGGTCTCTCTTTATTAATTTTTTTACATAACTATAACCAAAAAAAAAGAAAACTCATTTAAAATATTTGGTTCTGAACTATGAGACTTCATTGGAAATTAGATTCCATTTTTAAATGTTTCATTTCCATTTATAAAAGCATAATATTCTAAATTGAGGGTCAGAGATCTGAAAGAAAAAGTGAGTTCTTAAATATTCATCAGTCAATAGAGAATTAAAACAACATAAGCAATATTCCAAACAAATAACTACTATTAAGATTTTCCCATCAGTTTGTTTAGTCCAATACAATTAATTTTGGTTCCCCTGGATCTCAAATCAGCAGTTGGTTTCAAGTAGGCATCTCATTATGAAATAAAAATGTCCTGGAAAGCTTGAGTCAGTCCTCTGGTATAGTTGGAAAGGATTCTAAGTGACACATGCTTAACAATCTTCAGATATCTTTTCTGTCTTCTTTGAGGTACCAGTTAAGATAGCTGGTAGAGACATGAAAACTGACTTGGTTGAAAACATGAGTTCCAGCCATTGAGTATTTAAGTAAGAACTAGAGGAAAGCAAAGTTCACCTGTCTATGAGAGTAAATGGCTGTTGTTAATTTATTACAGTAATCAATAATACCAAAATGGAAAAGAGCCATTGGCGTGTACAGCACATAACTATTTGATAAAATTTTCAACTCTCTTCCCTTGGGGGTAAGAATAAGATATTATGAATAATGAGCATATTGACAAATACCCTTACATTTTAATATTAAAAGCATTTTACATGTGCAAAATTAACCTAGGTAAGAATGAGCTCCTCCTATTTTATCATTATTATTCTCATTTATCTATTTATAATGGGGCTTCCCCGGTAGCTCAGACGGTAAAGCATCTGCCTGCAATGCAGGAGATCTGGGTTCGATCCCTGGGTTGGGAAGATACCCTGGAGAAGGAAATGGCAGCCCACTCCTGGAGAGGATCAAATAACCCTGAATATTTATTTTCTCTTAATAAGAAGAAATCTTTGTGATTTGCTTGGATGCACTGGGAAATCTCAAAGATACTTCCAGGTGCAAAGATATTTTACTTTTTTTAAATTAAGAATCTGATTCTGAGAAGACAAAATCAAAATAGTTATCAAAGGAGATCTGAGTACTTGATTAAGATGGAATGATGGGCTCCTGTGAAACAATTTTTGCCTATATATTTAATCAAAGTGACAATATTATATTTTAAAATAAATATAGGAAAAGGTTATGTGGCTGTAAGAAATTTTAGCTCTTTCAAAAATGTCCTGTTATTTTTTTTTAATCTATCATAGACATTAGCAAACCATGACTGATTGATCTAGTCATGAATTCATGGGTATAGTTTATAAGCTAATAATAGTTTTTATATATTTTAATGTTTAAAAAATTAAAATAGGAATAACATTTTGTGACATGTGAAAGTTATATGAAATTCCAATGTTCATGAATGAAGTTTTATTGAACATAGCCACACTTAATCATTTATATGCTTATTTATGGCTGCTTTCCCACTACAGTGATAGAGTAGTTGTGACAAATCTTACAGTCCTTCTAATCTGCTAAGCCTAAAATATTTATCATCTGGCTCTTTACAGAAAAAAAATTGCTTATTCCTGTTATAGAGATCAATAAATTCAACACAGAGCAGTGAAATTTCTTCTGGTTGAGGTACTGAATCTCTTGCTTTCTGAGCAGATTACATAAAAAGTAACCTTTTTACTATTCCTTGTTAAGACTAAAAACTTCAAGATCAATTTTCATTTTAACAAAGAGAAAACCAAATAAGATTCAGGAGCTCCTTTCTTAACAAATCATCTTGCTAGTAAGCCCATCGACATTTAGCAAAATTTGTCAAAATGTTAATACATTTCAATGCCTCTTTTCACTCTATTATCTGCAGTTTATTATAAGTGAAGACTAGATTTTTTTTTCTGCAAAAATCTGCAGCTTTCTATGTCTATCCAGGTTATGTCTTTTACTAATCATTCACTTTTTGAAAGACACTTTATTTTACAAACTACTCTCATTTTTTAAATAAAACACCTCCCATTCATTACCTTGTACATGCAGTTGTGCTTTTCTGCTATTGTTAATTTAGCACAGTCTCAGTTACCCACAGTAACTATATCCTTTAACCAACATAACTAACTTCTTTTTCACAAAGAAAACATCTATCATGCAAACAAGTAGCAGATGAACAAAGCTCATGAGTCTATATAAGTATCTTGGAAATCATGGTCAGACATGTGTACTACTTTGTACATAATTACCTTGTGTGTATGCTCAGACACTAAGTCATGTCTGACTCTTTATGACCCCATGGACTGCAGCTCACCAGGCTCCTCGGTCCATGGAATTTTCCAGGCAGGAATACTGGAGTGGGTTGCCATTTCCTCCTCTAGGGGATCTTCCCGACCCAGGGATCAAACACACATCTCCAATGTCTCCTGCATTGGCAGGTGGATTCTTTACCTCTGAGCCACCTGGGAATCCCAAATTATGAACACATAGTTTTCAATTTTTCACACCCTATTCAGTGTATAGAACTAAATTTGTTTATCTGATCAACAAGCCAATATAAAAAGTTTATGAAGCTCAGAATCACTAGCATGTTCATGAAAAAACAAACCTAAATATAATAAAAAATAAAATTCATTGATTGTGTTACATTTAACACATAAAAATTAGAAAAAAAAGTCATAAAAGTGTTCTGAAACTAGTCTAAGTTGTAAAATGATTCACCTTGAATATATGAACTTGGATTTCTGTATAAATATGCTCAAAATTTCTGTAAGAAAAGTTTTTCTTTTTCTCTTAAAAGGCTAGCACATGTTAAGTTTTATTTTCTTTTTTTTTTCTCTGTAGATGTTTGGAACTGCTAAATATAGAGAAGCATTTATAAATCTCTATTAATTCATTAAAATAAAGCTCCAATAATTTTTAAGACTATACAATTGAATCATTAATACACTCCAGAGATAGGAAAAGATGTCAAATCACAAAACGCTTTTCTCAATTATACACTCCAGCACTGTGAGAGCTTACAGTTTCATTTTTCTACCTCAACAATAAGTCAAAAATAAACATAGAAACATTAAAAAGTACCTCTTTAGATATTAGAAGACTTTTGTGCTATGCTAAGTTGCTACATGGTGACTTTTGTGATAGCAAGACTCAGAAAGCAATTATTGAACCTTCTTTTATAAATTCCTTGGAGTAGAACAAGCAGATGGTAAAGAGGCCCCCATTCCTGGGTCCTGCAGGACTGGGGGTTGAAGAGCCAAGGCACTGGTTGCATGTAGCTCAAAAAGAATCAGAGATCATCCTTCGAGAAACACCCTTACATTGGGCATTGAAGGCTGACTGAGAAGCAGCACCTATAATCTTTTATTCTGTAATTACTGTGGAATACCCACTGGTTTCCATTTTCATTCCACTGATGCTTCCTTAGCTTCTCTGAGAGGTTATTTCTGCCTTACTTCTGGTATATCAGTTCTTAAAAACAAAAGCCATAATAAGTATAGCTGAAATGGAGAAGTGCAATGGACTTCTCTACCAGAAAAGACTGCAGACCTAAAAGAGAAGATAGTGCTCACACATACTTGCTTATACTCACTAATGAGGATTGTGAAAAGGAAATGACTCTTGATCAATCCAAGACTAATCCAGAATCAAGATTTAATCAAATGCTGCCTTTCTTGTGATATTCAAAGACAGGTGATGCCAGATTATTTCTCAAGGATGATTGGCTTCAAGAATAGGGGAAAAGGCAGTTTATTAAACTTATCTCTAGACTGATTTTCCAAGTCATTTGTGACGCTGTTACTAAAAGACAAGAAACTAAGAAATCTTTTGTTTAGATTTCATAGCTACTTTCTCTTAGGAAATTATTTACCTTCTCATCAATTTCATAATTTTTATTGATAAAAAATCTTTGATTACAAATTCAAGAATTATGACACAATATTTTACGTGTACTCTGAACCAAAGATTCATGGTTGGTCTGAAAATAGAACTTAAGGTTAACTACTATTAACTCTACACAGAGCAGCTGTTACATAAACGAACTTTTTTTTTCCTTATGCAGAATATAGGTACATACATATTCTATAGGTAATAGTCACTAAGTTGACTGGATGGTGTACAATTTATCTCTTTTCAGTAGTAAATAAGTAACAGGATAATAATGAAAGAAATGATAAAACATATTAAACATACTCACTGAAATGTTTTCTCATATTTTGCCTTACATAATACTTTTGTTGATTTCCTCTAATTTAGCCTACATAATTTTATTACAGCACTTTTACCATCATATTTGGCAACACATGGGGAATGTCATATATTACATTATTTTAAGGTCACCTAAAAAAAGAAGTATGAGCCAGAAATATTTAGCATTCAATAAGTGAATATTTTTTGCTCATCATTAGGATCTGGTTACAAAAGTTAGTTTGATTTCTAGTATTACAAATGATTTCTTTATGTAAGGTCTGAATAAGCTGAACAATAATAAGAAGAAAAATAATAATAAATTCTTTTGTTTTTCTAAAAAAATTTAAGGTGATCATTTTGTTCCTATCTCTGGGATAAATAAGGCAACGAAAATCTGGAATTAAAATTTAATGAAATAAGCTAATGAAGAGCAACTTCTATGGCTATGTAAGGTGCCTAATTATAAATCCAACAAAAGATGTTTGAAACATGTATGAGGAACATTATAAACATTTACCGAAAGACCTTAGGCAAATGAAGTTAATGGTCAAGAAGATTCAATGCCAAATATTCAATTGTCCAAAATGAAATTCAGATGAGTATCCCAAAAGTGTCTTTCATAGATTCCAAGATCTTGATCCTGGGGTAATTAAAAATAAAATGTATAGGAAATGGCAAAGGGAATAGCCTAGCCACTCCTGTAAAAGAAACAAAAAAGTTGAATGAGGACACATATTCTGCCATAAAACATGCAGTACTAATCAATACTAATTTAAAAGTGCTGCACTAACATATATGATATTGTCCTATTTTACAAATTTTGGGAAGGGTGGTATCATAGGTGTTTATAATCATGTTTTATAATAACATTTATGATGTTACATATAACCTTTTCTATGGTGTATTATTTATCTATTGCTGTACATTATCCTAAACCTGGTTGGGCAGAAATTTAGCAGCAGCTTAGTAGTATGGATCTGGCTTAGGGTCTTTCATGATGTTCAGTCAGATGTCAGCCAAGGCTGCCCCCATCTTCAGAATTTACTGAATGGAGAATTCCCTGGTTATCCAGTGATTAGAACTTGGCACTTTCACTGCCATGACCTGGGTTCAATCCCTGGTCTGGGAACTAAGATCCTGCAAGTAAGCCGAAAAGGCACCCCCCAAAAAAAATAAACTACTGAATGATGCTAGAGAATCTGTTTTCACTTTCATGGCTAGTACTGGCTATTGTCAAGAGAATTCAGTTCTTCTACAGTGTACCTATTCATGGACTGCCTGAGTTTTCTCATCATGTATTAGCTGGCTTCTCCTAGAAGTGATCCAAACGAAAGCAAGGTAGAAACAGCAATGCATTTTATGACCTAGCTTTGGAAGTTACATACCATCTGCTACTGCTAAGTCACGTCAGTCATGTCCGACTCTGTGCGACCCCATAGATGGCAGCCCACCAGGCTCTGCCGTCCCTGGGATTCTCCAGGCAAGAACACTGGAGTGGGTTGCCATTTCCTTCTCCAATGCATGAAAGTGAAAAGTGAAAGTGAAGTCGCCCAGTCGTGTCCAACTCTTTGCGACCCCATGGACTGCAGCCTACCAGGCTCCTCTGTCCATGGGATTTTCCAGGCAAGAGTACTGGAGTGGGTCACCATTGCCTTCTCTGTACATACATACCATCATATACCTATTAAATATGTGAGGAAACTATTCAAGGGCATAAATATCCAAAATGTGGATCACAATATATCTCATACATTACATTTTAAAAATTTATAGAGAAAAATATCTTTCTTGAGAAGTATAAGGAAGACCAACTAATGTTTCATATATATTATATTCCCAATTATATTATGAACACCCTGAAAGAATGCAACTTATACAATTACTATAGAGCCATAATCTTAATGGAGTGGGTTGCCATTTCCTCCACTAGGAGTCTTCCTGACCCAGGGATCTCATCCACATCTCCTGCAGCTCTTGCATTGGCAGGCAGATTCTTTAACACTGAGCCAACTGGGAAGTCCAATATCATAATTCAAAAATGAATTTAATATTCCTAGCCTACCAAACATCATAGCTTAGCCTAGCCTACCTTCAACATGCTCAGAATACTACTCAGAGTAGTATAACAAAAATCAATCAGTCAAAAATATCATAAATAAATTTAACAAAATGTCTCTTCTATCTATAAGATTCAGTGAATCCAGTGAGGCTTTGAATTACAGTTCAAAATTAAGCCAGTATGTGAAAGTTGAGGTGATCTGGATTGCAATAACTGCTGTTCAATACATTCAAATGGGCCCTTAGTGGGTAAGAAATAGTTAATTCTATTTTGAAAATGAGTCAATAGTTAGCAGAGTGTAGTTTACATGCAGTGAGACAATCTAGCTTTGCGAGTATAGCAGGTTTGAAGAATTCTAACTTACTGAAATAATTATGTGAGGGGAAGCTAATACCAATACCTTCCATGCTGAATTTTTTAAAGCAATTATTTTTATAGTATTCAGGTGAGGATTACTTTGTAAAGCTGTCCTTTTTAAAGTTAAGATCTGGGAGAATCTCTAAGGAAGAAGAAGTGTTAGGATATGTATCCATTCCTTCTATGTATGATTAGCTCACTTATGAACTGATTTAATTTCTTGTAGGTAATATATGCCTTTAAGCAACATTTCCAGTGCTTACTTTCCTGTTCATAGACTAAACTCAGCATCAGCCATTTGATTTTATTGAAATCCAATTTTGTTTTAATTGAAATATATTATGTAAAAAGTTAATAATCCATTGAAGTTGCAATTTACTAAATGATACCCTGGTGACTTGAAGAGTCAACATAGCTTCCCAAAGTATCTAATATACCACAAGGGAGTATTTTATTACCCTGATGAAATCAATTGAGTAGGTATATAAAATTCTAGATACAGTTTGCTTATGTAGTCTAATCAGTTTCTTGTAAAACTTTCTTTAATAAAGAAGTGAATTAAAATTCATGAAATTAAAGTAAAATGAGACATTTCTACCAATTTTTAAAATGGGAAAGAAATACACATATATATGCATGTACATAATATATATATTATGTATTATAAGAAGAAAAATATTTTGTCTTTGTCTCCATTTCCTGGCAGAGCTCCCACAACCCTTAGTTTTCTAATTGATAAGAGTGATAGGAATATCTTTCGTTCTAGTCAGGTGATTCCTGGCAGGCCCCTAAATAGTTTCAGGGTGGAAATGGTCCCAGAAATATTGAGCCCTGATTAAAAACTTGAAATTTTCATTCTCACTCCCCAACTTCCAGAGAATGGAGAAGGGCTAGATATTGAGCTAATCACTGATGCTTATGTAGTGAATCCTCCATAAACCCCCTAAATAACAGAGTTCTGAGAACTTAGGAAACGGTGAACACATCCACATGCTAGGAAATGGCACACTCCAACTCCATGGAACAGAGGTTCCTGTACTCAGGACTCTTCCTGGCCTTGCCTTATGTACCTCTCATCTGACTGTTATTTGTATCCTTTATAACAAACTATAATAGTAAGTATAATTTTTCTTGAGTTATGTGAGACATTCTACCAAATTTTCAAACTTGAGGGGGGTTGTAAAAAACCCCAGCTTAGGAGCCAAGTTGGACAAGTGTGGATAACTTGGATACTTGTGACTGGCATCTTAAGTGGGGGCAGTCTTGTGGGACTGAGTCCTTACCTGTGGAGTCTGATACTAACACCAGTTAGTCAGAGTCAGAATTGAATTCTCATCATCTGGTTGTTCTATATCTATATATACCTATATCTATAAATGCATTAGAAGATTTTAAAACATGACTTAAAACTCAAAAGTTTGAATTTGAGATTTAATGTTCCTAAAATTGGGCTTCCCTTGTGGCTCAGCTGGTAAAGAATCCACCTGCAATGTGGGAGACCTGGGTTCGATCCCTGGGTTGAGAAGATCCCCTGGAAAAGGGAAAGACTGCCCACTCCAGTATTCTGGCCTAGAGAATTCCATGGACTATATAGTCCATGGGGTTGCAAAGAGTCGGATACGACTGAGCAAATTTCACAGACAGGTTCCTAAGATTTATACTAAAATCATCAAATTTTTCTGTACTCAAATGTAGCTAATCAAGATGCCTTGTCTTGGGATGAAACAGAATCAGAACATTAGCACTGGAAGGGTGCTAGAAGGGTATATAGAGTAACATGACTGTTTCACAGATGAGGTACTGAAATTGAAATGGTTAAGTAACTTGTTCAACTTCATATAGGTAGAATCATCAAAACTGGAACTAGAACTGAATTAACTCTAAATGTAGAGTTATTTTTTTCACCATTCGATATTACTTTCCATTAAGATGTACAATATATTTTAGGATAGTAGAGGTTTCATTACTTAATAATCAGTTCAAAATAAACAGAATATCCCAATTCATATGTAAAATTAGCAAAACATCTTTCAATCAAGATGACAGACATTCTTTTCTCCTTTTCTTCCTAAAACCCAATAAAATGACAGCAAAGGAATAAAAAACTATTTTAAAAATCAGAGAAACAGAGCAAATGGAATAAAAGGGACTTCTATGAGTTTCCTTCAAGATAGAATGCCTTCTATCTTGGGCTAATGAAGCAAGGTAGAGGGAACAAAAGTCTATAATATTGCATGGAAGGTGGTGTAGCCAAAAAGAAATTTGATCTCCCAATCAAAACTTGAAATAATAAACTTCAAAAAGTGAAACTTTTTATTAACCTATACATGATACAGTATCAACATTTGAACTGCCAAAAATGTCAATTATCAGAAAGACGAAAAAATTCACAGTCTTCTTTTACTGCTTTCAGCCTCTGATATGGAGTATAGAAAAATAAGTTAGGCAGATATACACATACAAAAGCTCTTGAGTACCAAAAATAGTGAATTTAAATTGATATAGAGTATTGACTACCTCAGAAAAGGGGTAATTGCTCTCTCAGTCCATTCAATCACATTCAGAAAGGCATAGAGTAGACATAGAAAGAATTAACTAAGAATAATACAACTGAGGAGAGTAATTTCTTTGCAATGAGGTAGATGCAACAATCTCATTAAGATAATTTTTGTCATTAGGTGGTTCTGTAAAGATTTACTTACTCTTTGTTTCATTTTAAATTAACTAAAACCAATATTAGTTCTTGCCCGTGTGTTAAACAATACTGAAACCAGGCATACTTTCTTGCCCTATGTAAAATTGTACTGATACCAAGGAAAAGTACCTTAGCTCTTGCACCAAGAAATACCCACTCCTCAAAGGTGAAACTATGACAACTAAAAACCTTTTTTTAAATAAAGACTAAGCTTACTTATCAAGAGTATTTCAAGCCCTTGCTTCACTGTACCTATCAATTGAAAGCTATTATATTATAAATTCTGCCCACCCCGAGCCAGTTCTCCACATTACAAAGCCTACCTTAAAGTCATCCATCCCAAGCCATAAAACCCTATAAGTTATATTTTCCTAATTTCCCCCATTTTGAGACATCACTAACCCTCTGACAAGATGTTCTCCTTCACTGCAGTAAATGTAATAAATTTAGACTTGCTTGAACAACAGATATTTCTGGTGGTTTTTTGAGTTGATCCTCAATGGAATGCTCAACCAAATCTTCTGATATGTTACCAGTCACTGAAGAAATGCTTGTTTTGTGCCTGGCATATGCTAGGGATGCTAGTGGGATTTGAAAATCTTGATCATAAATACGATCTCTCGGTCTCATATGAGGTACATCCTAGAATCAATCATTTCCAAACATGGGGATCTTATTAATCAAGTGTTATTCTGCTTTATTATTATTACTATTATGGACATGACTCTGACTTAGAGGTATAATTTAGAACTTAGAAATAACTGACCAGATATCAGAGGAAGTTTGGGAAATTTGGTCAGCTTGAAGTTTATCAGTTTGTATTCAAAATCCGTTTGCTTTTCTCCAAATCAAAACATAATGATACTAATTCAGACGAGTAGGGCATATAATTTTTGTAGTCATGGAGATTTATTTCTGCTGATACATCCAGTTCAGTCTGGCTTACCATGCTGAGATGATTAGCTAAATTTCGAATGTAGCCTGAGACCATAGAACAGAACATACTCCATTGTTCCATAAGAGATAATTTAATCTCATTACTATTAAGTTTCAACCAACAAGTCAAATCTCCCTAGGGTAAGTTTACATTTGAGGCCTGAATCCATGAATTTTCAGTGTACTTCCAGAAATAGTCTAGCCTCACAGGAATACTTCAAAACACAGCTAATATGATTGGAGTGATTAAAAAAAAAAAAAAGGTAACTTCCCCTATACTGATGATTTGCCCCAACACTAGAAAGGATAACCAGACCTCAAGTTTAGTTTTGAAATTCTTCCTGTGGATTATCCTACACAGAATAAGTAAACTAAATAGCTGCTTTAAAAGTACAACTAAGTGTGGCTCTAACTGGTGTGATAGTATTCTAAAGAAATTAATGCTTGTTTTAAAGCATTGAAGCCCCTTGAGGCTGTTTTTGTCCCTCTCCTTGCCAAAAAAAGAGAAAAATATCTGGCTAAAGAAGAAGAGGGAAGCAGATGATGAGATGGTTGGGTAGCATCTCCAACTCAATGGACACGAACTGAGCAAACTCTGGAATAATAGTGGAGGACAGGGAGACTGGCATATTGCAGTCTATGGGGTCGCAAAGAGTTGGGCACAACTTAGCAGACTGAACAACAACAAGATATGAGATGAGAGCTGGAGTAGGAAGGGAGGTTACTTGAATAAATATTCTTTGTTAGCGCCCATATCATTGTCTGAAAAAGACTGTGTAAATATTCTGGATGAGTGCAATATTTGTGTAATTAAATTATAACTCGAGGTGTCTTAATCTTGTAAATTGTATTTATATTCATAACTAATGATCTCAGTTCATTTCATTACAATTGTAAACTATTATTCTGATACTATAAATGAGAATGACTAAGAGAAGTTAACTCAGTTCAGTTCAGTTCAGTCGCTCAGTCATGCCTGACTCTTTGCGACCCCTACAACCTGCCAGGCCTCCCTGTCTATCACCAACTCCTGGAGTTTACTCAAACTCATATCCGTTGAGTCAGTGATGCCATCCAACCATCTCATCCTCTGTTGTCCCCTTCTCCTCCTACCTTCAATCTTTCCCAGCATCAGTGTCTTTTCCCAGTGACTCAGTTCTTCCATCAGGTGGCCAAAATACCGGAGTTTCAGCTTCAGCATCAGTCCTTCCTATGAATATTCAAGACTGATTTCCTTTAGGATGGACTGGTTGGATCTCCTTGCAGTCCAAGTGATGCTCAAGAGTCTTCTCCAACACCACAGCTCAAAAGCATCAATTCTTTGGTGCTCAGCTTTCTTTATACTCCAACTATCACATCCATACATGACTAATGGAAAAATCATAGCCTTGACTAGATGGGCCTTTGTTGGCAAAGTAATGTCTCTGATTTTTAAAATGCTGTCTAGGTTGGTCATAGCTTTTCTTCCAAGGAGTAAGCATCTTTTAATTTTGTGGTTGCAATCAGCATCTGCAGTGATTTTGGAGTACCCCCCCCCAAAAATTAAAGTCTGTCACTGTTTCCACTGTTTCCCCATCGATTTGCCATGAAGTGATGGGACCAGATGCCATCATCTTAGTTTTCTGAATATGGAGCTTTAATCCAACCTTTTCACTCTCCTCTTTCACTTTCATCAAGAGGCTCTTTAGTTCTCCTTCGCTTTCTGTCATAAGGGTGGTGTCATCTGCATATCTGAGGTTATTGATATTTCTCCCGGCAATCTTGATTCCAGCTTGTGCTTCATCCAACCCAGTGTTTCTCATGATGTACTCTGTATATAAATTAAATAAGCAGGGTGACAATATACAGCCTTGAAGTACTCCTTTTCCTATTTGGAACCAGTTGTTCCATGTCAGGTCTAACTGTTGCTTCCTGACCTACATACAGATTTCTCAAGAGGCAGGTCAGGTGGTCTGGTATATGAAAAGGCAAAAAGATAGGACACTGAAAGATGAACTCCCCAGGTCAGTAGGTGCCCGATATGCTACTGGAGATCAGTGGAGAAATAACTCCAGAAAGAATGAAGACTCCAAGCCAAGCAAAAACAACACCCAGTTGTAGATATGACTGGGGATAGAAGCAAAGTCCAATGCTCTAAAGAACAATATTGCATAGGAACCTGAATGTTAGGTCCATGAATCAAGGCAAATTGGAAGTGGTCAAACAGGAGATGGTAAGAGTGAACATTGACATTTTAGGAATCGGCAAACTAAAATGGACTGAAATGGGTGAATTTAACTCAGATGACCATTATATCTACTACTGTGGGCAAGAATCCCTTAGGAGAAATAGAGTAGCCATCAGAGTGAACAAAAGAGTCCAAAATGCAGTACTTGGATGCAATCTCAAAAACTACAGAATGATCTTTGTTCGTTTCCAAGGCAAACCATTTAATATCACAGTAATCCAAGTCTATGTCCCGACCAGTAATGCTGAAGAAGCTGAAGTTGAAAGATTCAATGAAGACCTACAAGACCTTCTAGAACTAACACCCCAAAAAGATGTTCTTTTCATTATAGGAGACTGGAATGGAAAAGTGAGAAGTCAAGTAACACCTGGAGGAACAGGCAAATTTGGCCTTGGAGTACAAAATGAAGCAGGTCAAAGGCTAACAGAGTTTTGCCAAGAGACCATGCTGATCATAACAAACACCCTCTTCCAGCAACACAGGCGGAGACTCTACACATGGACATCACCAGATGGTCGATACCGAAATCAGATTGATTATATTCTTTGCAGCCAAAGATGGAAAAGCTCTATACAGTCAGCAAAAATAAGACTGGGAGTGGTCTGTGGCTCAGATCATGAACTCCTTATTGCCAAATTCAGACTGAAATTGAAGAAAGTAGGGAAAACCACTAGACCATTCAGGTATGACCTAAATCAAATCCCTTATTATACAGTGGAAGTGAGAAATATATTTAAGGAATTAGATCTGATAACAGAGTGCCTGATGAACTATGGATGGAGGTTCATGACATTGTACAGGAGACAGGGATCAAGACCATCCCCAAGAAAAAGAGATGCAAAAAAGCACAATGGCTGTCTGAGGAGGCCTTACAAATAGCTGTGAAAAGAAGAGAAGTGAAAAGCAAAGGAGAAAAGGAAAGATATACCCATCTGAATGCAGAGTTCCAAAGAATAGCAAGGAGAGATAAGAAAGCTTTCCTCAGTGATAAGTGCAAAGAAATAGAGGGAAACAATAGAATAGGAAGGACTAGAGATCTCGTCAAGAAAAATCAGAGATACCAAGGGAACATTTCGTGCAAAGATGGGCTCGATAAAGGACAGAAATGGTATGGACCTAACAGAAGAACAAGATATTAAGAAGAGGTGGTAAGAATACACAGAAGAACTGTACAAAAAAGATCTTCATGACCCAGATAATCACCATGGTGTGATCACTCACCTAGAGGCAGACATCCTGGAATGTGAAGTCAAGTGGGCCTTAGAAAGCATCACTACGAACAAAGCTAGTGGAGGTGATGGAATTCCAGTTGAGCTATTTCAAATCCTGAAAGATGGTGCTGTGAAAGTGCTGCACTCGATATGCCAGCAAATCTGGAAAACTCAGCAGTGGCCACAGGACTGGAAAAGGTCAGTTTTCATTCCAGTCCCAAAGAAAGGCAATGCCAAAGAATGCTCAAACGACCGCACAATTGCACTCATCTCACACACTAGCAAAGTAATGCTCAAAATTCTCCAAGCCAGGCTTCAGCAATACGTGAACCACGAACTTCCAGATGTTCAAGCTGGTTTTAGAAAAGGCAGAGGAACCAAAGATCAAATTGCCAACATCCACTGGATCATCGAAAAAGTGAGAGAGTTCCAGAAAAACATCTATTTCTGCTTTATTGACTATGGCAAAGCCTTTGACTGTGTGGATCACAATAAACTGTGGAAAATTCTGAAAGAGATGAGAATATCAGATCATCTGACCTGTCTCTTGAGAAACCTGTATGCAGGTCAGGAAGCAACAGTTGGAACTGGAAATGGAACAACAGACCGGTTCCAAATAGAAAAAGGAGTACGTCAAGGCTGTATATTGTCACCCTGCTTATTTAACTTCTATGCAGAGTACATCATGAGAAATGCTGAGCTGGAAGAAACACAAGCTGGAATCAAGATTGCCAGGAGAAATATCAATAATCTCAGATATGCAATGACACCACCCTTATGGCAGAAAGTGAAGAAGAACTAAAGAGCTTCTTGATGAAAGTGAAAGAGAAGAGTGAAAAAGTTGGCTTAAAGCTCAACATTCAGAAAACTAAGATCATGGCATCTGGTCCCATCACTTCATGGGAAATAGATGGGGAAACAGTGGAAACAGTGTCAGACTTTATTTTTTTGGGCTCCAAAATCACTGCTGATGGTGATTGCAGGCAGGAAATTAAAATACGCTTACTCCTTGGAAGGAAGGTTATGACCAACCTAGATAGCATATTAAAAAGCAGAGACATTACTTTGCCAACAAAGGTCCATCTAGTCAAGGCTATGGTTTTTCCAGTGGTCATGTCTGGATATGAGAGCTGGACGGTGAAGAAAGCTGAGGGCCAAAGAATTGATGCTTTTGAACTGTGGTGTTGGAGAAGACTCTTGGGAGTCCCTTAGACTGCAAGGAGATCAGTCCTGGGTGTTCATTGGAAGGACTGATGTCGAAGCTGAAACTCCAATACTTTGGCCACCTCATGCGAAGACTTGACTCATTGGAAAAGACCTTGATGCTGGGAAGGATTAGGGGCAGGAGGAGAAGGGGACAACAGAGGATGAGATGGCTGGATGGCATCACCGACTCGATGGACATGGGTTTTTGTAAACTCCGGGAGTTGGTGATGGACAGGGAAGCCTGGTGTGCTGTGATTCATGGGGTCACAAAGAGTCAGACACGACTGAGCGACTGAACTGAACTGAACTGAACTGAACTGAACTGAAGATATTATACTTCTGACTTTTTTTTTGCTATTTACATTCTTTGGTATTAATGTGTCACATTCTATAAGGCCTCCAATCACTCATTACACAGACTTAAAATCATTGATGATCTACTAAATGCTTATTGAAATCCTATTAGTAATTTAAATAATGGATTCACCACATTGCAGAGGTTAATTATATCATCCATTATGGCGACATTAAAATGTGTTTTACATTGTAATTAGCATCAATAAAGTAAGGAGTGAGCTTTTTCAGCTATTATGAGGAATACAACATGAATTTTAATATCAATGAAAGACAGATGTTAATATCTTAAGTTTATGGTATTTAAATGTTCCCAACACTCAATTTTTTGTATATATTCAATTTTGTTGATAATTCCCAGATAGACTTTACATGTAACACATTATTCACAAAATAATCATCTGTACTTAGGAGATATGTACATTCATGTATTCACTCACCTACTTAGTATACTTCTTTGTGCTAGGATCTCTTCTTGGTATTGGATTTGTGGTGATTAATCAAATGTAATAAGAGAGTGTCCTTTTGACAATGAACAAATAAATAAACAAATACTTATCTTTTGGTTAAGTGCCATAAAGAAAATACAGGAAATGCATGGGAATCTGGGTGTCATTCAATATCTTCCACTAACTGAAAAATAAGATTAGACAAATGAACAACAGATTTGGTTTTAGAGCAGCATCTCTGATGTGACCTGCTGGGCAGTTTCCTGATCATGGAATGGTTTGAGGGGCCCAGACATGAAGTTGAAGAGTCTGGGCAGCAGAGGTCCATTCAGGGAGCTTAAAACAGAGACTCTTTGCTAACCTGGTAGGATACCCTTAAAACTCCACTAGAGCATGCTATGCAATATCCAAGAATTTAATCACATAAAATACGGTATCACAGTATCCAAAATTTTTTTTAAAGTATGTTTTTCAAACAGCCTAAATTGTCAAAAGAACTAAAGAGAAGAAAGTCATACTTAACATAAATGATTGTACACTGAACTCAGAAATTCCCAAAGAATAAGGTAGCTATCACTTGTTAATCCTCTCACTGCCCCAATTCCCCATACAAGAAGACTTAAGGACAGGCTATCAACAGAAGAGAGAGGTTGGAAGCAGCAATCCTTAATCATGCTATATCTAGAACATATTATCATTGAGTTTAATCTCTTTCAACGTTTTAGTTTCTGATATATACCTTAACAAATGACATATACTCATGTTGAAGCAAAGATTACCTTCTGTGACTTCTCTTTGTTTCTAACATTATTTTCAGGAGCAACACATTATAAAGATACTTATAATGTAGTTTCTTAGTCTTTGGTCCAAATAAACTGCTCTCTGTTCTTTCAAAAATTTTTCTCTGTAACCTGAATTTTGTATCTCAGCCATCTGCTCTTCTAATATAGTCTCCTTAGTATTAATGATGTCGAGTGTTTGTATAAAATTCCCTATCCAGATACTGTTCTAAGAAGTTTATGTATGTTAACTGATTTAATCTCACAAAAATCCTAGAAAGCACATTATATTGTTAGATGAATAGATTGATAGATGGAAAAACTGAGGCACAGGGTTGTTGTTGTTCAGTGGCTACGTCCTGTCTGACTCTTTGCGACCCCATGGACTGCAACAGGTCAGACTTCCCTGTCCTTCAGTATCTCCCAGAGTTTGCTCAGATTCATGTCCATCAAGTTGGTGATGCTATCTAATCATCTCATCCTCTGTCATGCTTTTCTCCTTTTGCCTTCCATCTTTCCCAGCATCAAGGGTTTTTTTTCCAATGAGTTGGCTCTTTGCATCAGGTGGCTAAAGGTTTGAAGCTTCAGCTTCAGCATCAGCCCTTCCAATGAATATTCAAGGTTGATTTCCTTTAAGATTAACTGGTCTGCACAATGAGGTACCATCTCACACTGGTCAGAATGGCTGCTATCAAAAAGTCTACAAATGATAAATGCTGGAGAGAGTGTGTAGAAAAGGGAACCCTCTTACACTGTTGGTGGGAATGCAAACTAGTACAGCCACTATGGAGAACAGTGTGGAGATTCCTTAAAAAACCTGGAAATAGAACTGCCATTCGACCCAGCACTCCCACTGCTGGGCATACACACTGAAGAAACCAGAACTGAAAGAGACATGTATACTCCAATGTTCATTGCAGTACTGTTTGCAATAGCTAGGACACGAAAGCAGCCTAGATGTCCATCGGCAGATAAATGGGTAAGAAATCTGTGGTACATATACACAGTGGAATATTACTCAGCTATTAAAAAGAACACATTTGAGTCAGTTCTAATAAGGTGGATGAAACTGGAGCTTATTATACAGAGTGAAGTAAGTCAGAAAGAAAAACACCAATACAGTATATTAATGCATATAAATGGAATTTAGAAAGATGGTAACGACGACCCAATCTGAGAGACAGCAAAAGAGACACAGATATAAAGACTGTGGGAGACTGTGGGAGAAGTCTTTTGGGTTCTGTGGGAGAAGGCGAGGATGGGATGATTTGAGAGAATAGCATTGAAACATGTATGTTACCGTATGTGAAATAGATGACCAGTCCAAGTTCGATGCATGAAACAGGGCACTAAAAGTTGGTGCACTGGGACAACCCAGAGGGATGGGATGGGGAGGTAGGTGGGAGGGGGGTGTTGGGACGGGGGGACACATGTACACCCGTGGCTGATTCTATATGCCATGTCAATATATGGCAAAAACCACCACAATATTGTAAAGTAATTAGCCTCCAATTTAAATAAATAAATTAATTTTTTTAAGTAAAAAAAAAAAAAAGAAGAAGAAGGATTGATTGATTTGATCTCCTTGCAGTGCAAGGGACTCTCAAGAGTCTTCTCCAACACCACAGTTCAAAAGCATCAATTCTTCAGCACTCAGCTTTCTTTATGGTCCGACTCTCACACCCATACATGACTACTGGAAAGACAATAGCTTTGACTAGACAAACCTTTGTCGGCAAAGTAATGTCTCTGCTTTTTAATATGCTGTCTAGGTTGGTCTTAGCTTTCCTTCCAGGAAAAAAGCGTCTTTTAATTTCACGGCTGCAGTCACCATCTACAGTGATTTTGGAACCCAAGAATATAAAGTCTGTCACTGTTTCCATTGTTTCCCCATCTTTTTGCCATGAGGGCCTTTTGCCTTCTGAAACACCCCACACTCTGGAGTATGTTTCTTCCAGGGCCTCTCTCACTATCTGAGATGACTCCATATTCTGAAGCTGTTCTCGCCTTTTGAGAAGGACCACATTTTGTCTATGGAATGTATATCTCTCTAAATTAATCCACTTCTTATCTATTACCTTGCCTCTCACTGAATTCCTTCTATGCTGAAACATAAAGAAGCTGAGCTTCATTAAGTCCTGGGACCCAGGTATGTGATTGGACTTGAACCCACAGTCCTGGACTCAAGATCCACTGGAAGTAGAATCTTCCACCATGTTGGACCTAGTTGGTTCTGATCAGTTTATGTCATATCCTCAATGACTATATCATTCTTTTCAAGGTTGTGCTCTGCCCCCATCCCCTCCTGTTTCACTATGTCTGTCATGAATCAAGTGACCATGCATTTGAGTTTTTTTTGGGGGGGGTTGTATTCTATTCTTTTTTTCTGTTATTCTATCATTGTGTCCAAAAAGTTTAATAACCATATAGTAACAATACTTAACTAGATTTCAAAAATTACCTATCTATATGTGTTCCCTTTTGTTCCAAGACCAATGGAGAAAGAGCTTATCAAATTTCATAAAAATTCTATAGTGGTTTTGACTGCAATTATACGTTGACTCTATAATTAAATTGAGGGATAATTGGTATCTCTACATTACTGAATCTTCCAATTCATAAACAGCATATGCCTCCATTTCTGTATATTCCCGTAAAGAATTTTTAAATTGTATAGTTTTACATGTTGACTTATAAGATATATTTTGTTTAGATTTATTCCTATACAAATGCAATTTTTATATTTAAATGAAAGTTTTACTATATTTTTTCAAATTTTTTGGCGTTACTTGCCACCCCAAAATGTATCTCTTTGGCATGTGGTTCATTTTAGTTTGATTATTTTAAAGAAACATAAGATTCAGGAAGTTTTTCTTTTTTAGTTCAGTTCAATCGTGTCCAACTCTTTGCCACCCCATGGACTGCAGTACACCAGGCCTCCCTGTCCATCACCAACTCCAAGAACTTGCTCAAACTCGTGTCATTTTCTTTTTACCTCCCCCTTAACTGTTTAAAAGAATTTGGATATGGATTCTGCACCAAAAAGAGAGCTATTACCAAAGATAACTTTGCTTTATGTAAGAAAGATTCCCCTAAAGGTATGTCAAACGTATGTTTACCAAATACTTGCCTTTCTATCTCCATGTGAATTGCCTTCCTCCCCTTTGAAGGACTAGGCCTTACTCCTTCTGCTTATTAGTTTCACTGAATTTTTTCAGTTGTATTAGTTATTCCAAAGACTCAACTTTTGGCTTGTTCATGATCGCTGTTGTTGTTTTTCAGTCACAAAGTCCAACTCCTTGTGACCCCATGGACTGCAGCAGGCTTGATATGGAAAAAGTGCCAAAGTTTGTGCTAAAATTCTATTGGCTTTGTATTAGCTGAAACTGGAGCCTATTATACAGAGTGAAGTAAGCCAGAAAGAAAAACACCAATACAGTATACTAACACATATATATGGTATTTAGTCAATCAGTAAAGATAATCCTGTATGCGAGACATCAAAAGAGACACAGATAAATAGAACAGTATTATGGACTCTATGGGAGAGGGCGAGGGTGGGATGATATGGGAGAATGGCATGGAAGCATGCAAATTATCATATGTGAAACGAATCCCCAGTCCAGGTTCAATGCATGATACAGGGTGCTTGGGGCTGGTGCACTGGGATGACCCAGAGGGATGGGATGGGGAGGGAAGTGGAAGGGGGGTTCTGGAAGGGGAAAACATGTACACTCATGGTGGATTCATGTCAAAGTATGGCAAAATAAATACAATATTGTAAAGTTAAAAAATAGAAAATAAACTAATTAAAAAAAAAAACTTCATCCACTGTTAATTCAAAAGAAAGAAAAACCACTAAAATCCACAGCTTGTTATACATACACTCTTAAGAAGAGGTAGAGGAAGAGGAGGAAGAGGACAGGAAGAAAGGAGGAGAAAGAAATAAATTAGCAACCTAAAATCAAACCAAAAAAAAAAAACAACCCTAAAGAGCATTTGGTATAAACTTCCTCCCTTTTTCCACCTTGCAGATAGATTAAACCACTTAATAATATTCCTCATGATATAACAGTAAAAGAGCACAGGCACACCTAAAATCAGAAGAGGAAAGAATTTATAAGTCTTTACCTATCTATAGCTCACTGAATTAGCAAGTATTGACATGTTAGCTGAAACATGCTAAATAATAGATAAGCAAAGCACTTCTGGGAATATAACACATCTGCATGTTCTTTGCTTTTCTGAAGCTGTAGATGTGCATTTTCAGAATTCTCTTCTAAGCTTTTTTTTTTTTTTTTCAGAACAGTAAAATCTTGCTATAAGTCAAAGTTTTTAGAAGAGTGCTTGTTTAGTGAGTGCTATTATCTCTTAGTAGGTAACTTCAGTTCAGTTAAGTCGCTCAGTCATGTCCAACTCTTTGTGACCCCATGGACTGCAGCGTGCCAGACCTATCTGTCCATCACCAACTCCTGAAGCCTACTCACACTCATGTCCATCGAGTCAGTGAAGCCATCCAACCATCTCATCCTCTGTCATCCCCTTCTCCTCCAGCCTTCAATCTTTCCCAGCATCAGGGTCTTTTCCAATGAGTCATTTCTTCGCATCAGGTGGCCAAAGTATTGGAGTTTCAGCTTCAACATCAGTCCTTCCAATGAATATTCAGGACTGATTTCCTTTAGGATGGACTGATCAGATCTCCTTGCTGTCCAAGGGACTCTCAAGAGTCTTCCCCAACACCACAGTTCAAAGGCATCAATTCTTCTGTGCTCAGCTTTCTTCACAGTCCAACTCTCACATCCTTACATGATTACTGGAAAAACCATAGCTTTGACTGGACAGACCTTTGTTGGCAAAGTAATGTTTCTGCTTTTTAATATACTGTCTAGGTTGGTCATAGCTTTTCTTCCAAGGAGCAAGTGTCTTTTAATTTCATGGCTGCAGTCACCATATGCAGTGATTTTGGAGCCCCAAAAAATAAAGTCTGTCACTGTTTCCACTATCTCCCCATCTATTTGCCATGAAGTGATGGGACCAGATCCCATGATCTTAGTTTTCTGAATGTTGAGTTTTAAGCCAATTTTTTCACTTTCCTCTTTAACTTTCATCAAGAAGCTCTTCAGTTCTTCTTCACTTTCTGCCATAAGAGTGGTGTCATCTGCATATCTGAGGTTATTGATATTTCTCCCGGCAATCTTGATTCCATCTTGTGCTTCCTCCAGTCCAGCGTTTCTCATGATGTACTCTGCATATAAGTTAAATAAGCAGGGTGACAATATACAGCCTTGACGTACTCCTTTCCCGATGTTGGTAACTTAGTAGGTAATATTAACCAATGTCATCGTTTTGCACCTATTTTAAAATGAACATTTTTTGCTTACAACTGAGTATGACCTAAATAAGAATCAGTTATTAATAGATAGCATATATAAAACAGCTTGTAGTAATAGAAAATTTTAGAATTACCAATATTTATTAAATTTTTAAATATAAAAGCTTGCAACAATAGAAAATCGTAGAGTTCTAATAAAAGTTTGAATGTACCATTCAAAAAGAAGGAAAAAGAAAGAAAAATTTTTAAGTGAGGTATTACTAAAATTTTAAAAATAAAAATTCAATCTCAATAGTTACTTTTCTCAACATTGGTAATAAAATAATAAAATTTTGAAAACAAACACTTTTGTGAATTTTTGGAAAAAGTCCTGCATTATGACTTTATAAAATGAAAATTGATCACTATCTATAGCGTGTACCAGTATTTTTAAACTGATTTTAATATGACATGTATTTATCCTGATTGTCTCTTGCTTTCCCTTACTTCATCTTACCAATGAATTTAAAAATAAAGTTTTCAGTGTAAATTTACACCATTTCCAAGTTTGATATTGGTCATGGTTTCACATTAAACTCTAACCTAAAAATGTGAAATCAATTTATGAAAATATAATTAGTTAAATATCTCTAGAAAAATTCAAGTAAGTCTTTGTACACAAGTCCAAATGAAACATGACTTTAATTTTCTAAGTATTTGAGACCTACAGTTTATTCAAAATAAAATTGAAAACGATCCCTACACCATCTATTCTAGAGCTGTGTCAAAATGAAAATATGCATTGCTATAACTGGAATGAGAAGTAGATTTTTCTGTCTCCCATCATGATTGTGCATGGGCTGAGAGAATGGAGCAGGGGTAAAAAAGAAGTAACTTTAAGGGAAAATAGGTTATGTTGCATATCACCAAAACATCCAACAGCCTGAATGTCTTATAATATACTGACATTTTTCATTCGGGAACACTGCATATGTACCCTCTATAGTAACACTTTACCCGATGTAATTTGTTAGGGCTACATGCTTAGATGAGGCAGTAAAGAAAAACTTTAATTTTAAATTATTTGGAGATAGCTACCTGAATTTAAACATAAAAATTTTGAGGAACAAAAGCATAGGTGTACAAACCGTTCAAAAGAGAGACAGAGGGAAAGAAAGAGAGCAAGAGATTCACTTGTGAAGAAGCATCTGGATGAAAGTTATGGGAAATCTCATGGTTTTTAAAAATTCATTTAACAACTATCTATGCTGAATGCTTGGTAATCCTCTCTGTTTTCTATGTATTATTATTATTTTTTTTTTATTAACTGAGATTTTATTGATTGTTTTGAGGACTATGTATTATTATTAAAGTCTAGGCCAATGTACACAAGTCACTTTGAATCAATAGTAGAATACAGTCAATTGATTACTCACATATTGTTTTACAACTAACCGTTGATTTGAGCAATTTAGTTCATGCTTGATTTTCCAACAGTTGTTTATGAGTAGGCACAGCCAAAAAATAACTTAAAAGTGTTATGTTCTGATGTCAGAGTTTATTTTGATTGCAGTCTGTTCAATTTTAATAGCCTGCAGCTGTGTGAATTTAAGAGCTGCCTTCTCCTTTCCCAAAAAACAAACTCTACAAGGTAGAAGATAGTTTCCTTTAGTCTCACTCAGAACCACCAAGTAAGAATATTAAATCATAGCATTTAGCCCCAATTTCCCCTCCACTCTCAGTTCTATAGGAACAATAAATTCACCAGAGGACCGATATGAAAAAAAAAAATCATGTGATTCTCAAAAAGCAGATTACTAAGGTTACTGTGGCAACCAGTTTTTTTAAAAGCATTGCAATACAATTTAACCTAAAAGAAGATACTGGAGGTGCTAAAGCCTACTGATTGCTTTGGAGCTGTAATACTTTAGTTACCCTTTCTGGGCTATTTCTTATGATTGTGAAGACACATCTAAGAAAAGAGCAGCAACCTTGGAGGGACAGTTAGGCTAAACATCCAGCAGTTTAACAGTATATGTGTTGTGAGGAAAACAGATTAGAAATGAAATTTAAGTTTTAAAACTGACTTAACTTTGATATAACTTATACTAACTAGTTCTTTTTGGCTTACTATTCCAACTTCTCTTGGCTATTAGAAAAATATTTTTTGATGCTAAACATCTTTTCCTACTTTACTTTCCTTGTCAGGTTAGGGAAATCACTTCTCTAATAATTAACTTCCAAGATAATAAATTAATGAGTAGGCTGGCCAAGAATGACCCTTGACCAAGGGTCTATTTTGTTTTTTTCTTTCACATGGTTAACAGTATTATCTTTGGTAAATGATTTAATCTTTCTTCTTTATTTTCCTATTTACTGATGGAAGCAGTTCAGAGAACAAGTTTGAAAATAGAACATACTTTAAGACTTCTGCTTGAATATAATAAAGTAGAATTTTTGATACATATCCTCTCTCAAATCTCTCCATACAGTAAATGTAAAGAATAAAATGGACAATAAACAATACAACAAATACTTTCCTCAGCCCCATGTGACCAGGAATGAGAACTCCAAACTGAAACAGTGCTAGAGGTTACCAGTGCCACCTGTTAAAATTAAGGACCAAAATTCTGAGACATATGATCAAATAATCCTTAGAACACATATGAGATCTAGGGTCAGGTCACAGGAAAGGTTGAGGAAATCCTTGCAGAAGCTATAGTATGAGAATACAGAACCACAGGGGAGCAAAGCTAACAGATCATAAGCCATTTCCCTTTGATCAAGAGTAGAATTTGCCATCCTAAAATATATCTCTGGCATAAGGATTTTCTTGAGCTAGTTACATTTTAAGAAACAGCAGACACAGAAAAAGCTCAAAACACCAAGTAGAAATTACTCTTTTTAAGGGACATTGACATTTATAAGGGAAATCTCCAATTGTAAGAGTGTCTCAATACAGGAAGAGAAGGATGACTCTAAATGTCTAGGAACTCTTATCGGTGGAAAGAATAATGATGTAAATCTGCAGAACAACCTTACTCTCACTTAGTATTACTTATACTAGGCCAAGAAATACCTAAATTTAGAGCTTAACAGTGCCACACACACACAAATATATATATATATATACATGTGTGTGTTATTGATTTTATTCAAACTATATAAATCCAGTATAAATAAGATTTAAAAACTATATGTAACAGTAGTATAATTAAATTCATAAAAGCCTTATATATTGTTCACTAAATATTTGTTCCTTTCCTTTTCCTACAGATGGTACTATTAGGTCAAGCTTACAGCTATCTCTTCCTGTACCACAATTATATCCAGTTGACTGGGCAGAGCCTCCAGCAGGCCATTCCATGGTGAAGTAGTTTTATGAACAGTATTCATCAAGTTTCCTTAAAAGAGACCTTAATCTGCAGCAGTAACTGATCAAGATTTTCCTGCTAACCAAAAATATTTCCTCACTTCACAAAATGAGCTATTACAAAATTAGCCAACACCAAATATCTGGTTTACACAATCCCATCTCCCTTTTTCCATTTTCCCCCAAAGATAAAGCAAGAGAAAGATCAATAACTACCAGGCGTAACTGATATTTATGCCTTCAATGAGAATTTAAAATAGGAGTGCAACAAATAAAGCTTAGAGAACATTGATTAAATTGAAATATTGACAAGTCCCACACACTATACTCTAGTGGTTAGAAAACTGTGGTTCCCAGATTAGGAGAATCAACATCACCTGGAAATTTGTTAGGCATAAAAACGGAGACCCAATCTCAGACATCAGAAATTTTCATGGATAAAGTTTAATGGTGAGCCGTCTAGGTGATTCTGACGACTCTTCAACTTTGAGTATCCCTGCTCTAGTCTTTAACCAACTCTGTCCCTCAAAGCCTTTTCTTATCTCTTTTTCTTTCTCCTCATATGTCTTATTCTAACCACTGGATCCAGAGGGAGTATTAATTTTCCTCATGATAGTACTTAGCACAAAGGCTTTATTTTTAACACTATGGTTATGAGGTATACCACTTTGCAATTTTACACATCTAGAAAAAAAGAAACTAAGAGATTTCATCAAGATAATAGCATTTATTTACATTGAAGTCCAGACCTCTAAATGTTCACAGTCTCTTTTGGCCTCTAAAAGAACACGATTGTGGAGATGACACTTCATTTTCACAACATTTTTATTCACTGCTCTCCTTTCATCTAAAAAGGGGGGCAGAGAGTGTGGGGATAAGGAGAGAGGATATTTTAAAAAATAAAAAAAAAATTGATAGTTCTCTCAGATGAACATACCTATGTTTGTAAACTTGGAATTTTCTCCTATGCTTTATGTGTTTCTTAGTGATGAAAAAACCTATTTGAAAACTATTTGAATTTAAAAAGATATTTGAAATCCTTTCAATTTGACCTCCAACATCACTGGATTAAGGTTGTATTCCTCACACTGTTTCTAATGAAACAGGAATGGTTGTGCTATCTTTGCAGCCACATATATTTGTTGGCTCATTATTATCATTCTTCTTCTTTTTTTGCTTTCTCTTTATGTTTTCATATGCATTTTCCCCTCAAACTGTTTTTAAAAAGGGAGTACAAAAGATATATCTTGGCATCTCTGAGAAATCCGTTTATAAATTATCATGTAAAAAATTATTCCAAAGTTTAGCAGCTAAAAACAGCACATTATAATCTTACAGTTTCTGTGGGTCAGGGAACGTGGAAGGAGTTGAGCTGGTTGCCTCCAGCTGAAGATCTCCTGTGAGACTACAGGTAAGGTTTTGTCCCTGTGGCTGGGGCTGCCCATCTCCAGTGTTAAATGATGTGAGGATGGAGATCTACACCCCTGTGGATGTTGGTAGGCCTCAGTCCTTTTGCAGATAGGTTTCCCCATAGGACTTCCTCACAACGTTGTAGCATAGCTTCCTCCAGGATAAGCAGTGCAAGAGAAAGTAAGATAGAGCACCCAAATCAGAAGCCACTATCTTTTTATAACCTAACCTTAGAGTCATATCTCATCACTTCTTCCATACTCTCTTTATTAGGAGTCAGTACATCCAGCGTAGTCTCAAGGGGATATGATTACACAAGAGTATACTTACCAGGAGGCAGGGATTATTGACTACCAATTTAGAGACTACTCACCACACTAGCATGCAAGCAAAATTATACCATGTTTTCCTCCCTAGATTTACAAAATTTCCTAATGAACTAGGAATAGTAAATTCTTCATAAACTCTAAACTTGTTTTGTTGGGAAATTGTTATGTACATAATTTGATGTCATTGAGCTGGTAACTAAGAAAAAGGTGCTACAAAATACCGTGTACTTGTTTAAAGTATGAAGACTGAAAATTTAGGAAGAGGTAGAGATAAAGACAGTAGAGGTAGAGATGGTGAAAGACAGAGGTAGAGGTGTATATAGTTACCAACATAGATATATAGATACCAAGATAGATAATATATTATGCATCATAAGTGTGTATCAGGAAACAGATTGTATACTCAAAAGTGTTTAACTGAAAAATAGATTTTAAAAGGGTCTATGTTCAAAGATGTGAACAGAGTTAAGGGATCTAACTAGGGACTGCTGCTGCTGCTGCTAAGTCGCTTCAGTCGTGTCCAACTCTGTGCAACCCCATAGACAGCAGCCCACCAGGCTCCCCCGTCCCTGGGATTCTCCAGGTAAGAACACTGGAGTGGGTTGCCATTTCCTTCTCCAATGCATGAAAGTGAAAAGTGAAAGTGAAGTCGCTCAGTCGTGTCCAACTCCTAGCGACCCCATGGACTGCAGCCTACCAGGCTCCTCCATCCATGGGATTTTCCAGGCAAGAGTACTGGAATGGGTTGCCATTGCCTTCTCCCGAACTAGGGACTAGTGACAGTAGAAAGCCATTATGGCCCTTGGGACAGAGGAGTCAAGAGGAAGAAGAAAAGGTGTTAACTTGGTGAAAGCTGGAGCTTTGGAAGAGGGAGTGCCTATTAAAGGTAACATGCATATGAGACACCTAAGGATCCTATTTAAATGCAGATTCTGATTCTGAAAACCTGGAGTGAGCCGGAAATTCTGTTTCTAACAAGTTCCCAAGTGATGCCTATGCTTCTGGTCCAGGGATCACACTTGGAATGACAATCATCCCAGAACCTCAAGGAGGCAGGGAAGAAATGGAAAGAATGAATATATCTGTCTCTCCTCTCTGCCCACCTTTCAAAAGTGACTCTTATTGTCTAAATGTAACCAAAAGACAAAGACAAAGAAGACTAGGTGATTTAGTCTTTGAGGATGTCAATGACAAATTGGTGCTTGCCCAGGGCATTTGCCATCTGTCTCTTTCGTGACTGAATCCTGTGCTGCTGCAGCTGTTAACCTTTGACACATCCTGAAGGGAGTTCAGGG